>NC_092376.1:110597666-110922430 GCF_030028105.1 Mobula birostris
AGATCAATAGATGTTTATGAAGGAGAGGGTAAAGAGGAAAGTGAGTGGGTCAGACAGGGAAAGTACCCACAGAGAATCGGGCAGTTAAAGTGAAAGCATCCGTGTATAAACTGAATGAGAATTTTGAAATAAAAAGCTATTTGTAACACTGGTTTGGGGAAAAAGATAACGTCATGAGGATGAAGGGGAAGAAAGGCTACTAGCTTGTATTGATAGGGCTTTAGGGCTGCCACTTGAAACATGATGCCCAAATTACTTGATTCATTAATGGTCCAATGGAACAGTCTTTGAGAACATGTAGTGTTAGCTGTGTCAATGGTCTAGCTTTTACTGTGGCTGACTTAATTCTGCTCAGAATCAAAATTATTAATCATGACTTTAACAAAACAAGTCAAAGCAACTAAATCACCAATTAAGAAATTTATAATACACTTCATCTCAATTCTGTAGAACGGACTGACATGACACAAATCTGATTTTCTTAATATAATAAAATAATAGTTCCATCATCTAACAGAGAGTTTTCATTAATTTTAAATTTGCCATGATTCATTCACCTAGAAGGTTCATTCTTCATTATCTCTGAACTTACTGTTACTTTAATCAGTTAGAAGCTTGTTGTTTAGAAAGTAAAATAGTTTAGTTACAATGTCAAAACTTCTCAGGTCAAACATTTTAAAAAAAGTGAAGGAGAATTTAAGAGTCTTCACAGGACCTTCAGCTTCCAGGAGCAAAATATTGATATTGACACTCAGTTATTATTGTCACATGTACAGAGATTTTGTTTTCTGTGCCACCCAGACAGATCATGTCATACATAATTACATCAAGGTAGTAAAAAGGAAAATAGAATATACAGAATATAATGTTTTACATTCAGTGGCCACTTTATTAGATACATCTGTACACCTGCTTGTTAATGCAAAATGTAATCAGCCAATCACATACCAGCAACTCACCACATAAAAGCATGCAGACCTGGTCAGGAGGTTCAGTTGTTGTTCAGACAAACCATCAAAATGGAGAAGGAATGTGATCTAAGTGATTGTTGGTGCCAGAAAGGGTGGTTTGAGTATCTCAGAAACTGTTGCTCTCCTGGGATTTTCAAGCACAACTGTCTCTAGTCTAGAGTTTACAGAGAATGGTGTGATTAACAAAAACATCCAGTGAACAGCAGTTCTGTGGGTAAAACTGTGCTGTAATGAGAAAGGTCAGAGGAGAATGGCCAGATTGGTTCAAGCTGAAGGGAAGGTGACAGTATCTCAAATAACCACATGTTAAAACAGTGATGTGCTGAAGAACATCTCTGAATACACAACACATCAAAACTTGAAATGGATGGGTTACAGCAGCAGAAGACCATGAACGTACACAGAGTGGCCACGTGTTGGGCAAGGAGGTGCCTAATAAACTCCATTGAGTGTGTCACACAGAGAAAGTGTAGACAAATAAAGTGTTCGGGTCACAGCAAGATAGACTGCAAGATCAAGAGTTCATCTTTCAGAGTATGAGAGGTCTGTCTGTTCAATTATCTGTAACAGTGGATAGAAACTGTCCTTGCATCTGGTAGTTTGTGTTCTCAGGGATTTTATTTTCTGCTCTGGGTCAGGGTGGGAAGTGGGCTGAGAGATGTGAGAATGACTGAGGTGACAGGGGTCCTTAATTATATTGGCTGCTGTCCAAAAGCAATGGGAAGTGCAGACAGGGTCATTGGAGGGTAGGCTGCTTTGCATGATTGGCTGGGCTGCATTCACAACTCTCTGCAATTTCCTGTGGTCTTGGGACAGAACAAAGAACACTGTCACAAATATCAATCGGCAGCTTGGTCACTAATTGAAGTCTACAACTAAATTCATAAAAGGAGAAGAAACAGGATCTGATATGTCTAGATTATTGATATCACATGTTCTATACAATAATTTCTTCAGGCAACAAAGATGCATACTTAACATTAAATCTCAAAAGTTAATCAGAATTTCTGCACCTACTATTTTGGTATGTAAAATCTAGAGGTTAGCACTTACAATGATCATTCTGAAGTCATTTTGAAGTTGCTGCACTTTCTCAGCATAGTTCGTAATCCCTGGCATTGGTTGTGATGATGGATTTAGAACAGCCTAGAGGAGTTGGATTCAAACCTTATGTCGGAGTAATTATAGTTTAAGATATCAGGAGCTAATGGGCAATTGTAGGAGTCAATTTCTTCTGTGTGTAAGGTGGTGGTGCGACTGAATCAAATTTGAGTTTTACCTATGGCAAAACTATTGCAGTGTAGGTGTATCGTGACAGCTTCAACACTGACAAATTAATGAGCGGGAATATTAATCATGTGCTTAGCTTTCTTCCTTTTTCACCAACACCCCCTCTCCCCTCCCTTAATTATTGTCACCATATACTTATTTCCCTTCATCTTTTTTTTGTTCTAAATGCAGAAATTCTTTTAAAAAGAGTTTAAATATTTTAAAACATATCCCTTCCATTATTTCAATGGTGCACTTCACTGTTTTGGGAGTTTTAGCTAGTAAAGGTACCTGTTTGCAGTTTTAGTACCTCGTGTTCAATGCTGACCTACAATGCTGTTCGTGTGGAGTTTGCAGTTTCTCCCTGTGTCCCCATAGGCTTCTTCCATACGCGCTGGTTTCTCCCACGTGCAGATCCATAGATTAAATTGACCATTAGAAATTGCTCAGTGAGTAGATAAGTGGTGGAAACAAACGAGAGTTGAAGGGAATGTGGAGGGAATAAAACCGTACCAGTGTAGCATTAGAGTAAATGCTTATGTAATGGCTGATGGGGATTCAAAGGGTTGAAGCACACTGTGTTGTATGAATCCTTAAATTAATGGTTATGATTTTTTGAACAGTGGCTACATCTTCAATATTTCTGATTGGATGGGGGGCAAGGGGCTTTTAGCTGGCACTCCTGAAATGTAAAGAGAATGTGTGTTCTAAAGGGTTTGATTACAACTGTAGGAATACAATATGGTAACCACGGGGATGTAATATAACCCTGGGAATACATCTGTATGAAAATGAAAGTCAAGTGAACAGAGCGACAGGACTCGTGAAGAGTGATGACAAGTGATGATTGGCTCAGTGGTTTGCGCTAGTGCTAATGTATTGGCCCACTTCATATCAGTGGAAAGGGTATAAACATAGAGTGGTTGAGGGCTCAGAAGTCTTCCAGGCTTCACCAACGGGCTGGTCGAGAATGGCACCACAGATCGGGTGGGAGCTGTGCTGCTGTAACAGGGTCCCATGCACACTTAGATAAGTATTTTAATGCTTGTTATCCTGTCTTAATAAAGAAAGTTTTGTAGTTCTAAGGCAATAGTAGCAGTCTGTCTCTCTCTGCCTTATTGAGCTGGAACACAAACCATTTTGTGTAACATAACATTTTGGCGGAGCCGATAAGGATCTGGCAGGTGTGGTAAAGGGCAAAAATGTTTAGAAGTAAGAGCAAGAAGGAAGCTGCACACACCCCCGCCCCCACACACTCCTGTGTGGAGAATACCAGGTACCAGGGTGGACCAATAACTCTGTAGGGTTTGGCGGCCTGGCAAATTTGCTGGCTAACTATGGTGCGCTGGTGCATCAGACAGACAAGCTGTATTCCCAACATGTAAAGATGGGACACCATCTCATGTCTGCACTAAAGGAGGGGGAGCCAGAGAGCGGCTTTTTGGCTGCTGGCGGCCAAAATAAAACAACAAGGTGAGACAACCTCTCCGAAGATGGAGGAAGTAGTGAATGTTAAACACGAGGTGGAGGTATTGAATCAGCTCTGCACAACTATGGCGGAGGCTGCCCAGTCAGCGCAGACCTGGTCCAGGGAGATGGAGGAAAAGCATGTTGCCATCGCTCCCCCTCCCCCCACCCTGCTAGGCCAAGATCCAGCAGCAGGAAGCGGCTTGAATGGTTAATTGGCAACCAGCCCTGTAAAGGGCTAATTGGCAACTGGACCCAGAGGAGGTCCTGGCTCTTACTTTACAGGGCAATGACCCAGATTCCTGGGATGGTAATATTTGCTTTGATGGAGAGGATTGGTAGGAGAGAATGGATGGGAATCCAGGAATTCCACCAATGGATGATTGCTCTCCTCCTTATGCCCCCAGCCCTTGAATGTACAACCAACTAGGTTTACTATGTCCACAGAAAAGATGGTCAGACCATTCTTCCTGTTCCTGTCTGCCTGCAGGGACGATGCATCATCCAGGAGGTGAGACCCGAAATAGTGACCACCTTGCTGGTGACTAAGGACTACTCCTCCAAGGAACTGGTGGAGCTGGGGGATTGTTATGGACTGAAAACAGGGGAACCATTCCTGGTGTGGCATTTAAGGACATGGGACAAAAAGAAAGGTGAAGTGATCATAGCCAAATGGGAAATGGGTACTCTGAAGATTGTCATCAAACCATGGAGTAAACAATGTCCTAGGTGGGACAGCAAGGGAGGATCTCTCTTTGTGGGAGAGGGTAATAGCTGTGGGAAATTTAAGCATCTCTCCCCATTAGATTGGGATCTAAAATTTCAATAAGTGTGGAACATAGTGGAAGAGGAGACTATGGCTCTCCTTCAGCATGCAGGAAGAGTGAGTAAGGGATTTGAAAGTTGGAGGGGGAGGGGGAGATCCAAAATGATAGGAGAAGACAGGAGGGGGAGGGATAGGGCCAAGAGCTGGACAGGTGATAGGCAAAAGGGGATACGAGAGGATCACGGGACAGGAGGTCCGGAAAGAAAGACAAGGGGGGGGACCCAGAGGATGGGAAAGAGGTATATTCAGGGGGACAGAGGGAGAAAAAGGAGAGTGAGAGAAAGAATGTGTGCATAAAAATAAGTAACAGATGGGGTACGAGGGGGAGGTGGGGCCTAGCGGAAGTTAGAGAAGTTGATGTTCATGCCATCAGGTTGGAGGCTACCCAGACGGAATATAAGGTGTTGTTTCTCCAACCTGAGTGTGGCTTCATCTTTACAGTAGAGTAGGCCGTGGATAGACATGTCAGAATGGGAATGGGATGTGGAATTAAAATGTGTGGCCACTGGGAGATCCTGCTTACTCTGGCAGACAGAGCATAGATGTTCAGCAAAGCGGTCTCCCAGTCTGCGTCGGGTCTCGCCAATATATAAAAGGCCACATCGGGAGCACCGGGTGCAGAATATCACTCCAGTCGACTCACAGGTGAAGTGTTGCCTCACCTGGAAGGACTGTTTGGGGCCCTGAATGGTAGTAAGGGAGGAAGTGTAAGGGCATGTGTAGCACTTGTTCCGCTTACACGGATAAGTGCCAGGAGGGAGATCAGTGGGGAGGGATGGGGGGAACGAATGGACAAGGGAGTCGTGTAGGGAGCGATCCCTGCGGAATGCAGGGGGGGGGAGGGAAAGATGTGCTTAGTGGTGTGATCCCGTTGGAGGTGGTGGAAGTTACGGAGAATAATATGTTGGACCCGGAGGCTGGTGGGGTGGTAGGTGAGGACCATGGGAACCCTATTCCTAGTGGGGTGGTGGGAGGATGGAGTGAGAGCAGATGTACGTGAAATGGGGGAGATGCGTTTAAGAGCAGAGTTGATAGTGGAGGAAGGGAAGCCCCTTTCTTTAAAAAAGGAAGACATCTCCCTCGTCCTAGAATGAAAAGCCTCATCCTGAGAGCAGATGCGGCGGAGACGGAGGAATTGCGAGAAGGAGATGGCGTTTTTGCAAGAGACAGGGTGAGAAGAGGAATAGTCCAGATAGCTGTGAGAGTCAGTAGGCTTATAGTAGACATCAGTGGATAAACTGTCTCCAGAGACAGAGATAGAAAGATCTAGAAAGGGGAGGGAGGTGTCGGAAATGGACCAGGTAAACTTGAGGGTAGGGTGAAAGTTGGAGGCAAAGTTAATAAAGTCAACGAGTTCTGCATGCGTGCAGGAAGTAGAGCCAATGCAGTCGTCGATGTAGCGAAGGAAAAGGGGGGGACAGATACCAGAATAGGCACGGAACATAGATTGTTCCACAAACCCAACAAAAAGGCAGGCATAGCTTGGACCCATACGGGTGCCCATAGCTACACCTTTAGTTTGGAGGAAGTGGGAGGAGCCAAAGGAGAAATTATTAAGAGTAAGGACTAATTCCGCTAGACGGAGCAGAGTGGTGGTAGAGGGGAACTGATTAGGTCTGGAATCCAAAAAGAAGCGTAGAGCTTTGAGACCTTCCTGATGGGGGATGGAAGTATATAAGGACTGGACATCCATGGTGAAAATAAAGCAGTGGGGGCCAGGGAACTTAAAATCATCGAAAAATTTAAGAGCGTGAGAAGTGTCATGAACATAGGTCGGAAGGGATTGAACAAGAGGTGATAAAACAGTGTTGAGGTATGCAGAAATGAGTTCGGTGGGGCAGGAGCAAGCTGAGACAATAGGTCGGCCAGGACAGGCAGGTTTGTGGATCTTGGGTAGGAGGTAGAAACGGGAAGTGCGGGGTGTGGGAACTATAAGGTTGGTAGCAGTGGATGGGAGATCCCCTGAGCGGATAAAGTCGGTGATGGTGTGGGAGACAATGGCCTGGTGCTCCTTAGTGGGGTCACGATCGAGGGGTAAATAAGAGGAGGTATCCACAAGTTGTCGCTGTGCCTCGGCAAGGTAGAGGTCGGTACGCCAGACTACAACAGCATCCCCCTTATCGGCGGGTTTAATAATAAGGTTAGGATTAGTGCGGAGGGAGTGGAGAGCAGAGCGTTCCGAAGGAGTGAGGTTGGAATGGGGACAAGGTGCGGTGAAGTCAAGACGGTTGATGTCCAGTCGGCAATTAGCGATAAAGAGATCTAGAGCAGGCAGAAGACCTGAGCGGGGTGTCCATGAAGAAGAGGAGGGTTGAAGACGGGAGAAGGCGTCATCGGTGGGGGTGGAAGAGTCCTTGCCGAAGAAGTAGGCTCGGAGACGGAGACGGCGGAAGAAAAGTTCCGCATCGTGGCGAACACGGAACTCGCTGAGGTGTGGGGGAAGGGGGACAAAGGTGAGGCCCTTACTGAGAACAGAGCGTTCTGCCTCCGACAGTTGAAGGTCGGAGGGGATGGTAAAGAAAGGCCTGGCACGGATGAGAGCTGGGATCAGAGGGGGGAGGGGGGAGGCTGGGGGTGTCAATGGAGAGGGGAGGGTTGGGCTGAGAGGAAGAGGACTTATGTAGGTGCTGGGTACAGCATGCCTGAGTACAATTTTCAATATGAATGTGCTGAAAGTTAGGGCACTGCAGACCATAAGACCATAAGGCATAGGAGCAGAATGTAGGCCATTTGGCCCATCGAGTCTGCTCCACCATTCAATCATCTATCCTACTTTTTGTTTCCCCTCCTCAGCCCCACTCCCCGGCCTTCTCCCTGTAGCCATTGACGCCGTGGCCAATCAAGAAACTATCAATCTCCACCTTAAATCTATTCAACGACCTGATCTCCACAGCTGTCTGTGTTAATAAATTCCACAAATTCACCACCGTCTGGCTCAAGAAATTTCTCCCCATCTCTGTTTTAAATAGACATCCTTCTATTCTGAGGCTGTGCCATCTTGTCCTGGGCTCCCCCACCATGGGAAAAATCCTTTCCACATCTACTCTACACTAGGCCTTTCAACATTCAAAAGGTATCAGTGACATCCCCCCTTATCCTTCTAAATTCCAGCGAGTACAGACCCAGAGCCATCAAACGTTGCTCGAATAATAACCCTTTCATTCCTGCAATCATCCTTGTGAACCTTCCCTGAACCTTCTCCAATGCCAGCACATCGTTTCTTTGATGAGGGCCCAAAAATGTTCACAATACTCAAGGGTGCCTCACCAGTGCCTTATAAAGCTTCAGCATCACATCCCTGCTCTTTATATTCTAGACTTCTTGATATGAATGCCATCATTTTTGGATTTTCTACCCATTTAGAAAATAGTCTGCACATTTATTTCTTCTACAAAAGTGCATAACCATGCATTTTTCAATATCGTATTTCATTTGCCACTTTCTTGCCCATTCTTCTAATCAGTCTGTCTTTCTACAGCCTTTCTGTTTGCTCAACACTACTGGCCTCTCCACCAATCTTCATATCACCTGCAAACCTGGCAACAAAGCCATCTATTCCCCCACCTAAATCATTGATATACAGCATAAATAGAAGTGGTTCCAACATCAACCTCTGTGGGACACCACTAGTCACTGGCAGCCAAACAGAAAGAGATCCTTTTATTCCAACTCGCTGCCTCCTACCAATCAGCCAATGCTCTAACCATGTCAGTAACTTTCTGTAATATCATGGGCTCTTAACTTAGTAGCAGTCTCATATGTGGCACCTTGTCAAAGGCCTTCCAGAAATTCAAATATACAACATCCACTGCATCCCCTTTATCTATCCTACTTGTGATCTCCTCAAAGAATTCCAACAATTTCATCAGGTAAGATTTTCCCTTAAGTAACCCATGCTGACTTTGTCCTCTCTTGTCCTTTGTCACCAAGTACTCCATAACCTTATCCTTAACAATTGACTCCAACATCTTTCCTACCACTGAGGTCAGACCAACTGGTCTATAATTTCCTTTCTGCTGCCTCCCTCCTTTCTTACAGTGTGGAGTGACATCTGCAATTTTCCAGCCCTCTGGAACTATGCCAAGGTTCGATGATTCTTGAAAGATCATTACTAATGCCTCCACAATCTCTACCACTACCTCTTTCAGGTGCAGTTCATCTGGTCCAATAGGGTCTGCTTTACTTTTGGGGTGGCTTGAGCGATGGTGCTGGTGGGGCTAGCCAAGCTCTTAGCATCCTGCCCCTGATCAAGCAGTACCACACCCTGGGTGTCACTGAGGAGACTGGGGTAACATTGGAACTACTGTTGAAGGAGGGCGTTATTCTGTCAACAACAACCCCCTTCAACTGCCTGGAATGGCCCATGTGGAAGGGAGGTGGAATATGGCAAATGATGATAAGCTTTAGACATTTGAATAAGCACGCCCAGCACCTCACAGCGGCTGTCCTGGACGTAGTGATCACTGCAGATGACATAGGGGTAGGTAGCAGAAGCATTTCTAAGCTGTTGTGGATCTAGCCAATGATTTCTCTTCATTCCCCGAAGCCCTAATTCCCAACACCAGTTTGTTTTTATGTGGGAAGGCAGACTGTATACCTTTTGTCATTTTCCCTAGACACGAGAGCACAGCCCAACCTTATGCTATGGGATAGTGGCTCGAGATTTGCAGGTATTGGCGACAAGATATTCTCTTCCTAATAATGTTCTTGAGACCATTATATCAGGCATCTTGGAAAATGATCCCTTTTCAGTCCGGTCCCAACCAGCAAGCCAGCTTTGAGTCTGTCAGTAGGCTGTGAACAGGGCCTACCCTACCCCAAGACAACACGGAGTACCTTTTGAACCTTAGGACCCTGCCACCTCTCGTGTGGCTGAGCAGAGTCTGCGGCAGCTAATGAAAAGGCGTCAGATCCCCCGGGGTATTGGGCTGAGACCCTTCCGAGGCTGCAGCCAGACACTATCCTTTTGAGAGACAGCTGTCAGCCTTGTTATTGGGCCCGCTTAGTGACTGAGAACCAGACAGGCTCATAAAGAAGGTGCTCTTCTATAATCAAATGGAAATTGGGAGGAGAAAGTCCCCAATGGGTTGAGCCACCTCCGTGAGCAGATTATGGTCCTACTGGCTGATAACCATTGCACCTTGGATGCAGTTGTGACCCTTGCCCCTCACCTATACAATGGGGCAAACTGTATGATGACCTAACTCTGGAGGAGAAACATCATGTGTGATTCACTGACGACTGAGTGGCAAACAATAGTGGAAGGCTTCTATCCTTCAGTGGGAACAGCTGAGGAGGGGGGAGGATCCAGCCAGCTGGTAGATCTGATGGCCGTAACCCTGTCGCTATGCAAGTCACAGGGCCGATGTGAATTTACACCCATTCCTGGACTATGGCGAATGTAATGGCCATATGGATGTCTCAATGGCATGGACATAATTGGGAGATACATGAACATTCCCTTTGGTGGTCAATCGTATTCAGAAAACATGTGGGACGAGGCTCAGTTGCAGCACATCGCTATCTACCATGTAGACGCCCACACTTCCCGTGACACAGAGGAGGCGGCACACGAAGCTGCTATTGACACAGCTGCTCAGATAATGACAGCCACAGCAACCCAGAGGACAAAGATTAGGGTTGTTTGGCCATGTGGGCACATCAGAAGAGTGGTCGTCTAGGAGTGGAAGAATTAAGGAAATAGACAGAGCCCCGAGTGGTGGCCCTGCCAAGTGATGAAGCCAAGACAGTGGCAGCGAATTCTCCAACATGCCAGCAGGTGAAGCCAACTGGATGGACAGTGGGCCTCTGGGGATAAATCTGGAGAAGTACGGGGGGGAGGGGTGCAAACTAGATTTGGCAAGTGGACAACATTGGACCTATTTATAATAAAGTGCTATGCGTTGACTATAATGGATACTTACTTTACTTATTCTGGGGTACTGGTGGCAGTGCCCTGCAGCCATGCTGATGCAGAACACACAACTGAGGGTCTAAAACATTCATCCACCACGTGTGGCATCTGCTGGGAAATACAGTCAGACAAAGGCTCACATTTTGCAGGAACCAAGGTCCAAGAATGGGTTACAGGGTCCAGGATGCTGCAGGTATTCCACATTCCTTCTTACCTGCAGATTGCAAGATTGATTGAGCAGATGAATGGGATGCTGAAACAGCAGATTTAATTGTTAGCCTTGATATGCACCCTACAGGGGTGGTTGGGTGTCCTACAAAAGGCAGTGGACAACTTAAACTCCAGACCTGCAGGTCAAAGACATACCCAACATTTGGCAACCCCCCCGCAAACAAGAGAAGTCAAGGAGGGTATGGGTATAAAAGCCAGCTGGGCCCCCGGAGAATGAGACCATAAGACCGTAAGACCAAGAGATATAGGAGTAGAATTAGGCCATTTGGTCCATTGAGTCTGTTCCGCCATTCAGTCATGGCTGATCCTTTATTTTTCTCCTCCTCAACCCCATTTCTCATCCTGTAACCTTTGATACCATGTCCAATCAAGAACCTATCAATCTCTACCTTAAATACACCTAACAAACTGACCTCCACAGCCGTTTATGGCAACAAATTCCACAAATTCATCACCCTCTGGCCAAAGAAATTTCTCCTCATCTCTGTTCTGAATGGACGCCCCTCTATCCTGAGGCTGTGCCCTCTTGTCCAAGACTCTCCCACCATGGGAAACATCCTCTCCACGTCTACTCTGTCTAGGCCTTTCAACATTTGAATGGTTTCAATGAGATCCCCCCCTCATCCTTTTAAATTCCTGTGAGTACAGACCCAGAGCCATCAAACATTCCTCATACGATAACCCTTTCATTCCTGGAATCATCCTTGTGAGCCTCCTCTGGACCCTCTCTAATGCCAGCACATCTCTTGTAAGATCAGGAGCCCAAAACTGGTCACAATACTCAAGGTGAGGCCTCACCAGTGCCTTATAAAGCCTCAGCATCACATCCCTGCTCTTGTATTCTCGATCTCTTGAAGTGAATGCTTACATTGCATTTGCCTTCCTCACCACTGGCTCAACCTGCAAGTTAACCTTTAGGGTGTTCTGCACAAGGACTCCTAAATCCTTTTGCATCTCAGATTTTTGGATTTTCTCCCCATTTAGAAAATAGGCCCACATTTATTTCTACTACCATAGTGCATGACCATGCATTTTTCAACATTATATTTCATTTGCCACCTCTCTTTCCCATTCTCCTCATCTGTCTAAGTCCTTCTGCATCCTACCAGTTTCCTCAACACTACCTGCCCCCCCACCAATCTTCACATTATCTGCAAACTTGGCAACAAAGCTATCTATTTCATCATCTAAAAAATTTATTATACAGCATAAAAAGAAGTGGTCCCAACACTAACCCCTGCGGAACACCACTAGTCACTTGCAGGCAACCAGACAAGGATCCTTTTAATCCCACTCGCTATCTCCTTCTAATCAGCCAATGCTCTATGTTAATAAATTTCCTGTAATACCGCGGGCTCTTAAATTGGTAACCAGCCCCATGTGTGGCACCTTGTCAAAGGCCTTCTGATAGTCCAAATATACAACATCCACTACATCCCCTTTATCTATCCTACTTGTAATTTCTTCAAAGAATTCCAACAGGTTAGTCAGGCAGGATTTTCCCTTAAAGAAACCTTGTTGACTTTGTCCTATCTTGTCTTGTGTCACCAAGTACTCCATCACCTCATCCTTAACAATTGACTCTATCATCTTCCCAACTACTGAGGTCAGGCTAAATGGTTCATAATTTCCTTTCTGCTGCCTTCCTCCTTTCTTAAAGAGTAGAGTGACATTTGCAATTTTCCAGTCCTCTGGCACCATTCCAGAGTCCAATGGTTTTTGAAAGATCATTACTAATGCCTCCACAATCTCTAACGCTACCTCCTTCAGAACCTGAGGGTGCAGTTCATAGGGTCCGGGTGACTTACGTATTTTTAGGTTTTTTAGCTTTTTGAGCACCTTCTCCCTTGTAATAGTAACTGCACTCACTTTTCTTCTTTCACCCACTACAACATCTAGTGTCTTCCACAGTGAAGACTAATGCAAAATACTCTTTGAGTTCATTTGCCATCTCCTTGTTTCCCATTATTATTTCTCCTGCCTCATTTTCTAGCAGTCTTATATCCACTCTCATCTCTCTTTTTTACATACTTGAAAAAGCTTTTACTATCCACTTTGATATTATTTGCTAGCTTGCTTTCATATTTCATAAACACAAAATACTCTGCAGATACTGGGGTCAAAGCAACACACTGGAGGAACTCAACAGGTCAGGCAGCATCCGTGGAAATGAACAGTCAATGTTTCAGGCTGAGACCCTTCATCAGGACTGAAGAGGGAAGGGGCAGGGGCCCTATAAAGAAGGTGGGGGGAGGGTGGGAAGGAGAAGGCTGGTAGGTTCCAGGTGAAAAACCAGTAAGGGGAAAGATAAAGGGGTGGGGGAGGGGAAGCAGGGAGGGGATAGGCAGGAAAGGTGAAGAAGGAATGGGGAAAACACAATGGGTAGTAGAAGGGGCGGAACCATGAGGGAGGTGATAGGCAGCTGGGGGAGGGGGCAGTGTGAAACTGAGATGGGGGAAGGGACGGGGAGGGAATTACCAGAAGTTGGAGAATTCAATGTTCATACCAAGGGGCTGCAGACTACCCAGATGGTATATGAGGTGTTGCTCCTCCAACCTGAGTTTAGCCTCATCCTGGCAGTAGAGGAGGCCATGTATGGACATATCCGGATGGGAATGTGAAGCAGAGTTGAAGTGGGTGGCAAACGAGAGATCCTGTCTGTTGTGACAGACGGAGCGGAGGTGCTCGATGAAGCAGTCCCCCAATCTGTGTCGGATCTCACTGATGTAGAGGAGGCCGCACCAGAAGCACCGGATGCAATAGATAAGCCCAACAGACTCACAAGTGAAGTGTTATTTCATATTTCATATTTCATCATTTCCCTTCTAATTATGCTTTTAGTTGCTCTCTAGATTTTTAAAAACTTCCCAATCCTCTATCTTCTCACAATTTTTGCTTTGTTGTATGCCCTCTCTTTTGTTTTTACATTAGTTTTGACTTCACCTGTCAGCCATGGTTGTACTATTTTGCCATTTGAGTATTTCTTCATTCTTGGAATACATATGTCCTGCACCTTCCTCATTTTTCCCAGAAACGTACACCATTGCTGCTCTGCTGACATCCCTGCCAGTAGCTCCTTCCAATTTACTTTGGCCAACACCTCTCTTATATCATTGTAATTTCCCTTACTCCACTGAAATACTGCTATGTCAGACTTTATTTTCTTCCTATCAAGTTTCAAGTTGAATTCAATCATATTGTGATCACTGGTTCCTTAGGGTTCTTTTACCTTAACCTCCCTAATCACCCCTGGTTCATTACATAACACCCAATCCAGTATAGCTGATCCCTTAGTATGCTTAATGACAAACTGCTCTAAAGAGCCATCTCTTAGGCATTCAACATTTCACTCTCTTGAGATCCATTAACAACCTGATTTTCTCAATCGACCTGCATGTTAAAATCTCCCATGACTACCATAACACTGCCCTTTTGACTCGCCTTTTCTATTTCCTGTTGTAATCTGTGGTCCACTTCCCAGCCACTATTGGGAGGCCTGTGTGTGGTATGTGGCCTCCGTCGGTTGTGGCCGACCATGAGTACTGCGCCTCTGGTAGTAGGCTGGAGTGGCCTCTCCAGGGTGTAAGCCAGGGCAGAGTTGATAAGGAGATCCATCTGTTGCCCATGGAGTGGGACCCCCCCCCCCCCCATGCTGATGACAGGTCCAAAGGAATGACGAAAGTCGGTACAGTTTGGTGCCAGCAGCATCGCAGGATTTGCCCTGCCGCTGCTGGGTACAGCAGTCAGCCGCCTTCGGAACTCCGACTCCGGATTTTTCCTCAGGGTTTACTCCCAAGTCCTTTCCCATGAGCGGGTATAGCCGCAAGGCAGTGGAGGTTTGAAATTGGAGTTTTCCCTCTCCTAGATGAGCTACAATCCATGGTTAACAAGCCCCATCTGCCCGGAGCAACTGGTTTTAAGATGCCAGTGGCCCGCCTTTGCCCCTTCTCCTGTCAGTGAGAACAGCTCCACCGGGCATAAGAACTATGCCACACGTGAAGGCCAGGAGTTGGATTTGGTTGTCAGAGGCTGTTTGAGACGCACGCCATGAGGAGCATTTGTTTAGCAGTGGGAGCTCGTCCCCACTACCAGCCTTCGGCTATGACTATCTTTGGAGCCCGGGGAGGCCTGTATGTGACTGCTATCATGGTCCTTTTACCCTTGCAGTTTCTTAACTCAACCCACAAGGATTCAACACCTTCCGATCCTATGTCACATCTTTCTGCTGATTTAATGCCATTCTTTACCAGTAGAGCCACACCACCCCATCTGCCTACCTTCCTATCCCTCTGATACAAGGTGTAACCTTGGACATTCAACTCTCAGCTGCAACCATCCTGCAGCCACGATTCAGTGATGACCAATGAAGAGATTGTGGCACAGGGTCGGGCAATATGCGGTGAGTTACACTTCTGAGAGGACAGAAAATGGTGTGTCTGAACACCCAATGATGAACTAAAAGAGAGTGATAGTGTTTCCCTACGTTGCAGAAATGGTTATGTCATTGCTGCTGCTCCTCACCGCGACAGCGATGGTGATCTGTAAGACGTCATCAACCTTTCTCTGAAAATCTTATGAATAAGCTTATTGTCAAGGTGTTTGGTGTTCTCCTGGATTCCAAAGTACTGATCCCCATCCCTCAGAATGACACTGAATGAATCCATCAGGAACTTGCTAGCTAAGATTGTTGATGAGACTGTAAAATGAGATTATGTCTAAGGGATGTACCAGCATATAATCAGAGTATGACCAAAGTACCAACATTGAATGTAATACAGTGATCCATCAGTAATTGATATTGCCATTATGAAGGGCAGATTCTGATGGGAAATAGCTCATGTACTTCAATGCTCCTTAATGGTACAGAGCGGTGCAACACTACTACGGAGGAAATGTACTGTTTTGAGGCAGGTTCGTTTCCCAAGTTGAATGGTACATACTGGATGTGCGGCTCCTGTGCTTACCTCTGGCTTCCCATGGGCTAGGCTGGCCGCTGTTACCTGGGGTACGTTGTGTTGTACGTATATCACAATGATGATCTAGCTGATCACTTGACCCACAAGTCGAAATGTCGAAAAAGGGGTTAGCTCGGAGAACAATTGATTCTGGATGATAAGT
The DNA here is from genome assembly GCF_030028105.1 of Mobula birostris. Taxonomy (NCBI): domain Eukaryota; kingdom Metazoa; phylum Chordata; class Chondrichthyes; order Myliobatiformes; family Myliobatidae; genus Mobula; species Mobula birostris. The sequence continues at coordinate 110,613,463 of NC_092376.1, forward strand.
TTTCCCCCATGGTACTGCTCATTTGTCAAGCAAGGCCATCCTGATGGCCTTGGCTCAAATAGAGTGGCATTGGATAACATCTTGGCAAAGGACGGAGGTGCCTGTGTCATAATAGGCCAGAAGTGTTGTATGATGAGTCAGAGAATAGAACAGATTTGACTGACTGGATTCAACCTAAGGATAGGATTCGTGACGAGTGGTGACAACTGATGATTGGTTTGAGCTGGTGCTAATGTATTGTTCCACTTACTGCAGCATTTCATATCAATGAAGTGGGTATAGAAGTTAAGTGGTCGGGGGGCTCTTCAAGATCTCACTGACGGGTTGGTTGAGAACAGCATCGCGTATTGAGTAGGAGGTGTGTGAGAGTGAGAGCGGTTTGCGGTCACCTAGGTAAGTATGTTCATGCTTGCTATTCTCTCTCAATACACAACATTTTGTAGTTCTAAGTAAGTAATTGGAACCTGTGGCTTTCTCCCATACTGAGCCGGATTCACAAACCTTTTGGTGTAACACAGCATCCTGCCAAATTTAATGATATTAGTTTTGTAACTTAATTTCCTGATACAAAGGATAAGATGAAGAGTCAGACAAATTGGAGTGCTGAAAATGTCTTTCTATCCTGTATAACTCTATGACCTTTGGAAAAGATGTAGGAGCTTAAAAATATGAAGTTACGTGGCCTTGAGAGCTCTTAGCATTGATCCTGAACTCCAGAAGTTTCACCTGAAAAGACATTCAGTTTGGTGTTCTCTAAACATGGTCTTGAAAACCAAGGTTAGTCAGCTAGTGCAGCTTGGTTAACCATTACTGGGGATGAGCAGAGACCTGGATAAAATAATTGGAAATCTGATACTCTGTAAAATGGTGAGGTTCCTGCTGTTAGCTGTAAGGTGTTTGCACGAGTCAGGAGTGTGTTAGAAGTAGCACATCATTGAGCATTAGCTGCAGGTTTGACTAGCACTCTGATTTGTAACCTTGTGACAATACAACATATCTTGTTCCTCTCTTACCAGCAAATTAGGAAACTTGGTTCAGTGTGGCACAGAAAATGTATCACGAGGAGCATTCCTTTGAATGAGGCCTTAAATGACTACATCAAGCTACTACACAAAGCTAAGACCTACAGCAGTCTCAGGAGAAGAAAGCCCCCACTGCCTCTACTAAACCAAATTAGGCTTGGGTAATTAATGCAAATTTATTCACATCACAGAATTTTTGAGAACTAATAGAAAAAATTGCCGAATGCACCTGGAATTGAGTTAAGATCTGGAATATAATCAAGGGGTTGAGATGACATCACGGATCACAAGTAAGAAGAATGTGTGCATAATCAAATCCAATTACAGTCTGAAAGTCAGTCACCAGCACCTGGAACCAATTTTAATGCAAACTGCTTCAATTTCTCATGGAAGTATTAATTCTTCTTGCAGCTACTGTTTTGTTTTGCTAATTGCGGAGGTAGGTGGTTGCTTGCCAGCTCGTTGTTTGTGAGACGTGCCCTACACTGAAAATCACAACCTACAGGTCCAAACAAAACTGTTGGTCTATAGAGTAGTCGCCCTTCTGATATTACTGTATGGAGCTGAATCATGGAGCACCTACAGCAGGCACCTGAAAGCTCTGGAACAATACTGCCAAAGAGTCTTAACGAAGATTTTGAGGATCATCTAACACCAGCTACTGGAGGAGGCCAACATGAACAGTATTTCCATCACTATAAAGCAATAGCAATGCCGATGGTACGTCATGTCCTTCTGATGCCTAACTCATATCTCCCCAAATAAATTCTTTAATCCCATTAAACGAAGGTCTGCGAGCACCTGGTGGGCAAAGCAAACGCTTCAAAATAACATCAAAATCAGCCTGAAGAAATTCAACATTACATCTAAAAAACTGGGAAGACATTGCACTTAATAGATACACCTGGAGGAAATCTGTTCAAGAGGGAGCCGTGCTACATGAGAGCAATCTCTGCTGTACCATAGAGAACAATTAGCAGCTGCTAAAGGAGAGAATGAACAGCCAGAATACCAAGCCACTAACCATAACTGCCTCATGTCCACACTGCACCAGAATAAGTGGATTCCAAATCGGCCTCTGGAGACACCTGAGGACCTACCATTATATAACCTCCTTAGGAGAACTCGTACTCGATTGGAGTGATCGCACTACTATGTTGCCTGTGCACTATGAGATAGGGATATTATATGAATGTGTTGCCTTGATATCATCATAGTTTGTCTATACCGTATGTAAATTACCTGCTCCTGTGCTCTGGAAAATCCAATATGGAGTTTACATTAAGAATATTTTTCAGATGCATTTTGGGCTGAGATCACTTTGTTTTTCTCCCTTTGTTCTCAAGTAACAGAACTGCCAGCACTGTGTTCATCTGAGAATCATTTTCACACCATGGGGGACTGACTCTTTGAAAGCTCCTTTTTGTTGTTGTAACTTTTGCCACATTTGACTGGAAGTTCTGAGCAGAAAAGAAATGATGTGGCAGAGAGCTGGCCTGAAAGAGTGTCAGAAGTAAGAAACTCAAGAGGCAGGAAACATCAATCTTCTTCATCAGTTTCCCAGCAGAGTTCAGAAGGGAATCTGAAACTCCTTCTGTTAGAATTCAACTAAACAGAAGTGGGCTTCAGATTGGACAGAGGAAGTGCTGTAGTGTGATGAAACAATGGTCCGTGCAAAAGAAGGGAGAGAGGGAATTTTCTTTCTGAGACCCTAGGTGTAACTAGAGAGCATGACGAATGCATTTGCTTTGTGATAGGTCCTCAAAGGCCAGACTTCTGTTGTTAGACCAACTTTGACAAATGGCATCAAAGGAGCAGAGGAAGAAACACAGTGTCTGAGGAATTCTTCAGCACACATTGACATGGTGGTGTGCAGGGGAGCAGCACTAACATTTGACTGCATTTGTAAGACTTCCAGTCTTCACCAGTCAATGCCCAAGGCGTATCCTGGACTTGTCATGAACCTCTGGCTAAACCAAGGGAGATGAGGGATAGAGTGTTGGACCAAACTGTTAGTAGTGAAGGACTGCGGGTGAAATGATCAGGGAGATTACTAGGTGGGAGGGGCTGTGAAATTGATGGGAGAGTTAATTAATGTTAGTGTCAGGCTGCTTAAGAGACAATTAGAGTTCACCTGAGTTTAGAGAATGGTTTGGAGAGGGTACACAATGATTGGAAAGTTTGCAGACTCAAGGAGTTGACTGAGAAACCTGTTGGGGAGCAGATCAGGAAATCTACAAAGAAAATTAAGGGGTAGAAAAGTGGTTATCTGGAGTGATTGGGAGATTACAGAGGACGCGGTAGGTTTGGGGTGAGATAGGGGTGTCACAACGGCACAGACAGCAGAGCTACTGCATCAGGGGCTCCTGCAGCCCAAGTTCAATCCTAACCTTTGCTGCTGTCTGTGATGTTTGTACATTCTCTTTCTGATGGCATGGATACGACCCCTGCACTCCAGTTTCTTCCCAAATCACAAAGATGTGGGGGCTAAAATGTTAATTGGCATCTAGGGCAGTTGATGGGAATGCTGGGGGAAAGGGTCACATGGAAAATTAGTGGGGAAATGGGATTAATTTGAGTGCCAGCATAGACCTGATGTGCCAAAGTAGCTTCCTTCTGTATCAAAAGGAAATACGGAAGAAGGTTATTAGAAAAGGTAGACTCACAAATAATAGGGTGAGGAGAAACATTAGTTTCAATACTACATTTAAATGTTTTCCATTGAAGGTAATCTTAGAGACTGGCATCTTGCCTCTTCAATTTCTATGACAGTACCTTAAAAATCAAAAACGATGCTTTCATCTCTGGAGTCTTTTGGCATTATCCGTGCCCAAGTGTAAGAGTCAGTGCGTCATACACTTCAGAATGCTGGGAAATGATGCCTTGTGCTGTATATCGACTATGCAAGAGTGTAAACTATGCTGTGGCAAATCCAAAAAGAATCCTCCTACATACACCCACCCACCCCTTCCCCTAAACACTGCACAGCTAGATCAAAGCACAGAAAGTACCTGTCTAATCTGATACCTGCTCCTGTTGGACTGGGTTCAGGCACTGAATTTTTCGGATTCCATTTAATAAATAAGAAATGTAATGATGATGAAAGTAAAAATTAGAAAAGATGTAAAATTAGCTGTTCATGTGCTGTTCCTTGTTTCATACTCTTGCACAATAGTGATGGTAAAATAGGAAATCCAGTGGAATTGTGCTTGTGGAGTTCAACTCAATACTCATTCTCACTGCATCTACTAGGTCATGAGACAATGTGTGAAAGTAAAGACAACCAGGACAACTAACTACAGCCAGCAGCTTTAAGCTACAAAACACAGAGATTACATCACTAGGAGCTGACAGTAATTGTTCACAGTGGCCCTTATATTAAAATTTGTTCTGCATGGAATAAAATTTCAATGTTTTATCGCTGAACAAATTATCATCTCTTTCAATATTCATCCAATTGTTATAACTTCCTGCAGCTGATCGTTGCTGGGATCATAGGATATTTAGAATCAAAGGATTTACAGGATAATTCTGAGTATAGTTTCGATCCCGGCTCAGTACAGTTTCTTCCCATAATGGAACTAATATGTCTCTTACCTGCAACAAGATGGAAAAATGCATAAGAGAGTTTGTGCTTTGATGTAGAAACATTTACTTTCAGAAACATTCTGAAATGTCTGCTTAAGCAGTTAATTATATGACTAAACAGTGATAGCTGTTTGCTTGCAACAGTAATCATGGATACAGCAAGATCTTTAAAACTCTGAAGAAGAAGCAATTAATCATGTTATAAAGGTGTTGATTGAAACAAGGAGACAAAAAAATTGATGTTCCTCCTCAAATACCATAATGAGATGCTAAATCTCCCATTGAAATCTTACTTCAATATGTCATCCTGTCATGGGCCCTGGGGGCCTCTGCAGCTTGCCATAGAGCATTGGGCTTCTGGGTTTCTCAGACACTCCTATTTTCTAATTGTGAGAGCCGTTAAGCCCAGGTGCATTCTGTTTGCTCCCGTCAAGTTAATTTTGATCAGCACGTGTTTCCCAGATCCCATGATTATTTAAGGGGGACTCTCGTTATGCTCAGAGTCCTACTGAGTATTGGGAAGAATAATTTGTCTCACAGTGTCACTCGGTCGTGCCTCCGGTGCTCTGCTTGTATTCCAATGTCTAACTTTTTGCTTCCTTCCCTTCATGGGGAGTCTGCCGTCTGACACACCTGGGGTGAGTTGTTGTCAGGCCCCACCGTGACAGAGAGATTTGCCATTCCTCTGCACTTGGGTCCAAGTTTGCACACTGTGACACTTCCAGTGAATAAAGTAGCCAATGGGGTAGCATGGTAGCATAGTGGTTAGCACAACACTAGCAGTGACCCAGGTTCAATTTCCACTTCTGCCTGTAAAGAATTTGTATGTTCTCCCTCTGAGTACATGATTTTCTTCCAGGTGCTTTGGTTTCCTCCCACACTCCAAAGACATACCAATTGATAGGATAATTGGTCATTGTAAATTATGCCGTGATTAGACTAAGATTAAATCATGAGATTGCTGGGCAGCATGGTTCGAAGGGCTGGAAGGGCCTATTCTGCACTGTATCTCAATAAATAAATAAATAAAATGAGGCAGCACTCCTGAGCAGCATTGGCCATGATTGTCCACTGAACTTCATAATGAAGCATGAGACCCCAATATTCTGAATCCAATGCAAAAGCACTACCAACTTAGCCTTGTTAACATTTATTGAATTTTTAATTGTTAATATTTTATATATTACTATGTATATTATGTAATACACATTATGTGTGTGTGTATTTAAATATAATTTGTTAATATTTGTTGATCCAGTCACGATGCAAAATTCTTCCACATAAATAATCCTTGAATGAATATTTGAGCAAGGTTTCTTGTATTATGGAAACAAAAGAAAACTCTCTGGGTTAAAGTGTCCCTTAAATAAGGCTTTGAAAATTAGCATTATTTTTGTGTGGATGGGAAACCATAAGTTTCTTACCTACTGGTTAGGAAGTTCCTCACCTATTCTCATTGAATTCTACATTTTAGATGCATAAAGTTTGGTGGTACTAGTACAATAGATCTGGAGCCAGTTAGTAGCAGCGGGAATGGTGAAATCTTGATGTTACCATGGTTTCTTGTACTTCTGAGCAAATTGGACTTGCCTTTAACAGAAAAGACTGTGCTCCTTCAGTTGGTCCAGTAAAAGACATAGGGTTGACCTTGCGTCAGTAGATATCACACCTGGAATGTCAACATTTTCTGAACTTGAAAAAAACCCTAACCTTATCCTGTCTTCACCTATTGTCTCCTTTCAGAGGTCTGTGTTACTTTCTATAGGGTGGCTATGGAATTAATTAAACAAGTTAATAAGGAATCTTCAACATTCTCTTCATCACTTTCAACAATTGGTCCATATAAAATATTACAGGCAAAAACCAGAAAAAAAGGAAGTTTGTGACATTTCAAAGTAAAGGATATCAGAATGTCATTATAGAAAAGGTATATAATGCAGGAAAGGGCAGGATTGTTTGTTGACTCATCACAGGAACTTTTATGAGATCTCTTCATGTCAGTGGTGGACCTGACAAACAGCAACATGCTTTCAATGGACTCTTTTCCAGACCCTTAACAATTTTCTCCAAAACTGTGTCTCAGTAAAATCTTGCCTTTTCTGGGAAATCAAATGTTTATAAGGCTGGATAATAAACTACCCCTTGATTTAGCAACTGCTCTCTTTTATGTTTTAATATTTAAATATCCTTGTTGCATAAATGGTGTGGAGATGAGCCAGCTGGCCCAGGATAGGCCTGATTTGGATTGAACCCTCTCCTGCCTTAGATGGTCCCTATGAAGGAAACAACAGAATTAGATGATTTAAACAAAAGGGAGAGAAACAAATGAGGCCAGATGTTCATTCCTGATCCTTATCCAGTAAAAATCTGATTCGGTCCATTGAGTATTCCCAGTCCTTTCTTTGTTTCAATGACTGAATAGTCTGAGAGTCATCATAAAAGATGCCTATTTTTCCAAGTGACCATATTTATTACCCAGCAAAAGTTGGTCATTATTTGCTTGAACTAGGAGCGTGCAGAATTGAAGTACATATGAGTCATGAATGTCGGAATAGGCTTAAGGGGTCCAAAGGCCTTCTTCCTACAAGATGGAGTCATTTGACTGTGGATATAACCAATAGAATAATCAATAAAACTGAAATTCATCATAAATTATTACTTTAAGGCAAATATTATGTCAATTCCTTCACTGTTTCCTCATCAAAATCCTGAAAATAATAAACAAAATAATGAGAGCATGAGCAGCAGAGACCAGAGTAACAAAGGATAGGTACTATATTTTGAACAGAACAAAGTCTGCAAATGCTGGAAATCCAAAGCAGCACACATACAAAATGCTGAAGGATCTCAGCAGGTCGGGCAGCGTCTGTCGAAAAGAGTAAACAGTCGACGTTTCAGGCCGAGACCCTTCTTCAGAACTGGGAAGGAAGGGGGAAGATGCTAGGTGGAAGGTGATAGGTGAAGCCAGGTGGGCCAAGGACTGGAGAAGAAAGAATCTGATAGGAGAGGAGAGTGGACCATAGGAGAAAAGGAAGGAAGAGGTGACCCAGGAGGAAATAATAGGCGGGTGAGAAGAAATAAAGAGTCAGAGTGGGGAATAGAGAAAGGAGGATGGAATTTAGTTATTATATTTGGCAGTGCTGTACACTTCAAAAGAATTCAAAGAAATCTGTAGAAATTCGTTGTCTCTCAGTTGACAGCTCTCTACAACCCCACCTGCCTATTGTATTCAAACTTCAAAATTATCCCTTAGCTGTCAACAGAACTAATTTTCAGAGAGAGCGAGAGAGACTGAGAGAGCACAGCAGACTGACATGGGCTGTTTAACAAGACCAGTGGGGAAATAGTTCCAGGCAAAGCTCTCTTTGTTTACATCATTACCAGACAGAACCTCGACCTCAATGAGTACTCTCAATGTCCATAATCACTGATGATAGCTTCACTGTTTATTCATTGCATGTTTGCAGTACAATATATTCTCAGTTATTAGTTGCTTTATTTTTATTTTGAACAAGGTGTAAACATTCACTACATTGAGAATCTGTGACCAGATTAAGTCAAATACATTGAAAAAAATACAATCACTATAACTTGGGAGGACTTTCTCATTGCCAATAATTATGGACTGAAGACATCTGCATGTTCTGATGGAAATGGTGTTGTTGATATCAGATGCTATTCAGAATGATAAATGCGCCTCCATAGCAACTTTGTACCTTTCATTCAACTGAGACATGTCTGAAGCTGTTGCGTGAGTAGGGCATCAGGAGGAGAGCAACAATAACAGCTTGCATTTGTATGGGATGTGGGATTTGCAGGCAGAGCCAGGATGTAATTGCCCATTCCTGATTCCCCCTGATAAGGTGCTGTTGAGCTGCCTGCTTGAAACATGGAAACAAAGAAAATCTATGGCACAATACAGGCCCTTCGGCTCACAAAGCTGTGCTGAACATGTCCTTACCTTAGAAATTACCTAGGGTTACTCATAGCTCTCTATTTTTCACAGCTCCATGTACCTATCCAGGAGTCTCTTAAAATACCCTATCATATCTGCCTCTACCATGGTCGCCGGCAGCCCATTCCATGCACTCACCACTCCCTGTGTAAAAAACTTAGCCCTGACATCGAGGTGCCTGCTTCGAGGCACTTTAAAACTGTGCCCTCTCATGATAGCCATTTCAGCCCTGGGAAAAAGCCTCTGACTATCCACACGATCAATGCCCCTCACCGTCTTAAACACCTCTATCAGGTCACCTCTCATTCACCGTCCCTCCAAGGGAAAAAAAGGCCGAGTTCACTCAATCTATTCTCATAAGGCATGCTCCCCAATCCAGGCAAGGTCCTTGTAAATCTACTGCGGTCCTGGAGATGTGGGCAAAGCCACAATACTGTTAGGAAGAGAGCCCTGGGATTTTATCTAGCAGTGAAGGAAGAGTAATAAGTTTCCGAGTCAGGGTGCGAAGTATCTTGGAGGGCAGCTCCCAGGTGGTGGTGTTGCCATTCTTTTCCTGCCTTTCTCCTTCCAGCTGGCAGAGGACGTGGATTTGGAAGATGATGTCTAAACAGTCTTGGTGAGTTGTTCAGTGCAACCTGTATATATTGCTACCGTTGTTACTGTTGCTACTGTGTATGAGAGAGAGTGAGTAGTTATAGATGGGGTGATTTCAGCTTTTTGAGTATTGTTGAACCTGTACCTACCCAGGCAATATTCCAAGGTCATAAGAGGCAGAATTTATTTATTTGTTATCTATCTATCTAATTATCTATTTATTGATTGATTGATTGATTGATTGAGATACAGCACGGAATAGGCATTCGGCCCTTCAAGCCGACCCTCCCACAATCCCGCAATTTAATTGTAGCTGAATCACCGGACAATTTACAATGACATTGACGAAGCGGTTCATCCCTTGGACTGTGAGGGGAAAGCAGAGTACCCAAAGGGAACCCACGCAGTAACGGGGAGAGCAGGCAGCAGCGATGAGAATTGAACCCAGGTCACCTGTACTGTAAAGAGTCGGGCTAACCTCTATGCTGCCGTGCCGCCCCAACACAGGGCCTAGTCATATAGGCAGGCTTTATGGAGCAAACTAAAAGAGAGCAGGAGATATTTAAGAAAGGGATCCAGAGCTGCACACTAAGGCAGGAAAGATGGCGGAAGGAAGAGATTGAGCATTTCCAACAGTGAAATATCAAAATATAGACGGCACAGATTTAAGGTGAGAGGAGGTTTAAAGGGGATTTATGAAGCAAGTTTCTTTACACAGAGGGTGGTAGGTGCCAGGAACACACTGCTGGAGAAGTGCAAATGTAGAAATGATGGCAATTACCCTGTCTTGGCCCAAAACATCAATTGTTTATTCATTTCCATAGACGCTGCCTGACCTGCTCAGGGCCTCCAGCATTTCTTTAATTCAGGCTGGAGGAGGCATTACAAATCTATTTCTGAAGGCCTTGCAAAAGTGGACAAGAGTTGTGAGTGCAAACACGAGGAAATCTGCCGATGCTGGAATTTCAAGCAACACACATAAAAGTTGCTGGTGAACGCAGCAGGCCAGGCAGTATCTATAGGAAGAGGTACAGTCGACGTTTCAGGCTGAGACCCTTCGTCAGGACTAACTGAAGGAAGAGTTAGTAAGAGATTTGAAAGTGGGAGGGGGAGGGGGAGATCCAAAATGATAGGAGAAGACAGGAGGGGGAGGGATGGAGCCAAGAGCTGGACAGTTGATTGGCTAAAGGGATATGAGAGGATCATGGGACGGGAGGCCTAGGGAGAAAGAAAGGAGGAGGGGGGAAACCCAGAGGATGGGCAAGGAGTATAGTGAGAGGGACAGAGGGAGAAAAAGGAGAGAGAGAAAAAGAATATATATATAAAATAAATAAATAACGGGTGGGGTACGGGGGGGGCGGCATTAACAGAAGTTAGAGAAGTCAATGTTCATGCCATCAGGTTGGAGGCTACCCAGACGGAATATAAGGTGTTGTTCCTCCAACCTGAGTGTGGCTTCATCTTTACAGTAGAGGAGGCCGTGGATAGACATGTCAGAATGGGAATGGGACTTTGAATTAAAATGTGTGGCCACTGGGAGATCCTGCTTTCTCTGGTGGACAGAGCGTAGGTGTTCAGCAAAGCGGTCTCCCAGTCTGCGTTGGGTCTCACCAATATATAGAAGGCCACATCGGGAGCACCAGACGCAGTATATCACCCTAGCCGACTCACAGGTGAAGTGTCACCTCACTCTGAAGGACGGTCTGGGGCCCTGAATGGTAGTGAGGGAGGAAGTGTAAGGGCACGTGTAGCACTTTTTCCACTTACAAGGATAAGTGCTGGGAGGGAGATCAGTGGGGAGGGGTGGGGGGGACGAATGGACAAGGGAGTTGCATAGGGAGCGATCCCTGCGGAAAGCAGAAAGGTGGGGGAGGGAAGGGTGTGCTTAGTGGTGGGATCCCGTTGGAGGTGGCGGAAGTTACGGAGAATTATATGTTGGACCCGGAGGCTGGTGGGGTGGTAGGTGAGGACAAGGGAAACCCTATTCCTAGTGGGGTGGAGGGAGGATGGGGTGAGAGTAGGTGTGCGGGAAATGGGAGAGATGCGCTTGAGAGCAGAGTTGATGGTGGAGGAAGGGAAGCCCCTTTCTTTAAAAAAGGACATCTCCCTCGTCCTGGAATGAAAAGCCTCATCCTGAGAGCAGATGCGGCAGAGACGGAGGAATTACGAGAAGGGGATGGCATTTTTGCAAGAGACAGGGTGAGAAGAGCAATAGTCCAGATAGTTGTGAGAGTCCATAGGCTTATAGTAGACATCAGTAGATAGCTGTCTCCAGAGATAGAGACAGAAAGATCTAGAAAGGGGAGGAAGGTGTCAAAAATGGACCAGGTAAACTTGAGAGCAGGGTGAAAGTTGGAGGCAAAGTTAATGAAGTCAACCAGCTCAGCATGCGTGCAGGAAGCAACGCCAATGCAGTCGTCGATGTAGCGCAGGAAAAGTGGGGGACAGATACCAGTCAACAGGAATTCTGCAGATGCTGGAAATTCAAACAACACACATCAAAGTTGCTGGTGAACGCAGCAGGCCGGGCAGCATCTCTAGGAAGAGGTACAGTCGACGTTTCAGGCCGGGACCCTTCGTCAGGACTAACTGAAGCTTCCTTCCAACAAAAAAGGAGGCATAGCTGGGACCCATACGGTGCCCATGGCTACACCTTTAGTTTGGAGGAAGTGGGAGGAGCCAAAGGAGAAATTATTAAGAGTAAGGACTAATTCCGCTAGATGGAGCAGAGCGGTGGTAGAGGGGAACTAATTTGGTCTAGAATCCAAAAAGAAACTGAGAGCTTTGAGACCTTCCAGATGGGGGATGGAAGTATATAGGGACTGGACATCCATGGTGAAAATAAAGCGGTGGGAGTCGAAAAATTTCAAAGTGTGAGAAGGGTCACGAACATAGGTGGGAAGGGATTGAACAAGGAGGGATAAAACCGTGTCAAGATATGCAGAAATGAGTTCGGTGGGGCAGGAGCAAGCTGAGACAATGGGTCTACCTGGACAGGCAGGTTTGTGGATCTTGGGTAGGACGTAGAAATGGGAAATGCAGGTTGTGGGAACTATAAGGTTGCTAGCAGTGGATGGGAGATCCGCTGAATGGATAAAGCTGGTGATAGTGTGGGAGACAATGGCCTGGTGCTTCTTAGTGGGGTCATGATCGAGGGGTCAATAAGAGGAGGTATCTGCGAGTTGTCGCTGTGCCTCCACAAGGTAGAGGTCAGTGCGCCAGACTACAACAGCACCCTCCTTATCGGCGGGTTTTATAGTAAGGTTAGGATTAGTGCGGAGGGAGTGGAGAGCAGAGCGTTCGGAAGGAGTAAGGTTGGAATGGGAACAAGGTGCAGTGAAGTCGAGACGGTTGATGTCCCATCGGCAGTTAGCAATAAAGAGATCCAGAGCAGGCAGAAGATCAGAGTGGGGTGTCCATGAAGAGGAGAAGACGGGAGAAGGGGTCATCGGTGGAGGTGGGAGAGTCCTTGCTGAAGAAATAGGCCCGGAGACGGAGACGGCGGAAGAAGAGTTCAGGTTAAGGTACATTCAAAGCAGTAAGCAACACAAGAGGTTAGGGAATACAAGAATGGGAGGATATCACAGCTGAGTTTTGTCTGCAATTTTGGTCTCTTCCCTAATGAAAAATATTTTTGCCTTCAAAAACATACATTAGAGGTTGCTTGAGTGATGCCTTGAAGAAAAAGACCAACCAGTGAAGAGAAATTTAGTGGCATGGCCCACTTTCTGGAGCTCAGGAAGACAAGAATAGCTAATATTGTTCTCTGACATGAGAAGGGCAGCAGAGGTACCCTCAGTAGCCACTTGATTAGCTACCTCCTGTACCTAATAATGTCTGTTCATGGTCTTCTGCTGCTGCAACCCATCTACTTCAAGGTTTGATGTGTTAATGCAGTCAAAGTCACTTAGATCACATTTCTTCCCCATTCTGATGTTTGGTCTGAACAGCAACTGAAGCTCTTAACTATGTCTGTTTGCTTTTATGCATTGAGACGCTGCCAAATGATTGGCTGATTAGATATTTGCATTAATAAGCAGGTGCATAAGTGTACTTAATAGAATGGCCACTGAAGTGTATGCCAATTAACTACAGCAGAGTGAACCTTCAGTCAGTGGTGGGGAAATTATTAAAGAAAATTCTATGTTACATGATTCAGGTGCATTTGGAAAGGGAGAGCATCATTAAGGATAGTCATGGCTACGTGTGGAGGAAATGCTGTCTCACAAATCTAATTGAGCTATTTGTGGATGTTGCAAAGGAGAATGATAAAAGCAATGTCGTAGATGTTGTTTATATAGAATTTAGTAAGGCATTAGTAAAGCAGAAAGTTCCTGAGGAACTCTCAATATAATATATAAAAGTTGCAATAAATTCTAACATCGCATGTATGTTGTAACATGAACAAAGTCACCCGAGAGACACTGAAGCTAATGGATATAGAAGTGTTTTATTCAACAAAAGCGTGCAGTAGGCACCATATTGAGACCCTTTCAGAGGAAGAGACCATTCGACCCAATATTATGTGATGTTTTATAAGCTAAAGATCAAAGGACAATTCTATAGTTACAATGTATCTACAATGCTTCCTTTGGATTACATATAATTTTCACATCTCCTTCTCCACACCCACACTCCAGACACCCAAAACGAATGTTAATCAGCATTGTCTGGTTTTCAATTGACTGGCATCCACAGCTCCAGGAAACTATTGTCCAGGGATGCATTTTAAATTTAATTTACAATCCACGTTCAGTTCTAAAGATTGGTTGCTGAAGTTAATACTTTGCTGTATAACCTAACTTCAGAATACACCCTAACAGTATATATAATATTGGGATATTATATTGCAACATTACAAAAAGCTGTTGGACTGCACTTGCTGCATTGTGATTGGGTTGGAGAAAGAGCTGAGGAGATTCACCAAAATATTGCCTGGATTGGAGGACAGGATGGGGAGTAATATTTTCATACACACAAAGAAGTGATTATATTTAGATGTTGGAAAAAGACACAGTCATAACTTTTATTAGACATCATGACAGGTAGTTGAATGGTGAGATATGAAAGTAATACGGATGAGCAGAATGAGTATGGTTAGGCACAATGGTCTGCATTGACATGATCAGTCAAAGAACCCGCTTCCATACTGTAAACTCTATGAGTTCAGGTACAATTTCTTTCATGACATTATTTAACAACAGAGCAAGCTGAATGAGACTATATGGACTTAAACATTATTATTTTATCAGTGTTTAAAATTTGCAGAGAAGCAACAAATGGATAAACAAGAGTTTCTTCAGTCAATGGGCAGAGACGGGCAATATTACCAAGATGGGAATGTGTGATATTGTTGGAGGAGCAGATATGGGTTTGAAAACTCTCTTTCAGATCAAGCAGGATGTCAAGGTTGTGAATTTGGCTGGTTATGGAGCGATGATTGGTCAGGGAAGGGAACTGAATCAAAGTTAGTGAGGGGCAAAGCCAGTGGCTCCACTCTTTAACAATATTTATTTGCTGGAAAGCTGAACTCATCCAATACTTCAGTTTGAATAAATATATAGTATAAGAGCTGGTGCTGGAGATAGTGGTGGTTTAATGTAAGTAACCGTACCATCACTAAAAATATAGTAGTACACGCCCAAATTTGTATGAAATGACCAAGAGACAGTGTGAAAGTGAACAGAATAGAGTCAAGAGATTTCACTGTGTAAATTACAGCCCTATTTTGAAAAGTCTGTAATAAGATTCATTGCTTTTTATGATGCCATAAGATGGTAAGAGTTGAAGTCAATGAAATGAAATGGATATTGAGACTGGAGAAGTGGACGAACAAGAGAGGGCAGAGGGTAATGAAAAACAGAGAACAGTTAAGTGGTACCATATATATAACATGTCTGGGAATTTTAATCATGAGTAATATTTGCCAGTTTCTGATTGTTGATATTTAATACCCCACTACCAGTTAGCAACTGTACAAACCCATTCATCATGTAGCAAGAGAATATTACTGTGAAATTAATAGATTGTCCTCCAGATCAAGAAGTCTAATCACAAATTGCCTTCAGGTGGGTTAGATGTGGGAATTCTACAGAATGCTAGTTGGATGACAGAAAAATTTCTTTTTAAGGCATTTCTGGTATTTTATGTCATAGAAACTATTGATTGTTGTATTCTACCTCTGGAAAGCATGTTACAGGTTAGTAGAATACAAATGAATGCTCAGTTAAGAGCTCCATGAGGTTAGAAAAACATTACAGTGATGTATATGTCTGTCCTAAGTTAACACCTGTTTTCCAATGTAGATTTGAATGTATGACTCAGTTATAGTTCATCATTAGTTCAATCTGCACCATAATCAAATGCATTTGGAGAGAGAGCGCTAGTCAGAGCCGAGGCAAAACAGAATGAAAGGTTTTGATAACTGAGTGACTGTGAAGCAGTTAAAGAAGGGAGGAAAGAAAAGGAACTCAACACCTCCCTTTGCAACTAGATCCTTGACTTCCTGACCAACAGACCTAAATCAGCAAGGATACACTGCAACAACTCCACCACAATTATCCTCAACAGTGGTGCCCCACAAGTCTATGTCCTCAACCCCTACGCTACTCCCTATACACTTACAACTGCGTGGCAGATCCATCTGTAACCTTGTCTACAAGTCTGTAGATGATGATACCACCATATCTCAAATAATCTTTCCCTCAATGTCAGCAAATCAAACAATCAATGTCTTCAGGAAAAGGGCAGTGCACAATGCTCCTGTTTACACCAACAGTGCTGAGGTTGAGGAGTGTACATCACCGATCGCCTGTCCTGGTCCAACCACATTGACCCCACAGTCAAGAAATCTCACCTGGACCTCTATTTCCTCCAGAGACTAAAGACATTTGGCACATTTCCTTTGACCTGCACCAATTTTTATCAGTGCTCAATAGAAAGCACCCTATCCAAATGCATCAGAGCATAGTATGACAGCAAGAAAATGCAAAGACAGTTGTGGACACAGCCCTACGCACCACGGAAACCCCCATGGATACTGTCTACACTTCTCGCTATCTCAGTAAAATCAGCATAATCGAAGACTTCACTGACCTCAGATATTCTCTATTCTCTCCCTTCCCATCAGGAAGGAGTTAAAAAAGCCTGGAAGCATGTACCACCAGGCGCAAGGACAGCTTATATCTCTCTGTTGTAAGAATATTGAATTGTTTCCTAGTATGCTAAGGTGGACCAGGGACTTCACAGACTACCTTGTTATGACCTTGCATGTTATTGTCTACCTATGCCAGACTTTCTCTATAACTGCAACACTTTATTCTGCATATTTTTGTTGATATACCATGTACTACCTCAGTGCACTGTGCAATGAATTGATCTCTATGGGCAGTATGCAGACAAGTATTCCAGGGCGCCTTGGCGTGACTTGAGTAGCAGAAGTACTCTCAAAAGATACAATTAAATATTCCCATTTCAGCCTGATACAGCTAAAAAGCACAACTGCTTCCAAGGTCAGTACAGTCAACAAAGACTTCTTAATGTGTTTAAATGAACTATCGCTGCTTAAAACTAACAGAAACAACAGCAATTGTGGTCGGAAGTTCCCACGGAGGTCACCTCAGAGGAAGCATGGGTGTAGATCTGGGTTACAAGTGTATTTAAGGAAACGGGGTTTTAAACTCCCTATTCCAACTATCTTGTTAGCGAATGTGCAGTCTCTGGTGAATAAAATCGATGATCTCAGAGCCAGGGTGCTGAATCAGAGGGACATTAGGACCACATGTGTCCTTTGTTTCACAGAATCCTGGTTAACCCCTTCCATACAGGATGCAGCGATCCAGATCGATGGGTTTACTATACACTGTCAGGATAGATCTATAGAGTCTCTCAAAAGCAGAGGAGTATGCCTCATGATCAACTCTTCTTGGTGCGTAAATCTATCAGTGCTGTCCCAATTCTGTTCACCAGACCTGGAATATCTAGCAGTAAAGTGCTGTCTTTTTTACCTACCACGGGAGTTCTCTGGTGTTATTTTGTTAGCAGTTTACATTCCACCTCAGGCCAATATCAAAGTAGGTTTTAGATGATCTGAGTAATGGGATCAATGTGCACGAAATAGCACATCCTAACACCTTCACCATTGTTTTGGGAGATTTTAACCAGGACAGCCTGAAAAAATCACTAAGCAATTACTATCAACAGATCACTTGCAACACCAGAGGAAACAACACACTGGTCCATTGCTGCACCTCCATCAAGAATGCCTACTATGCTATTCCACGTCCTCACTTCGGGAAGTTTGATCACCTGGTTGTATTCTACTCCCTGAGTATAGGCAGAGACTGAAGACTGCAGCACCAGTAGTGAGGACCAAGAAGATATGGACAAGGGAAGCACAGGAGCGCCTACAGAACTGCTTTGAATCAGTGGACTGGGCTGTATTCGGGGGTCACCTTTGAATCTGGATGAGTATGCTGCAGTTGTTACCGACTTCATTAAAACCTGTGTGGATGAGTGTGTGCCTTACTGTACATTCCCAAACCAAAGCCGTGGATGAATCAGGAGGTACGTCGTCTGCTGAAGGCTAGATCTGTAGCATTCAAGTCTGGCAACCCAGGCCTGAACCAGTTATGATTTGTGGATGGCTATTTCAAGGGCAAAGTGACAATTTTGAACGAGGTTGGAGGTGACATCAGATGCACGGCAACTCTGGCAGGGTCTGCAAGACATTACTTCCTACAAAGCGAAACCCAATAGTATGAATGGCAGCGATGCTTCACTACCAGATGAACTCAATGCCTTCTATGCACGCTTTGAAAGGGAGAAGACAACTACAGCTGTGAAGATCCCTGCTGCACCTGATGACCCTGTGATCTCCGTCTCAGAGGCCAATGTTAGACTGTCTTTAAAGAGAGTGAACATTCGTAAGGCAGAAGGTCCCGATGGAGTACCTGGAAAGGCTCTGAAAACCTGTGTCAACCAACTGGCGAGAGTATTCAAGGACATTTTCAACCTCTCACTGCTACAGGCGGAAGTTCCCACTTGCTTCAAAAAGGGAACAATTATACCAGTGCCTAAGAAGAATAACATGGGCTGCCTTCATGATTATCGCCCGGTAGCACTCACATCGACAGTGATGAAATTCTTTGAGAGGTTGTTCATGACTGGACTGAACTCCTGCCTCAGCAAGGACCCGGACCCATTACAATTTGCCTATTGCCGCAATAGGTCAACAGCAGACGCAAACTCAATGGCTCTCCACAGCTCCGGACCACCTGGACAACATAAACACCTACGTCAGGATGCTGTTCATCGACTAAAGCACAGCATTTAATACTCAGTCTCTCCATGTCAAGATAAGTTTTCTAAGTTCTACTCCAGTTCCAAGGTTTACCTGTGAAACTCAGTCTCTCCGTGTCAAGATAATTATTCTAAGTTTTACTTCAGCACTGAGGCTTACCTGTGTAACTCAATCTCTCCATGCTAAGAAAAGTTCTGTCTGCCATTTTCCCTTCTACGCTCTGTGTCAAGATAAGTTCTGCCTGGCTCCTGCTTTCCTGCACTCCCTCCTGTTTGCCAATCAACGCTCATGCCCGTGTCTCAATCCTAACTCAATCTCTATGTCTGTGTCCTGCGTTTAGGTTCGCCTCATTCATTGCAACAGAACGATCTGGCCATCATGGACCCAGCGGACACAAACACCCTTCAACAAGCCCTCGCCAGCCAGGGTACTATACAGGGACAGCACGACCAACTCCTCCGGGAGCTCATGGAGAACCTCCATTCCCTGTCTGCTCACATCACGCAGATCGGTAACCAGGCGGACAATGTCCCCACTCTTTTCACTCAACCCACTCCTGGAACCCAGCCTAGCCAGCCCAGACAGTCAGTAGCAGCGACCCTCCACGTGTCAGCAACACCCTGCCAAGAGAGCCTCACGCACCTGAACCGGAGCACTACGCTGGAGATTTGGGGAAGTGCCGGGCCTTCCTTCTTCAGTGCTCCTTGGTGTTCGAACAGCAGTCATCCACGTACTCCACGGATAAGTCAATGATTGCTTACATCATGGGGTTGTTGCAGGGAAGTGCATTAGCGTGGGCCACAGCAGTTTGGGACAACCAACCGGATAGCTGTTCTTCCTTCGCCACCTTTATTGCGGAAATGAGAAAGATCTTTGACCACCCCGTCCGTGGTAAAAATGCCGCCAAGCACCTACTCACTCTCCGCCAGGGTTCACGCAGTGCTGACGAATATTCCGTGGAGTTCCGGACGTTAGAGGCCGACTCGGGGTGGAATGATGAGGCACTCCAAGGGGTATTTCGGAATGGTCTCAGTGACCTGGTGAAGGACAAGTTGGAGGCAAGAGACGACACCGACAACCTGGACTCCCTGATCTCCCTACCACCAGGTTGGACAATCGTCTCTGCCAGAACAAGCCTCTCTCCTCCTCCTGCTCCTTGAGTAGCTCCCAGCCCTGCCGTTTCCACCACCCCGGGAGAGGAACCCATGCAGCTGGGACGGAACCACCTTTCTCCCACGGAACAACTCTGGAGAATGACAGCAGGTGAGTGTCTATATTGTGGCCACTCCGACCATTTCCTTTCCACCTGCCCTCTTCGGCCAAAAGAGAAAGCTCACCTGTAGCGGGGGGACCCTGGTGAGTCAGACAACATTCCCTTCTGAAACCCGACCCCGGATGCAGCTTCAAGCCACTTTGTGTTACAACCAACAGTCCCTGTCTCCGTTAGTACTAGTGGTTCCGGCGCAGAGGGAAACTCCTTGGATGAAAACTTAGCCTTCCAAGCCGGAATTCCTCGTGAGCCATTGCGTACCCCCTGGAAGCCCGGGCGCTGGACGGTAGACTTCTGGCCCGAGTCACACACTGCACAAAACCTCTGCCTCTCTTCTCTCCAGAAACCATCGGGATCAGATACGATTGAATTTAATTTCCTCTCCTCAAGCCCCTATAGTTCTGGGTTACCCCTGGTTAAACCGTCATAACCGCAACATTGACTGGTCCACCAGGAAGGTAGTCAGTTGGAGTCCGTTCTGCCATTCCACTTGTCTGCAATCAGCCCTTTCCCCAATGGAGGTCACCGTGACCTCATCTGTCTCTGAACCCCCCCCGACTTATCCAAGGTTCCAATAGAGTATCATGATCTGGGAGAATTGTTTAGCAAGCAACGGGCTCTTTCCCTTGTGACGAGAATACACATAAATTAAGATGTTTGCTGGCCTGGGCTTGTACCAGTGGCATCAGCAGTTGGTCTGCCACCTGTCCTCAAGGGAGGGAGAGATAAGCAACAATGAAGCAGCATTTGGAGATGTTAATGAAGGAGCCATCAGTCTGGGTATTGTCTCGAGCGGCTCCCCCTTTGAACCCTGAACTGTTTGAAATGATGGACAGGCGATCTGGAGATGTGTAATGAAGGGACGGGAGAGAGAGCTGTCTAGAGCGGCTCCCCACTTTGAACCCTGAACTGTTTGAAGTGATGGACAGGCGATACCCCAGCAGGGGGATAAAAAGGGACAGGTTCGCTAAGGCAGGACACACACGACACCCCGAGGTAACGAGACCCTGGAAGCGGTGCACCTCTCACAAGTCGGTGGGAAGCTCCTGGACGGCTGATCGGGGCATCAGCCTTAAACGCACAGGGTGGAAAGGTACAATCTGCGGGAACCCGGTGTGTGTCCACCCTCGCTTGGGTGCCCGGATCACTGCAGAGGATCGACCACATCTGGAGGAGGGGTCACAGTCGGTGACCTCAGGTGACATCACAAAGGACTCACCCGACAGCTGCTTGTGAGCAATATCGCCGGTCTGTGAGTGGAAGCCGTTCTGAATGATCATTCGTTCTTGTTCTCTCTCTCCTTCCCCCCACATTGTCCATCGCCACGGCAACGATTGCTGCGAACTGAACTAAATTGAACTGGACTTTGTGTCACTTTGAAATTGGTCATTTACCCCTAGACAACGATAGAGCTTGATTGATCCTGTTATCTTAATTCTGTGCACATGTGTGTTTATCATTGCTGAACTGTTGCATTTATTATCCTTTCGATTACTGTGTTGCTTGTTTCTTTAATAAAACTTTCTTAGTTCTAGTAATCCAGACTCCAACTGAGTGATCCATTTCTGCTGGTTTGGCAACCCAGTTACGGGGTACGTAACACCCTGCCTCCACATCGCCCTTACGATTGCACAACTGACCTTCTCCCTGGAGCCTCTCTACCCACCAGTCGGCTGTACAACCTGTCCCAACCAGAAAGGGAAGTAATGGAGGGTTACCTAAATGACTCTCTCGCGGCTGACATTATCCAACTCTCATCTTCCCCTGTAGGCACAGGTTTCTTCTTCGTGGGGAAGAAAGATGGCTCACTGCACCCCTGCATTGACTACCGTGGCCTGAACAGCATCAACATAAAGAATAAGTATCCCCTGCCCCTTATCAACTCTGCCTTCGAGCCCCTTCATGGAGCCACAATTTTCTCTAAGTTGGACCTGCAGAATGCCTATCACCTGGTCAGGATAAGGGAGGGAGATGAATGGAAAAGAGCTTTTAACACCCCCTCGGTCATTTCAAATATCTGGTCATGCCATTTGGTCTCACCAATGCCCCCGCTGTCTTCCAAGCCCTGGTAAACGACGTCCTTAAGGACCTTATTAACCGTTTTGTTTTCATTTATTTGGACGACATCCTAATCTTCAGGAACACACCCACCATGTCCGTCAGGTTCTTCAGAGGCTTTTGGAGAACAAGCTATTCGGTAAGGCAGAGGAGTGTGAGTTCCATGCCTGTTCTGTCAGTTTCCTGGGGTACATTACTGAGAATGGGCAAGTGAAAAATGTTCGTGTGGGGAGTGGCGCGCCACACAGTCTCTCTCTCTCTCTCTCTCTCTCTCGTTCTGCGCCTTGTAAAAAAGCCATGAAAAAGACATAACCACAGACGCGCACGCACACAGGCACACGCCAAAAAAAAAAGAGAATGGGCAAGTGAGGGCGGATCCCGAAAACATCCGGACTGTGGTGGAGTGGCCAAAACCACGATGCTCAAACAATTCTAGCAATTTCTGGGGTTCACAAACTTCTACCGTCGCTTCGTCAGGGATTACAGCCGGGTGGCAGCGTCCCTTACTCAACTCACGTCTTCTGCGACCCCTTTTCACTGGATCACCGAAGCGGACTCAACCTTCTCGGAGCTGAAGAGGCGTTTCACCTCTGCTCCCATCCTGGTCCAACCTGACCCCTCTCGCCAATTCATTGTGGAAGTCGACACCTCCGACTCTGGGGTGGGAGCGGTCCTCTCTCAACGCTCCATCCCAGACGAAAAGCTCCATCTCTGCGCCTTCTTCTCTCGCCATCTATCCCCTGCCGAACGGAACTATGACATTGGGAACCAGGAGTTGCTGGCCTTGGAGGAGTGGAGGCACTGGCTGGAGGGAGCTGAATATCCATTCATCGTCTGGACAGACCATAAGTATCTGGCATACATCCAGACAGCTAAATGCCTTAACTCCCGCCAAGCCTGTTGGGCATTATTTTTTGGCCGTTTCAAATTCACCCTCACCTATCGTCCTGGTTCCAAGATCGGGAAGCCAGACGCTGTCTCTCGTCAATACGTTTCCGAGGAGGGCCCTTCCAACCCTGATACCATACTTCCACCATCCTGTGTTGTTGCTGCCCTCACCTGGGAGATTGAATCTGTAGTCAAGGAGGCCCAACGGACTCAACCTGACCCAGGCAATAGACCCTCCCCCCCGCAGCCGCCTCTTCATGCCTGACTCTATCCGGTCTCAGGTTCTCCAGTGGGGGCACACTTCTCGTTTTGCCTGCCATCCCGGAATCGATCGAACCCTGTCCCTTCCGAAGCAACATTTTTGGTGGCCCACCATGGACGCTGACACTCGTACCTTCATCTCTGCCTGTTCTACATGTGGCCGCGGAAAAGCCTCCCATCGACCACCTACTGGGTTACTTCATCCCCGACCTGTCCCTAGCTGCCCTTGTTCCCACATTGCTCTGGATTTCGTTACTGGAATATCCCTTTCACATGGTGACACTGCTGTACTCACCATGATGGACCATTTCTCCAAAGCTATGCACTTCATAGCCCCAAACTCCCTGTAGCCCGTGAAACAGCTGACCTCCTCGTCCAACACGTCTTCTGTCTTCATGGAATTCCCTCTGACATTGTTTCTGACCGGGGCCCCAATTCCTCTCTTAAGTCTGGAGATCCTTCTGTCAAGCCCTTGGAGCCTCAGTAAGTCTGTCTTCCGGTTTCCATCCACAGACTAAAGGTCAAACAGAACGAGCAAGCCAGGATTTGGAAGCAGCACTGCGCTGCATAACCACCAACAACCCATCATCCTGGAACACCCATCTCATTTGGGTGATACGCCCACAACTCCCTGGTCAGCACCGCCACCGGAATGTCTCCCTTTGAATGCTCCCTCGGTTAACAACCCCTTCTGTTTCCTGCCCATGAAGACGACATTGCGTGCCTTCAGTTCAGGCCCATCTCCGCCGGTGCGGCAAAAGACATCCCCCTCAAAACTGAATACAAGAAACTCGCCCTTCGTTACATCGGACCATTCGAAATCGAGAGTCTCATCAACCCCTCGGCAGTCAAACTCAGGCTACCCAGATCCATGCGCATTCATCCCATGTTCCACATCTCTTCAACTGAATCCTGTGTCTGTCAGCCCTCTGTGCCCTCCTGCTGAACCTCCTCCACCTGTCCAGCGAATACTGGATGTGCGCCGCCAAGGCAGGGTCTCCAGTACCTGGTTGATTAAGAGGGATACGGTTCTGAGGAGTGCACCTGAATTCCCCACTCCTTCATCTTGAACCCTTCCCTCATCCGGGATTTCCATCGAGACAATCTGGACAAGCCTGGTGGTTTGCCTAGAGGCTCCTGTTGAGGGAGGTTTCTGTCACAGTCCTATCCGTTAATTCCCCACTTTCTCCTAACTCCCTTGGATTGTGTCATGGTTCCGACTGTTAATTCTCCATTTTCTCCTAATTTCCTTTGATGGCGGCACACCTGGTTTTCATCAAGACCTTCAGCATAAGAACCCTAGTTTTGCACCCACTAATTGCCAGATCGTTGGTTTTGCCATTGTGGTAATTAACGCTTCCCAGCCACTTAGGATTCTGTGTTCTAAGTTTTGCTTCAGTATTGAGATTTACCTGTGAAACTCAGTCTCTCCGTGTCAAGTATTCTAAGTTCTACTCCAGTTCCACAATTTACCTGTGAACCTCAGTCTCTCCGTGTCAAGGTAAGTATTCCAGGTTTTACTTCAGTACCGAGGTTTATCTGTGTAACTCCGTCTGTCCGTGATAAGAAAAGTTTTTTCTGCCGTTTTCCCATCTACGTTCCATGTCAAGATAAGTTCTGCCTGCCTCCTGCTTTCCTGCACTCCCTCCTGATTGCTTTTCAACGCTCATGCCCGCGTCTGCATCCTAACTCACTCTCCGTGCCTGTGCCCTGCGTTTGGGTTTGCCTCATTCATTGTAACAGCTGCAGAAGGTTGTAAATCTAGTCAGCTCCATCTTGGGCACTAGCCTACAAAGTACCCAGGACATCTTTAGGAAGCGGTGTCTCAGAAAGGCAGCGTCCATTACTAAGGACCTCCAGAACCTAGGGGATGCCCTTTTCTCACTGTTACAATCAGGGAAGAGGTACAGAAGCCTGAAGGCACACACTCAGCGATTCAGGAACAGCTTCTTCCCCTCTGTCATTCGATTCCTAAATGGACATTGAATCTTTGGACATTACCTCACTTTTTTTTAATATACAGTATTTCTGTTTTTGCACTTTTCAAAAATCTATTCAATATATTTAATTGATTTACTTGTTTATTTATTATTATTATGTTTTATTTTATTTTTTTCTCTCTGCTAGATTCTGTATTGCATTGAACTGCTGCTGCTAAGTTAACAAATTTCATGTCACATGCTGGTGATAATAAACCTGATTCTGATTCTGAAGTATTTCATTGTACCTTGGTACATGTGACAATAATAAATCAATTTAACAGTTTACTAATTTATTTCTATAATCTACTGTATCAGAGAACAGTTGTATTTCCTTTGAGCAATTATAAGTGAGAAGCAGAAATCAGCATCTGGATGCTTAAAAAGAGTTTTTCTGATTGACTAATAGAGCTTTATGATACAGCCTTTTTTATTGGCTAATAATGAGATACATCAGCCAATAAAGAAAAAGCAGGCTCCCAACGAGAGGCCATTGTGTGAATGGGCCAGTGTTTAGATAGAAAGTTAAAAGGCTTCGGCTCAGGAGGATTCAGTGAACAGAGGCCCAAGTGAGGTTTCTTGAATTTTCTTTTAAAGCTCAGAGCATTCAGCTAGCAGGTAGGCCAATGATTTCTCTCCCTGCAAGATAGATGAGATTGGGGTAGCTTCCAGTGTCCCTGCTGACTAGATCTGTGGGAAGTGTGCTCAGATTTAGCTCCTGACTGACCATGTGAGGGAGCTGGAATTGAAACTGGATGCACTCAGGATTATCTGAGATGATTATAGTATCATAAATATGAATTTTAGTCAGGTTGTCATACCTAATGGATAGGCAGAGTGTAGTTGGGGTACCACCAGTAAAGGAAAATGGAGTAGATGGGTAGTGCAGGATTTCTCGGTGGCCATTTCCCTTGAAAATAAAATAACATTTTAGGTACTCATAGGGGAATTCCTGCTCAGGAGAAGGCAATGGTGCCTGTGGCATCAAGATTAGCTCTGAGGCTCAGGGGTAAAGGGTGAAGACAGACAGGACTTTAATGAGTTGAGCAGAGATGTAGGAATAATAGGTTTGTCATAGTTTAGGATATTTACCTTTCCTAGTATACACTGTGAAGGCTTAGATGGGTGCAATTGTTAATCCTTACCTATCAGATTTTTTGCACTGAAAAAATAAAATTTAATCCACCAATCATTCACTCACTCCCTGCTATTCTGCTGCCTGGCTTATCTATTCAACTTGCTGTCACTGACTTCATCAGTTTACTTAGGCAGTATGCACCTGGTGGCCACTTTATCAGGAACCTCCAGCACCTAACAACGTGGCTACGGAGTGTATGTTCGTGGTCTTCTGGTGTTATAGCCCATCCACTTCATGGTTCGATGTGCTGTGCATTCAAAGATACTCTTGGGCACACCACTATTGTAATGCAAGGTTATCTGAGGGACAGTCTGGCCGTTCTCCTCTGACCTCTCTCGTTAACAAGGTGTTTCACCCACAGAACTACTGCTCTTCGGAGTTTTTTTCTGTTTTTCACACCGTTCTCTGTAAACTGGAGAGGCTGCTGTGTGTGAAAATCACAGGAGATCAGTAGGTTTTTGAGATACTCAAATCATCCTATCTGGCACCAACTGTCATTCCATGGTCAAAATCATTTAGGTCACATTTCTTCCCCATTCTGATGTTTGGTGTAAACAGCACATGAACTACGACTACGTGCCATTAGCCACTGAGTTGCCGCCACACGATTGGCCGATTAGATACTTGCATTAACGGACAGGTGTACCTAATAACGTGGCCACAGAGTGCATAAAGCACCCTACTAAGGAGAAGGTAAAGTTCAACCTACTCTTGGTGACAGTGAGTGGGAGCATGTTGTGAACAAAATCACCGGAGAGAAGTACCGGTAAGTACCAAGCAGCCCCTGTATTTGACAAAGTGAGATAAAGCAGACATCAGATGGAGACCCTCTCAGAGGAAAGAGGGTCTGCTTGCCCAACACTACACAACCTTCTATCTGCTAAAGATGAAAGAAAAATTCAGGACAATTCAAACAAATCCATATTTACAATGTTTTCTTTGTACTACATGCAACAGTTTCAAATGCCTGGATCTTCCCACCATCACACCCAAAATAAGTGTTCACTTCTGTCATATTTGTGCAATGGGATGTTGATTCGGTTCATGCATATGTAGACAATCAGTTTGCCTGTTTCCTGGTCTGTCTGGACTGCATTTTACAGTGCTGAGCTGCATTTTAAATGTAATCTTCAATGCATATTCGAATCTGAAAGCCAGTGGCTGAAGTCAGTTAAAATTAATTACTACATGTGCTAACTCTAAAAATTGTTCTAACAGGGTCCCATGACCATAGTTCTATTAGTTTTTAAATCCTCATGGAAACTGATCTGCAGGTTCAAGTTCTAAGTTGTGGCAGGGTGAATTTTATTGGGCTGACACAGGAGCTTGTGAAGTTGAATGGAGTAGATTGTTTGCAGGAAAAGGGATCACAGGTAAGTACTAAACTAAAGTTAGCCAAAGGAGCTTCTTGGTCAGCATGGAGTAGGTGTGTGTACTTATTTTAATTTTGGTCTTTAATACTGGTCCTTCTGTTTGTTTGCTGTTGCAAGCAGCAACAGAAAGGAGCCTACAGCAACCCAGACAGGCAATAATCATCTTATGCCACCTATGATTACCATTTCCTTAACCTTCTGGCTTTCTTGGCATATTTCCCAAAGGCCCCTCCCTTAGTTAGCGTTGCAATGGACATTGCGCCCAAACTTGCCTAAACTTGGAAAAAATTGGGAGTGGTACTATGGATCCTTCGGTTAAATTTGAAGAAACTTGGAGGCCATTTATTCAATATTTTCATATGATGTAAGTTGACTCTTTCTGAATCCTTTGTAGTAATTTTTTGTTCATGTAGAGAGGAGCAGAGTTAAGGACAAATAATAATTTTAGCGGGTGTAATATGTCAGCCCAAGCTTTGTTTGTTTTTTTTTAGTTTAGTTGTTTCTTTTAGTTAAGGTTTTTTTTCTCTCTTTATAAAATATCTTTTTTCATGGTCAGTTATTTGAGATTGAGAGGCCAAACTATATTTGTTACTTGGAATCTGTTCTTGTACATGTTAACTCTTATTATTGTAATCCCGATCTCTATGTATCATTACTATTATTGTTATGTTCATTAATTTTGAAACTTAATAAAAAGATTGAAAAAGAAAGAAAGACATTGCACCATAGCTGTCTACGTGATGCTCAAGCCAGGATACCACAATATGAGAAAAATCTGATGCCCATGTAGTACGCTCCCCCTCTCCAATCAGCTGATGAATGCAAAGACCAATACATTTCCCCACCAGCAGCATCACAGGAGTTGCCAGTCGGCATTGAACTCAACATAGGACTGCCTTAGCGACTCCAGCTCCAGATTTTTCCTTGGGTTATACTTCCAAAGCCTTCCCCATGAGTAGGTATAGCATCAAGGTGCTGGAGGTTTGAGCTCAGAGTGTTTCTTCTTCTGGATGAGTTGCCAACCACAACTGATGAGCTCCATGTGCCCAAAGCGACCAGATATAAGGCACCAGTATCCCGCATTTACCCCTTCTCCAGTCAGTAGGAACGGTTCTGCCAGGCTTAGCAACTAAGCCAGGTGAGAAGGCCATGGTTGTCAGAGGCTATCTGAGGCACACTCCATTGTGAGCATTTAGGGTAGTGGCAGCTTCTCCCCACTACCTCCCCTGGCTATGATAACATTAAGGAACCAATTTTGCCGTATGAATATTGAACTTTGTATATTGATTCTATTGAACCCAAGGTGGTGTAATTTTTTGCTCCTGTCGACACAACCAGGAAGAATGGTTTCTTTCAGGTTCTGTTGAACTGCCACAATTTACTTCACCAGATACAGACTGCATTGGAAGAGTAAGTCATAGTTATCATTTAATTTTCAAAACGAATCATGTTCCAGTGTAGTTCTTAATTCTATTTTACATTAACCATGAACTGCAGCAGGAAACTCAGAAGAGTTAATGCCTGATTATATTAAAGCTGCTGCTCAAACAGAGTTATTGGCCTGATTTTGTATGATCATTATATAGCACAGCCCTGACAGAAGACATTTGGCCTACCAAGTCTGCCCTAACTCTCCCAAGAACAATTATAAATAAACTACTTGCATTTCCCGTACATCCGTGCCCACCCCATCTTCCCGCCACCTTAATAGTGATGGAGTCTCTCTCGTCCTTATCTACCATCCCATCAACCTCCATATCCAATCCACAATCCTCTGCAACTTACGCAGGGATAACTCCCTCCATGATTTCCTTGTCCATTCGTCCCTCTGCACTAATCTCCCTCTCAGCGCTTCTCCTTGCAAATGGCCCAAGTACTACACCTGCCGACACAGCTCCTCCCGAACCTCCATTCAGGGCCTCAAGCAGTCCTTCCAGGCGAGGCAACATTTCACCTGTGACTCTGCTGTTGTGTCTACTGTGTCCGGTGCTCCTGATGCGGCCTCCTCCAATCTGGTGAGACCCGTTGTAAACTGGGGGACAGCCTCATCGAGCACCTCCACTCCATCTGCCACAAGCAGGACATCCTGATGGCTGAACATTTTAACTTTGATTCCCATTTCCATTCAGACATGTTGATCTATGGCCTCCTCTTTTCCCAAGATAAGGCCACCCTCAGTGTGGAGGAGCAACACCTTATATTCCATCTGGGTATCCTTCAACCTGATGGCATGATTATCAATTTCTCCTTCCTGTGAGCAAAGCCTTCCACCCACCCCCCCACCATTCCCCAGGCTAATCTTTCACTTCTTCTCGTCTGCCCATTACTTCCCCCCGGGTCCTCTCCTCCTTCCCTTTCTCCTATAGTTCACTCTTCTCTCCTGTCAGACTCTTCTTTCTCCAGCCCTTGACCTTTCCCACCCACCTGGTTTCACCTATCATCTTCCAGCTAGCCTCTTTATCCTCCCCTCAATTCTTTATTCTGGCACCTCCCCCTTCCTTCTCAGTCCTGAAGAAGTTCGTCGGTCCAAAACATCAACTGTTTATGCTTTTCTATAGATTTTGCTGACCTGCTCAGTTCATCCAGTGTTCTGCATGTGTTGTCTTGGATTTCCAACATCTGCAGACTTCCTTGAGTTTGTGATTTAGACAGATACATAAATTGAAAAGGTTTAATGTGACATGAGCCAAATGCAAGTAAATATGCTTGATCAACTAGGCAACTTGGTCAGTATGGACGAGTTGGGACAAAGAGCCAGTTTCCTCATTTTATTTAACATAATATCCATTGTATCTAAATAAAATTCTGGATTAAGGAATAACTTGCTAAGTTTCTTTTTGATGCGGGAGTTTAGTTAAGTATGGGAACAATCTGTATGAATGAAATCGTGGTTAAGCAGTCCATGTATGCAGCTCCCCAAACAACAGAGGTAACCATGTTCCTCATCACTACCCAATACCAAATGATAAATTACTTTGTACATTTTGCACATTTTGCCAGCATCCAAACCACCAGGGTACAGTTGACTAAACTGTCTCTTCCCCTTCAGGAAAGTGAAGTACTGTCAGTGTTAGGGTTCTGAGATCTCCCACTCAAAGGTCTTGTACTCTGAGTAGTGAAGCAAGCTTCCAGGAGGAGTTTTTCCCCTTTGAATGTTGTTTTCTGTGCACAAAAGAGATAAGGGAGTATATTGCAGCTGCGCACAGGAATGTCAACCTTGATAACAACCCTTCTGTTGATGGGGGCTCTCACTTCAAACCCTTCATCTGCTAATCTCTGAGCTGTCAAAAGTGATAAACCCTTTTAGCAGAAGAGATGAAATTTGACTGGTATGATTTTCATAAGAAAAATCACAGGATGTTTTCATTCCTCTTTCCTCACAGTTCAGAACAAATGGCAAATGTTTACTGTAAAGTGAGCGTATAGTTATGAAGATCTTTGTAAATGATCAGAGATATAGTAATTGTTTCAAAGGTGGCTGGCGTGCTTTGTTTTTGTGGTATTCAAGGAAAAGTCTTTGATCCATAAAACTTGCAAGCATTGTTCAGATCTTGTGTCATTGGAGCAATGCCATTTAGGTGACAGAGTGAAGAATGTATTTATACGAGGTATTATGACCTCCAGCAACTCTAATTCGATGAAGTAGATTTGAAGTGCAGTTGCTAAGCCAAGTTACACACTGGCATGGGACAGCTAATCTGGTTCGTGGTGGTGGTTGTAAAAAGAATTTGCCTTATCACAACAAAAACTCTTTAAATGGTGCAGCTAAAATTTAAACTGGATGTGTGTACTGTATATGAATGGCATTGTGACTTGTTGAAGGGTCAGCAGTTTGTACATTGGTCTCTCCCTCAATTATTCAGGGGAATTGAAAGTTGAATTCCATGCTTGGATTAGGATGGAGGTTTGAGTGCCAGGCTCTCTGACTTGAACTCAAGGTGACAGCTTTGAACAGGTCAACACTGGACAAATTCTGTAACTCACTCTTCAGCTATGTTCCCAAAGCTAAGAAAAATAAAGTGAAAAAATGGTAAACAGTGTCTGTAAAGTAGTTGATGCCTGTAAACATATACTAATGTAGTCAGGTTAATTAGCAATATTTGATTAATTAGTGAACAAAATGACATTTTTGCAGAAAGAAGAGTTGAAATTGATGGTTGTGTTGTTAATTCTCATTCATCTGTTCATTAACTCCAAGCTATGATAGGAAGGATCAGTCTGCAGTTTGATCCAAGGAAAATGACTTTTGCCTTGAGTTTCCCAGGAGAATGCACCTTTTTATTATCGCAAAGGCAGATAAACTTCTGAGAATGCCTTTTTTTAGCATTTTTAATCATTTTTTGTTTTAAATATTTACATGAAGTTTAATAGTTTTTATATCTCTGAATAGCAGAGTATTTTCAAAACCGAGATCAATGACAAACCTGCCAGAGTGAAGCTGCAGCTATGGTCAAGCTGCAGACCCAGCCTTGGGGAGGGTCTGGATGTATCAGTGCAGGACCTGCCAGATGCAGAAATCTCATGCCAACAAGTGAATTTAGAAAGCCAAGCCCTACTGCTGGGTTTCCTTCATGTGAGGTACAGTGGCAGGACCCAATCTTATTGGTGATTCCCAGCATTTATCCTGGAGAATTACTTGGCATTCTGTAAGAGCTGCACCTCACTGGAACTCAGACTCTCTTCTTAAGTCAAAGGGGAATACACAGCTTTAATGTGAGGAATCAAAAGGCAATGTAGGTTACATTTTGTTAAATTGCTTGGAGTTAATCAAATCAAATCAAGTTTACTGTTGTGTGCACCAGTACAATGAGGTACAGATACAATGAAAAACATGTTCACAGTGAGATCACAGGCATGTGAATACAGATTGCACACAGTTGCAAACTGTCCATAAATTATACAGGAAGTGAGAGAGAAAACAAAAGCTCTCCACTAATGTCTTGTTTATGCAAAACAAAAGACAACCAGAGGCAAGTCCGTAGTGGGCAAATAATTTAACATTTTGTTTGGGGATTTTGTTTAGCAATTTATTTTTTAACATTTTATTGAATTATTATTTTAAATGCATGTCAAAGTTAGAGTTGCTGTTCACACAAAAAATGCTGGTGAACACAGCAGGCCAGGCAGCGTCTATAGGAAGAGGTACAGTCGATGTTTTGGGCCACGACCCTTTGTCAGGACTAATTGAAAGAAGAGTTGGTAAGAGTTAGAGATGCTGTTGATAGATTTTACGTCCTACAGATCTGAAAGGAGGGCTTTTGCCCATTGTCAAATCTTTTGTGGGTGTTTTGGTGGTGGGACCTCCTCAGCAGGCCACTGATAACCTATCACTAGCAATCACACTGTTACATTCCAGTATGTTTTACATCCCCAAGCACAGCCCTCATCTGTGGACCAGGTAGATATCGGCATAGGACACATCTCCATTTTTGGGAGACTTGGCCAAAAACACACTCCTGAGGGTAGTGTTCATAAGAGATCTGACAGCAGCAACTCTACAGAATAGTAGATGGAAGCAGAGTTATTCCAAAATAAAAACTGGAAGTGCTGCACATACCTGGCTGGTCTGTCACCACTTAGCAAAAGTTAACATTTTGTCTCGATATCTCCTGGCATAATTCATTATTGAGTACTTTCTTTGCTGGTCCTGCTGTGAATTTCTGCTCCCATGCTGATCTAAGTTGGGTTTGATACTTTCTATCTTCATTTCTAATTTCTGGCAACAAGCTATCTTTTTTCATGAAGCCTACTGTACAAAGGTTAAAAGTTATGCCATTTATTTTTAGCATAACATTTCATCAGAGCTGGGAAAGGCTTGCAATAGCGAGAATGTTAATTTACAGTTCAAATCCTGTCTTTGAGGACATAATGAGTGCAGTGGATAGGGGGGATCAGGTGGATGTCGTATACTTTGATTTCCAGGAGGCATTCGATAAGGTGCTGCACAAGAGACTTATAAATAAGATACAGATGCATGGAGTCGGAGGAAGTGTATTGGCGTGGATAGTGGATTGGTTAACCAATAGAAGGCAGAGAGTTGGTATAAATGGGTGTTTCTCCGGTTGGCAATTAGTGGTGAGTGGGGTGCCGCAGGGGT
Organism: Mobula birostris; assembly: GCF_030028105.1. NCBI lineage: Eukaryota > Metazoa > Chordata > Chondrichthyes > Myliobatiformes > Myliobatidae > Mobula > Mobula birostris. Next base: position 110,646,987 of record NC_092376.1, read on the forward strand.
CGGTGCTGGGCCCGCAGCTGTTTACTATTTACATTGATGATTTGGAAGAGGGGACTGAGTGTAGCGGAGCAAAATTTGCTAATGACACTAAATTGAGTGGAAAAGCAAATTGTACAGAGGATGTGGAGAGTCTGCAGAGGGATATAGATAGGGTAAGTGAGTGGGCCAAGGTTTGGCAAATGGAATACAATGTTGGTAAATGCGATATCATCCATTTTGGAAGGAATAATAGAAGAGCAGATTATTAATTAAATGGTGAAAGATTGCAGCATGCTGTTGTGCAGAGGGACTTGGGAGTACTTGTTCATGAATCGCAAAAGTTGGCTTGCAGGTACAACAGGTTATTAAGAAGGCAAACGGAATGTTGGCCTTCATTGCTAGAGGGATTGAATTCAAGAGCAGGGAGGTCATGCTGCAGTTATACAGAGTACTGGTGAGACCACACCTGGAGTACTGTGTGTTGTTCTGGTCTCCATACTTGAGGAAGGATATACTGGCTTTGGAGGCAGTGCAGAGGAGGTTCACCAGGTTGATTCCAGGGATGAAGGGGTTAACCTATGAGGAGAGTTTGAGTCACCTGGGACTATACTCTCTGGTGTTCAGAAGAATGAAAGGGGATCTTCTAGAAACAAACAAAATTTTGAAAAGGACAGATAAGATAGAAATAGGAAAGTTGTTTCCATTGGTCGGTGAGACTAGAACTAGGGGACATTGCCTCAAGATTCAGGGGAGAAGATTTAGGACAGAGATGAGGAGAAACTGTTTTTCCCAGAGAGTGGTGAATCTGTGGAATTCTCTGCCCAGGGAAGCAGTTGAGGCTTCTTCACTAAATAAATTTAAGATACAGTTAGGTAGATTTTTACATAGTAGGGGAATTAAGGGTTATGGGGAAAAGGCAGGTAAATGAAGCTGAGTTTACGGACAGATCAGCCATGGTCTTATTGAATGGCAGGGCAGGCCTGATGGGCCGGATGGCCTACTCCTGCTTCTATTTCTTATGTTCTTCTGTTCTTATGTTCCTCTTTCTTCATTTGATCACTTGTCCATGTTCAACCTTGCTTACAGTGGATCTGTCTTCCTCAGAGTTCAGACATGTGCACAAGGTATGACACACACTGGGATTTACTTCTAACTGTCCAAGAACACTCATAACAGCCCTGAATAATATTTGATAAAAATCAGCAGTTAGCTGATGAAATGAAAGTTTTCATAGTATGCCTTTCAGATAGTGATTCTCTGGAATTCACTGCCCCTGAGGTGGTGAAGGCCTCAATTCATTAGGTTTATTTGTGTACGTGATTTATGTCTGGGCTGAAATGGCTGCCACAAGGGGGCACAGGTTTAAGGTGCTTGTGAGTAGGTACAGAGGAGATGTCAGGGGTAAATTTTTTACGCAGAGAGTGGTGAGTGCATAGAATGGTGGTGGAGGCGGATACAATAGGGTCTTATAAGAGACTTTTGGATAGGTACATGGAGCTTAGAAAAATAGAGAGCTATGGATAACCCTAGTAATTTCTAAGGTAGGGATATGTTCGGCACAACTTTGTGGGCCAAAGGGCCTGTATTGTGCTGTATGTTTTCTATGTTTCTATGTTTCCATATGAAAGTATCAGTAGAATGACAAACTCTGCTGGGCTTCATATTTGTGGAACACTAAATGGTAGCTGAATTATTCAAGCTGAACCTTCTTTCCTATATCTCCACACTAACATATGCAATCAAAGGTATCCATTGAACACAGTGGTTCACAAATGTTTTTGGCTCCCAGACCACATCCCCAGTGCTCCCCACTCCCCTTCTGGCCATTACGTTAACAAGGATAAAGAATTTTGATTTTTGATGCACAGTGAAAGAAAATAGGAACTACAAATTCAGAGCAGTGACAAGTATTGAATTAAATTGACTTTATTTCTTATAGCCTTCACATACATGAGTAAAAATCTTTATGTTACGTCTCCATCTGAATGTGCAATGTGCAAATTATAGTAATTTGTAATAAAAAGTATGTACAACAGAACAGTCAACACAGCTTAGAAATACAGTTGTATCAGTGTGAGTTGATCAGTCTGATGGCCTGGTGGAAGAAGCTGTCCCGGAGCCTGTTGGTCCTGGTTTTTATGCTGCTGTACCATTTCCTGGATGGCAACAGCTGGAACAGTTTGTGGTTGGGGTGACTCAGGTCCCCAATGATCCTTTGGGCCCTTTTTATGCACCTGTCACTGTATATGTCCTGAATAGTGGGAAGTTCACACCCACGGATACGCTGGCTGTCTGCTCCTTCTCTATAGAGTCCTGTGATTGAGGGAATTACAGATCCCATACCAGGCAGTGATGCAGCCAGTCAGGATGCTCTCATTAGCATTTGAAGACTCATGCCAAACTTCTTCAAGCACCTGAGGTGAAAGGTGCGCTGTTGTGTCTTTTTCACCACACAGTCGGTACCCAGCTGGTACGTACAGACCAAGTGAGGTCTTCGGTGATGTGTATACCAAGGAACTTAAAGCTGTTCACCCTCTCAACCCCAGATCCATTGATGTCAATAGGGGTTAGCCTGCCTCTATTCCTCCTGAAGTCCACAACCAGTTCTTCAGTAATTGCAAAAATTATTCAAATCGATCCAATGCTACCAAAATATTTCTTTATTTAAATACCATAAAAATAATTTTCATCAGAAATTTTAGAAGTAATTATTCACTACTTCATTGCTTTTTCACCTTTCAATGAGATAGATCGGCTTGATGCAGTGATGTCAACTTCTCAACATCAGACTATCTCCTCTCTCTCCGATCCACAAAATGTTGCTGCTACTTTGCTCGATCCCTCAATGTGTTACCGTGGTTACTGTGGTCCTTCACATCTCCATGTAATCTCACTAAATTGACACTTGTAGTTTCCTCCTGTACACTTGCAATTTCTGTTGCTTCTTGTTCTTCCACTGCCCTCCTCACACTGATGTGTGCCCACTCATTCCCTTTGAGCTCCTTACTCTCTCCTTTCTGGTGAGCCTTTACTTTAATCACTGCTACCTCCTTCTAACAGCTCCTGACGGTGTTCGACCCCTCCACTTGGGACCCCCTGACATGATTCCTACACATCACCCTGTCTCTTCTTCCCTCTGTGGGCCATGTTAGCTGCTCTGTGGGTCACACACGTTAACTGTCCCTGTCTTGTCCATGTTATTTCTCCTTTTCCTGAGCCTATGATTGCACAGTGTCTATCCCCAGGATATTACCTTGATTGTTAAGGCACACCCAGAAATCTACAGGAATATGCACTCCCTCAATCTCCAGTAACTGGGGATGACTTCTCTCCGTCCTCATTGTTTTACCTCCTGCACCTCCCCAGTCATGAGCAAGGGTAGATCAGTTATCGATACTGACAACCCTGTATCCATTAACATTTCACATTGCTGGCCCCCCAATAAGCCTCTTGTGTACATCCGTGGATGACCACCACTGGCAATAGAGGCTGCCGTCAGCCGTTTCTCTGACCTCACCAGCTCTATAATCTGGTCAGTGGTCAAATTGGAAAGAAAGGACACTGCTGTGGATTTTGCCTGCTTTGGTAAGGGGTTGTCACATTTTCCTCTCTTTTCAGGACACTGCCTCCAACCATGGCCGAGAAGCTGCAGCTGTAACAAATCATCTCCTTTCCCCTCCCTGGTCTATTCCAGCAGTTCCTTGCTACATGCCCCAGTTGCTGGCACACAAAGTTCTCTGTGACATCACAGCAGCTACATTCACTTCAGCCACTTTCCCACTTCTGTTCCCCCTCCTCTGGTCTATGTCGCCGCCCCATGGTGCTATCGCAGAGAAGGTCAGTCCCACTACCATCCCCAAATATAAATCTTCCTGGTGGGCTGAGCTCAGGCCTTCCTTCAGCATTTTCAGGAAGACTGTCATCGCTCTCTGGATAATCCAGCTCAGAATACTCCTCATACACTCGGTATATACGTTCTGCATAATCCACAGCAGACTCAGCAACTCTCTAAATTATTGACATTGTTGTTCCCCAGTTACTCTCACCTATCTCCAGTTGCTCCCTCACTTCCCCCTCAAAGAAGCGATATCTTTCTTCATTGCTGGCATTCCCAATAGTTGCTCATGTACCATCCTGCACCCCCTAGGCCATATTGTCCCACATATTCCTCGGGCACTTTGCTTTTACTAACACATGTTTATCTTCAGAGTGCATCTGGCGAATTTCAATCATTTCCTAAAGTTTGCGCCAGAATTCTGCATACCCACAGGCGACCTTAAGTGAGAGCAACTCTGACAAAATATTTTGCTTCTACCCAAGGTGAACGGCTTATAGATGTTTGTAATCATGGTCAAGGGCTGGCTCGTGTCATCAGGGTTCTCAACCTGATAAATGTAAGCTCAATCAATGTCATCCCAAGAGATATATCTAGGGATAACATCTCCTTCAAATATCTCTACATTATGCAAAATGTAAATAATCATTAAAAATTAAACAGTACACACTTAAAACCATGAAGTATGTACTCTGCAATCTGCCACTCACGTGCGTCTGAACTCAAAATGCCTGGTGTGTTCCTTTATATTTAAAACTGTTACATCAAGGCTACAAACTTATTCTTAAAAAGCACACCAACAAACTTGCAGGGGTAACTGCTACTATATCCTTATGTTACGTACCCCATAACTAGGTTGCCAAACCAGCAGAAATGGACCACTCATTGGAGTCTGGATTACTAGGAACTAATAAAGTTTTATTAAAGAAATAAGTAACATGGTACTCTAATCGTAAGGATATAAACGCAACAGGTTAGCAATGATAAAACATACATGTACACAGAACTAAGGTAATAGGAATCAACCAAGCTCTATCGCAGTCTAGGGGTAAAATGATCAGTCTCAAGTGATGCAGAGTTCAGTTCAGCTTAGTACAGTTCGCAGTAATCACTGTTGTGCTGTTGGAGAGAGAGAGAGAGAGAGAGAGAGAGAAAGAGAGAGAGATGCAAATTTGACTCAGGCAGACCTTTGAGGTTCTTCGCAGTTGGTTTCGGGTGGACTCTTTTATGTCTTCTATCCTGCTGTGGTCACCGACTGTGACCCCTCCGTTCCGGATATGACCGTTCTTCCGCGGTGAACTGGGCACCCAGGCAAGGGCGGACACACACACCAGGTTCCCACCGATCGTACCTTTACACCCTGTGTGTCTATGGTCGGTTCCCGCGAACTGGACCTCCAAACTTCCACCAACTTGTGGGGGCACACCGCTCTTCCAGGGTCTCATTATCTCATGATCTCATGGTGTCTGCCTTGCCTTAGTGAACCTGTTCTTTTTATCCCCCTGCTGTGGTATCGCCTGTCCGTCAAACTTCAAACAGTTCAGGTTCAAAGCAACTGGTCTGTCAATATTCTGAATTGTGTTTCTTTTCCGTTACCTCTCTCTCCTCTCTCATTAACATTTTGAACGTTTCTCTATTGTCTCCCTTATCTCTCTCATTAGCATCAATCGTCTGATAACTTGGTTTGTCGTCACAGTTCCCAAATCAGTATCCACTGGCATCCCGAATTGTCGGTAACCACCCTTCTCAACTACAGGCCCTGTCTCACCAAATTAACATAAAAATGTGTAGTCTCTTACCTGAATCTACGTGCACGAACACACCATACTACTTTTAATCTACCAGTTCATCTCTCTGCCAAGTTTGTGATAATTTATGATGCTGTACTCACTGACCCAAACAGATCCAAATGTAAGTGCTAATTTAAAAAATGCTCACCCACCTAGTCTGCTGAGATCGCTGGCCACACGATGGGTCTGAAAGATATCCTGGATGACCCCCAAATGTTGTCACATGAACAAAGTTACTGGAGAGACACTGAAGCTGGTGGGTATAGAAGTGTTTTATTCAACAATGATAAGCAACGTATTGAGACACTCTTGGAGGAAGAGGCCTCCCGACCCAGCATTACATGACATTTTCATAAGCTAAAGATCAAGGTAACAGCAGGGCAATTCTAGAGTTACAATGTATCTACAATGCTTCCTTTGAATTACATACAATTTTCACACTCCTCCTTCTTCACACCCACACTCCAGACACTCAAAATGAATGTTAGTCTCCACTGACTCCAGGCTGAATTCATGCATCTGTAGGCATCTGAGGTCTAATTGTTCTGAGCTACATTTTAAATTAAATCTGCAATTCACATTCAAATCTAAAGACTAGTTGCTTGTGAAATTAATATTTGCTGTATACCCTAACTCCAGAACTCACCCTAACGCCGGAGATAACACAGTTTCCTCAGTCCAGATTTCTTGTGATATGCCAAATACAGAAGTGTCACATTGTTTTTCAACAACTACAACATAATTTCCCTGACTGATCACCCCTCTATATCTGAGATCATAGTGTATATATTGTAATGCATTGCTGCCTATAGCTTCCACAGCTGGCATGTACTTTGCACAGTGTATCTCAGTATTGCAGCCCCACAGTGCCAGAGCTTGATTCAGAGATCAGGGATGTTGTCTGTGCAGAGTTTGCACATTCCCTGTGCCTGACTTCCTTCCAAATTACTCCCAGCCCTATTCACAGCCCCTGTACTCCTTTCCACACTATCTTCACAGCCACATAGAGAACAGAGGGCCATTAGAGCACAACCACTTCAGGTGATTCTATCCAAAAACAAGAAATATCTGGTTAAGCACTTGAACCATCAAGGTCAAAAAGGTGTAGGGGGCCCTTTGTGGTAAACGGGAACTTGATGGACATGGTGGGTACCTGATGAATATTTGAAGGTAGCCTGAAGGACCAAGAGCAATGTCCACACTTCATCTCCAATATAAATATAAATATTGCGGCACCAAGGCAGTGTGGCGGTTAGCGCTGTGTTATAACAGCTCGGGGGTGTCCCGGAGTTCAGAGTTCAATTCTGGTGCCATTCCGTAAGGAGTCTCTGTATGTCCTCCCCACGGAATGCATGGGTTTTCTCTGAGTCCTCCGGTTTCTTCCCACAGTCCAAATATGTACCAGATGGGGGAATTGGTCATTGTACATTGTCCCATGATTAGGTTAGAGTTAACTCAGCTTGTTCGGGGTTGCAGGGCAGCATGGCTCGAAGGGCCGGAATGGCCTACTCCACGCTAAATCTCAAAATAAAATAAACGCATTACTGCAGCTAGCCTCTTTCTGTCACTCTCTCCAGTATTCTGTCTGCAAATGTATAATCTTCTAACAGTGAATACATCCTGAGTGGTATGAATTTAAAAATTACACATCCCTCAGAATTCATGGAATATAACTTTAAATACCCTCTCTCACTCTCCCTTACCCTTATATCAGCAAAGATCTGATGCAATTGTACAATTCAGGCTGACAACTTTCCAGCATCTTTTCAGGCTCTTATTTTCATAAAAATAGAGTTCTAAGAAACCAAGCCAAGAATAAGGCACATTCTTGAAATTGGGACAAATATGTAATAAATCTGGATGACTGATAAAAGATCTTAAACATCAACGGTCTATATTAAAACTGAAAATATTTGGCAAGTTTGAAAGCATATTTTTAAGAGGTTTCTGTTAAATTCTGAAGGTAATAAAAACACAGTCTTTGTTGTTCTAGATGTAATTTAGTAGGCCTTTGGCTTGAATCAATTCGGCAGCAGGTTTTGCAAGAGGAGCAAGGCAGCTGTCCTGTCAAAGAAAAGAAGTTGCTGTCTGGCTCAATGTGTTTGCAGTTAAAGCAAGGAGTGAGGAAACACTTCACTCTGCTGTATGTTAACCTTTGTGGTCTGCTGCAGCAGGGGGTAATAAAATACTGTGGCTGGGCCTTTGTTCTGATGTACCTAGGGCAGACACCTTGGCACCACATGCTTTTGATGTAATAACGCACATATGTGCAAGTTTATATATGTGTTGAAGGAACACAAGGGGGTGAAGGAAGTGGTGAATTGGTGTGGAGGCTTGGGAAGGGATACCATGAAGTGCAACAGGTCTGTGAAAGGTATAGTTGAGGACTAATATGATAGCATTCCTTAAGGTGTATCAGGCTGTATGTGTCAATATATTTGGACCAACATTCTGTGGAAGAGCTGCTGCTGCATTACAATGCTTAATAAGAAACAGAAGATGACGTACATGTAAGAGAAAAGCATTTAGGAAACTACTGGGTGCTATTTTCTGCCAACCCATTGGTCTAACACCATACGTAACAGGTCCGCTTCAGAAAATGAATGCAGCATCCAGTCTGACTCCTGCTAATTCCTGGCCCATAACCACTCAAGGTATATGGAAAATTGACAGTTGAATGTTTATAGACTAAAGTAGTGCCTTGTACCCTGTGCAATTAATTTAGGCAGATTGATGTCCCTTAGGATAAAAGGTGATCTGATCTAGAATTGGATCTACTGCAGGGGCAGGTCAATTAGATATACAGCAATGGGCACCAGGTCTCTGGAGAAAATATCATTAACATCCTTGAATTGAGATAATGGGCAGGACAGGACCCTACAGTCATCTGCAGAGAGAGTTTCAAACTATAATTAGCCAGCATGAGGGCACAGAAACATAGCAGGAAGGAAAAGAAAAAACAAGAAAGAGCAATGAGGCAGAGAAAGTTTGCAGAGTAGGCTACTTCACCCTTTGCACCTGCCCCACCATTCGCGTTCAATTCTATCTCAGGCCTCTCTGCATTAAAATTCCTCATCTTCTAAAAAATAATCAACCAGAACTTTAATTACTTATAAAGAACTAGCCTCCATCATTTCGATCTCTTCTTTCTAAACAGTTGTAGGTTGTCCCATGGAGCACTTAGCTAATGGTAGGGGTCCATGGCATAAGAGAGGTTGAGAACTCCTCCACCAGAGGAAGTATCCTCTCCACATCCATCCTGTCAAATCCCTTGAGGATAAACCTGTCAGGCATGTTTCTTGAGTGCCTGGCATTGGCTGTTGGTGGTCATTTATCATCTGTGCGTTTGAAGTTCACGGGGATCTCAGGGTTCCCACCGAAGAGGCTGGACAGGGTACCACACAAATGCGGCATTACAATTGTTGAACTTTCAGAAGTCAGAATCCTGGTGCACCCACATTTCCATAACCCACGCTCTTCTCAGCAAGTTGTATAGGAGATGAATTCCCTTTCCATAAGCATAGGATATTTGTTACATTCTGTGTATTTGCAGAAGTAACAAATGCTGAAATATGTATTTGGAGAGAATGATCTGTTGGGACCTTTCAGGTTTAATAACCTTCACCCAAGAGGTAAAGCATTTAGGGACAGAGAACATTCGGTGGCCTTCCTACAGGATTTGACAGATCCTTTCCTTAGAATGCATAAGGATGAATAGCTTGATGCATGGTCAGAGACAGGCGTTGAGGCCTGGGTATGTTCAGTCAGAACCCTATGGCTCACTTTCTCCTGTTCTAAGTCTTGCCCGCAACTGTCTTGAACTTAACTCTCTTTGAACAGGAGATTGGAATGTCACCATCCACCCCGAAGGCCACTAATCGGCCCAAACCCGCAGTTACCATTGCAGGGGCAAGGTCAGTCTTCCAGAGAGTGAATCTGTGAAAAGTATCTAGTCCAGATGGTGTCGTTTCTTGTGAAACACCCCAGTTTCCTTGGCTGCATAAGTTTGGGAAAGACAACCTCCAGCCCCGCCAAACATGTGAGATTGGGCGTGTTTGATCCCACCCCAGACCCCGGTTTGTGTGGATGCTGGATAATTTGCTACCCTGTTACAAATTAATGCCACAAAATAACAGACAGAACACTGCATATGATTAAAGGAATTATATTTATCAATCTTAACTGAAGGGTTAGTAAAGAATAACAGGAAGAAAAGGGCTCATTCTAATTAAACAGTCAAATGTACACACATTGGATCTCATCTCGAACTTCTCTGTCACTCGCACGCTGGGCCCTTGGTCAACATGAAAGCACACACCACCTTCCGAATGTCATTTGCAATCCATCTCGAACCAAGCAGGTCTCCCAGTGATTGTATGCTATGACCGGTCCTCCCCAGCATCTTCTCTCTTCATCTCCTCTCAAACAAAAGAAAACCCCAAGCCCAACCTTATTGTCCCTCACCAAGAAGACTTCCCGCTAATTGGATGACACACATTCCACATCATCCCTTATCTTCAACAATAATCCAAAGAGGCTGAAAGCAGAACAGCAGCTCTTACAGAACTGTGAAATGAAATATCTACAGCATAACAGTAAAGATGTGAACCAGGGCATTACACTTGTGCCCTCAGATCCTGTACAGGTCAGTTGATGGAGATATTTGTAACCTCTCCCTGCTTCAGTCTGAGATTCCCACTGCTTTAAGAAGACCACTATCCCTGACACTAAGAAACACAAGGTAACATGTCTTAATGACTACAACCCAGTGGCTCTGACATCTACCATCATGGAGTGCTTTGAGACATTAGACATAGCATTCATTAACTCCTATTTCTCAAACAACCTCAACCTACTGCAATTCACTACCACCAGAACAGTTCTACAGTGGATGCCATCTCTCTGGCACTACATTCACCTCTGGAGTATCTGGACAGTAAGGATACTTACATTAAACTATTGTTTATTGAATACAGTACTACAATTCCAAGCAGACTCATCACCAAATTTCAACACCTGAGTGTCAACAACTCTGTCTGCAACTGCATCCTCAACCTCCTGACCAATAGACCACAGTCAGTAAGGATAGACAGCAACACCTCCGTCACGGTACTCCACGAGATTACGTCCTCAGCCCCCTACTCTACTCCCTGTATATTCGTGACTGCGTGGACAGATTCTGCTCTAACTCCATCTATAAGTTTGCAGATGATGCCATTGTAGTGGCCTATATCCCAAATAATGATGAGTCGGAGTAGAAGGAGATAGAGAACTTAGTAACATGGTGTCATAACAACATTCCCCTCAAAATCAGCAAAATAAAAGAGCTGATTATTGACTTCAAGAAGGGGCACAGTGCACATGTTCCTGTCTTTAGCAATGATGCTGATAATGAGATGGTAGAGAGCTTCAAGTTCCAAGGTGTGAACATCACCACTACATGTTGGCCATAGCCATTCAAGTCTTTCTCCTTTGAGACAGCAGTGGTGAATGAAAATAGTAGTTTAAAAGATGACCCAAGGTATCCTTCAGAAGGGTGAATCTAGAGAAAGCATCTGGCCCAGATGGAGTGCCTGACTGAGTACTGAATATATGTGCTAATCAATTGGCTCAGGCGTTTCCGGACAGCTTCAACCTCTCACTTCGACAGTCTGAGATACCCACCTTCTTCAAGCAGACATCAATCAAACCATGTCTAGGAAGAACATAGTAACCTGCTTCAATGACTATCAACAAGTAGCTCTTATATACACGTGGTGAAGTCTTTCAGAAGGTTAGTCATGAAGCATATCAGCTCCTGGTAGAAGAATGACCCGTATCTGCTCCAATTTGCCTACCATTACAGTAAGTCAACGGTAGATGCCAATTCATTGGCTTTCCACACAGTTTATTGGAACGTTACATTGGAACACTCTTCATTCCTGTGCATTCAACATTATCATCCCTTCAAAACTCATCACTAACCTCCAAGGCCTGGACCTGGGTACCTCTCTATGCAAATGGATCACTGGCTGAACTTAGTTTCTACAAATTGCCGACATCTCCTCCACAACCACCATCAGCACAGGTGCACCACCAGGCTGTGTGCTTAACCCCCTGCTCTGCTTGCTTTATGCTTATGACCATGAGGCTAAGCGCAGCTCTAGTGCCAGATTTAAGTTTGCTGATGACACCACTGTTGTCGGCTGAATCAAAGATGGTGATGAATTGACATGTAGGAGTGAGATTAAAAATCTGATTGAGTGATCCCACAATAGCAGCCTCTCACTTAGCATTGTCAAAATCAAAGAGCTGATCATCGACTACAGAGAGAAGAAGCCAGAGGTCCATGAGCAAATTCTTAGTAGCAAAATGGAAGAGGAAAGGGTCAGTGGCTTTAAATGCCTTGGTGATAAGATATTAGAAGATCTGTCCTGGGACCAGCACATAGGAGTTATCACAAAGAAGGCATGACAATGCTTCTACTTTCTTCGAAGTTTACATAGATTTGACATGTCACCAAAAACATTGACAAGCCTTCCATACATGCACAGTGGAGAGCACCCTATCTGGTTGCATCACTGCATCAATGCCCAGGAACAGAAAGGACTGCAGGAAGAGTAGAAACAGCCCAGTCCATCACAGGCAAAGCCCTTCTCATCACTGAGTACACTTCCATGAAGCTCTGCCACAAGAAAGCAGCATAAATAATGAAAGACCCTCTCTAGCCAGGCCATGCTCATCAGGCAGAAGGTACAGAATCCTTGATCCCACACCATCAGATTCATGAACAATCATTAACCTACAATGCTCAGGCTCCTGAACTAGTGTGGATAATTTCAATCACCTCTACTCTGAACTGATTCTACAACCTACAGACTCATTCTCACAAACTCTATACAACTCATGTTCTCAGCATTATTTTGTTTATTTGCACAATTCTGCGTATTCTGCTTGCCACAGATTGCTGGAGGCCATTGGTATGTGCCTAGTGGGAATGAGATTTGAGAAAAAGCAAGTGGGGGCAGTCAGTACGTTCTGTGCATAGCAGGTCACCAGAGCCATTGGAGAGTGCCTAGCAGGAGTCAGATTTGAAAAAGAGCGAGTAAGGGCAGGAAGGGTACTCTGCTTCCACAGTTCGTTAGGAGCCATTGGAGTGTCCGTAGCAGGAGTGAAATTTGTAAAGTCGCGAGCAGGAGCATTCAGGCCATTCCTGCACTACAGATAATTAGTCATTCGGCAAGAACCAATAAAAAGGAGTTAGGTTTAAGCATTGTGAGAGCAGACATTGTGTGAGTGTGACAGTGTTAGAGTCGGGAGTTGAGGCTTTGGCTCAGAGGCTTCTGCGAAGTGAGGCGGAGGCTGCAGGTAGATTTCAGGTAACTTACTTCCTTTCTTCTTGCACACATAGACCAGTGGAAATATCAGGCAGAATAGTGGAATGCATCTCTTGCAGATTGTGGGAAGGCAAGGAGACCTCCAATGTCGCTGATGACATAACCTGCAAGGAATGCAGTCAGCTGCATCTTCCTACAGACTGAGTTAAGGAATTGGAGCTCAAGCTGCGGATCATTCAATACATTGAGGGATTGATAGACAGACAATATAGGAAGGTAGTTACACCTAAGGTGTCGAACACAGGTAACTGGGTGACTGTCATGAGGGGGAAAGGAGATAAGTAGCCACTGCATGGCCATTCCCCTCAATAACAACACTGTATATCCTTTAGATATGGTTAGGGGGATGATCTAGCAGAGGAAAGCCACAGCTCTGTCATGGCATCTGATTCTGTGGCTCAGAAGGGAAGGGGAGAGAAGAGGCGAGCTGTAGTGATAGGGTCAGGGGGTTCTAGACAGGAAGTTCTGTGGATGAGAGCGAGATTTCTGGATGCTATGTTGTCAGACTCAGAGACATCTCAGATTAAGTTCATAGCATTTTTAATTGAGAGGGTGAGCAGCCAGAGGATGTGGTCCAATGAGATGGACAGGAAGTGTCACAAGGACCTGCAAAGTCAGTTTAGGAAGTTAGGTGCTAAGTTTAAGAACAGGACTACCAGGGTTGTGATCTCAGGATTGTACCCTGTGCTCGTGAGGCCAGAAACAGGAAGATAATACAGCTTAATACGTGGATAAGGAGATGGTACAGGAAGGAAAGCTTCAGGTTTTTGGACCATTGGTTTCTATTCCAGGGAAGGTGGGAAGGGACAGTTTGCATTTGAGATGCAGCAAGACTAATATCTATGTGCACAGGTTTGCTAGTGTTGTACCAGTGTTTAGACTAGAGAAAAAGACGATGGAAACCAAAGTGCCAGAGCAGATAGTGGAGTGACTGTGGGAAAAGTTGTTGATAAGCCTACATACAAAGACAGGAATTGAAGGTGGAATTAATGTTCTGAGTTGCATCTATTTCAATGTCAGGAGTACTGTAGGAAAGGTAGATGACATTAGAGCATGGATCAGCACGTCGAATTACAACTTTGTGGCCATTAGTAGGACCTGGCTGCAGGAGGGATAGAACTGAGAGCTCAGTGTCCAAGTTTCCATTGTTTTAGACATGGTAGAGAGAGAATGATTAAAAGGGGAGAGGAGGCATCCATAGTCAGGGAAAATATCACAGCAATGCTGAAACAGGACAGACTAAAGAGCTCGTCTACTGAAGCTATATGGATAGAAGCGACAAATAAGAAAGGTATGACCATGTTCATGGAATTATATTACAGATCACCCAAGAGTCAGCAGGATTTAGAGGAGCAAATTTGTAGAGAGTCTGCAGATAGTTGCAAGAAACATAGGTTGGAATAGTAGGCGATTTTAACTTTCCACATATTGATGCGGAATACCAGACTCTAAAAGGGCTGAATAAGATAGAATTTGTCAAATGTATTGAGGAAAGTTTCCATAATCAATATATAGAGGTTCCAATTATTCAGGGTGTGATACTGGATCTCATATTGAGTATGATTGAAGGTGACTGAAGTGTGTGTAAGGGAAGATCTTGGATCTAATGATCATAATGCCATTAGTTTCTAAATAATTATGGAGAAGAATAGGTCTGGTGCCCTGGTTGAGATTGTAAGTATGGGAAAGGCCAATTTTTACAGTTTCAGAAAGAATCTGGCAAGTGTGGATTGGGACAGATTGTTTTTTTGCAAAGGTGTATTTGGTAAATGGAAGGCTTCAGAAGTGAAACTTTGAGAGTACAGAGTTTGTATGCTCATGTCAGAATAAAAAGCAAGGGTAGTATATTTAGGGAGCCTTGGTTTTTGAGAGATATTGAGGCCCTGGTTAAGAAGGAGGTGCATAGCAGGTATAGGCAGCAAGGAACAAATGTGATACTTGAAGAGTACTGTATAAGAAATGCATGAGAACACTTGAGAGGGAAATCAGAAGGGCTAAAAAAAAGCATGAAGTTGATCTAGCAGACAAGGTGAAGGAGAATCCTAAGGGCTTCTGCAGATATATCAAAAGAAAAAGGATAACAAGGGACAAAATTGGTCATCTTAAAAATCAGAGAGACCACCTATGTATGGAGACAGAAGAGCTGGAGGAGATTTTAAATGAATTTTTTGCATTGTATTTACTCAGGAGATGGGTAGAGTTTATAGAAGTGATACAAAATAGCAGTGGGGTCATGGACCACAACCAGATTACAGCAGAGGAAGTGATTGCTGTCCTGAGGCAAGTGAGAGTAGATAAATCCCTAGGGTCTGACAGGGTGTTCCCCTGGGACCTAGTGGAAGTCTAGTGCAGAAATTGCAGAGGCCAGAACAGAGTTGTTTAAAATGTACACAGGTGAGGTGCTGGAGGATTGAAGGATAACTAAAGTTATTACATTGTTTAAGAAAGGCTCTAAGAATAACTTGGGAAATTATAGCTCATTGAGCCTGATATCAGTAGTTGGTAAGTTATTGGGAGAGACCAGATATGTACGAATTTGGACAGAAAGTGTTTGATTAGGGATAGTCAACATGGGTTTGTGCATGGTATGCCATGTCGAACTAATCTAGTGGAGTTTTTTGAGCAAGTTACCAGGAAAGTTAATGAAAGAAAGGCAGTGGATGTTGTGTACGTGGACCCTAGCAAGGTCTCATATGGGAGGTTGGCCTGGAAGGTTCAGTCACTTGACATTCAGGATGAGATAGCAAATTGGATTAGACAATGGGCTTGCGGGAGAAGTCAGAGAGTGGTAGCAGATGGTTTTCTCTCTGACGGGAGGCCTGTGACTGGTGTCGTGCTGCAGGGATTGGTGCTGTGCCTGTGGTTGTCTGTCATCTATCTCAACGATCTGAGTGATAATGTGGTAAACTGGATAAGCAAATTTGCGGATGATGCCATGATTGGAAGTGCAGTGGACAGCGAGGAAGACTATCAAAGCTTACGGTGGAATCTAGACCAGCTAGTAAAATGGACTGTAAAATGGCAGATGGAATTTATTGCGGACAAGTGTGAAGTGTTGCACTTTGAGAGAACAAACCCAAGTTAGGCCTTGCATGGTGAGCAGCAGGGCACTGCGGATTTGGTAAAACAAAAGAATCTGGGAATACAGATCCATAATTCCTTGAAAATGGCATCACAGGTAAATAGTTCCAAAAAGAGAGTGTTTGGCACCTTAGACTTCATAAATCAAAGTACAGAGTACAAGAGTTGGGATGTTATGTTGACATTGTATAAGGTCTAATTTGGAGTATTGCATGCCGTTCTGGTCACCTACATATAGGAAAGATATCATCAATAAAATTGAAAGAGTACAGAGAAAATTTACAAGGATGTTGCTCGGACCTGAGGACCTGAGGACCTGAGTTATAGGGAGAGGTTGAACAGGTTCGGACTTAATTCCCTGGAGTGTAGGAGAATTAGGGGAGATTCGACAGATTTATTACAAAATTATGAGGGGTATAGACAGGGTAAATGCAAGCAGGCTTTTTCCACTGAGGTTTTGTAAGACTAGAACTAGAGGTCATGGGTTAAGGGTGAAATGTGAACTTCTTCACTCAGAAGGAACAAGCTGCCAATGGAAGTGGTGGATGTGGGCCTGATTTCATTACTTAAGAGAAATTTGGATAGGTACATAGATGGTTTGGAGGGCTATGGTCTGGGTGCAGGTCAATGGGACTGGGCAAATTAATAGTTTAGCATGAACTAGATGGGCTTAAGGTCCTATTTCTGTGCTGTAGTGTTGTATGACTCAATGTTCTACAACTTGTATCTTGCCCTTTGCTTGTTTGTCAGTTTTTATCTGTTAATGCATAGTTTTTAGTGAATTCCATTGTATTTATCTTCTTCTGGTAAATACCTGCAAGAAAAGGAATCTCAAGGTAGCATATAGGCATCATATGTATATGTATTTTGATAATAAATTCACTTTGAATTTTTAACTTTGAACTGTGTACACTTGAATTTCTCTATTCTACGATACTTTTAAAGACCTTTCCAAAGTGATCACATTTGTTCAATTTAACTTCTATCTGTCATTCCTTGGCCCACTTTCTCATTTGATCAAAGTCCTTTGGTAATCTTTGATAACCTAATTTATCGTCCATTTACCGTCAGTTCTGGCGTCATCAACAAAACTATGAATCACGCCAGTTCCTTTTAGCTTTGATATACAGTGTATATCTCATGCAAATTTCTAAAAGACCAATTGATAATTAGTTCATTTAAAAATAAAAAAACAAAGTATATAATTTACAAAATTCCCTTTAAATTTAACATATTGACCTGGCTAACATTACTTACCCTACAGTACATATCCCCAAGGATTTCAATGAATGATTATTCATGTAATCTGAAATGTGAAAGTGGTAAACAACCCTCTTTCTGCATAGCTAGCTAATTCTGAACTAACTAGTTTAGGAGAAAAATCCTAAACTAGTTTTTTGAGAACTAGTGCAAACAATAGTTGGTAATTGGAATTTCTATACCCTACTTACAGTTGTATCCAAATCGTCAAACACTAGATTACGGAAGCTCCAGGAACAATCTCTGGTTAATTATATCCAGATGCTTTATATTAATTAGTTTTAAGGTACTGAATAATATTTGGAATTTATGGATGTAGTGTCAAGAAGTGTAGAAACATAGAAACATAGAAAACCTACAGCACAATACAGGCCCTTTGGCCCACAAAGCTGTGCCGAACATGTCCTTAACTTAGAACTACCAAGTCTTACTCATAGCCCTCTATTTTTCTAAGCTCCATGTATCCAACCAGGAGTCTCTTAAAAGACCCTATCGTTTCCACCTCCACCACTGCTGCCAGCAGCCCATTCCACGCATTCACCACTCTACGTAAAAAAAAAACTTACCCCTGACATCTCCTCTGTACCTACTTCCAAGCACCTTAAAACTGTGCCCTCCTGTGTTAGCTATTTCAGCCCTGGGAAAAAGCCTCTGACTATCCACACGATCAATGCCTCTCTTTATCTTGTACACCTCTATCAGGTCACCACTCAACCTCCGACACTCCAAGCAGAAAAGGCCGAGTTCAGTCAACCTATTCTGGTAAGGCATGCTCCCCAATCCAGGCAACATTCTTGCAAATCTCCTCTGCACCCTTTCTATAGTTTCCACGTCCTTCCTGTAGTGAGGCGACCAGAAATGAGCACAGTACTCCAAGTGGGGTCTGACCAGGGTCCTATATATCTGCAACATTATCTCTCAGCTCTTAAACTCAATCCCACGATTGGTGAAGGCCAATACACCTTAACCACAGAGTCAACCTGCGCAGCAGCTTTGAGTGTCCTATGGACTTGGACCCCAAGATCCCTCTGATCCTCCACACTGCCAAGAGCCTTGCCATTAATACTATATTCTGCCAGCATATTTGACCTACAAAAATGAACCACCTCACACTTACCTGGGTTGAACTCCATCTGCCACTTCTCAGCCTAGTTTTGCATACTATCAATGTCCCACTGTATCCTCTGACAGCCCTCCACACTGTCCACAACACCCCCAACCTTTGTGTCATCAGCAAATTTACTAACTCATCCCTCCACTTCCTCAACACACATCAAAGTTGCTGGTGAATGCAGCAGGTCAGGCAGCATCTCTAGGAAGTCTTACTAGCTCTTCTTTCAGTTAGTCCTGACGAAGGGTCACAGCCCGAAACGTTGACTGTACCTCTTCCTAGAGATGCTGCCTGACCTGCTGCGTTCACCAGCAACTTTGACGTGTGTTGCTCGAAGTTCCAGCATCTGCAGAATTCCTCGTGCCTCCACTTCCTCATCCAGGTCACTTATAAAAATCACAAAGAGTAGGGGTCCCAGAACAGATCCCTGAGGCATACCACTGGTCAACACCCTCCATGCAGAATATGACCTGTCTACAACCACACTTTGCCTTCTGTGGGCAAGCCAGTTCTGGATGCACAAAGCAATGTCCCCTTGGATCCCATGCCTCTTTACTTTCTCAATAAGCCTTGCGTGGGGTACCTTATCAAATGCCTTGCTGAAATCCATATATGCTACATCTACGGCTCTACCGTAGAGGAGGCTTGACCCAAAAGCAGAGCAACGGAGATGATTCAGTGCTGAATGATAATTTTAATAATAGACTGCTAAATAACAAGCCACAAGGGGCCACAAAACAAGAGAGAACAGATACTAAACACAACAAGCTACAAAGCTAGGAGCAGCTGGTTGGAGACGGCGGATTTAATGAGTGAACAAAGGCCTGTGGATGAGTTCCGGATTTAAATAGGCTGCAGGTAACAAATTAGAAAACAGTGGCAGGTGACTCTTAATAGCTGGGTGAAGACTGGGAGGTACCTGCCTGTGCAGGCATGACAGGACCCAGCCTCCTATGGCTGTGGATAATCTGTTTGGGTCTGGTAGAACTCCTCAACGAATGATGGATCCAGGATGTAACAGAGCGGCATCCAAGACCTCTCCTCCTGGCTATAGCATTCTCAGTTGACCAGGTACTGCACACCTCGTCCATGATAATGTGAATCCATCAACCAGTGAACCATGTACACTGGACCACCTTCCACCATCTATTCCAGGGGTGCAGGCTCAGGTGGGCTGAGTGGCCTATGGACAACCATCTTAAGGGAGGACATGTGGAAGGTAGGTGTGATCCTGAGGGACAGAGGCAGCTGGAGATGGTAAGTTACTGGACTAATGCAATGGGTCACTTTTAAGGGAGAAACAAACAAACTAGGGCGAGTGCTTGCGGGAGTCAATGGGCAGGGACAGATCACAGGTGGACAGCCGGACACCATCTCACCGGACAATGCGGGTCTTTGGCCTGGCAGCAGTAGGCATGGTTGGCAGCTGGGATGTCCTTCCATACCCTCTTGCAAGCATTCCAGCAGTGGCAAACCAGGGCCCTGGAGGACAGGACACCCACATTGGCTCCTCAACAGAGGTTGGTAGCCATGAAACAATTCAAAGGGTGATATACCCATGGCAGAGGAAGTGTGCAGATTGTGGCACAGTTCGGCTCAGAGCAGATACTCCTTCCATGTGGAAGGTTTAAAGGAGGCGAAGTATCGCAGTAGCTTCTCCACTTGCTGATTGGATCTTTCTGATTGCCCATTGGTCTACAGATAATAGCCAGAGGAAACACGCTCTGAGATGCTGAGGAGGAAGCAGATGGCTTGCCAGAAGCAGGAGACGAATTATGGGTCCTGGAGTGACACAATGTCCTGAGGAAACCATGGAAGTAGTTACCTGTTGGAGAAACAGGTCCACTACCTCAACACTGACAGAAGTTTGGGGTGGATAATGAAGTGGGCTACCTTGGAGAACCAGTCCACCACCATCGCGATCACCATGGTCTCATTGAAAGGTGGCAAAGCCATGATGAAATCCATGGTAATGTGGGACTATGGGCTTTGAGGGACCAGTACAGGCCGCAAAAGCCCAGAGGACTGCTGGTTGGGGGAATTGGAGTGTGTACATTGCAGGCAGGCAGCGAAGGATTGTTATGCATCTGCAGTCATGATGGATCACCAGAACCGGTGACACAGAAAATCTAGAGTTTGTCGTGTGCCTAGATGTCCAGAGATAGGTGAGGAGTGGGCCCACTAGAGTACCGCAGAGTGCATGGCTGCCAACACGTACATGCAGATGTCAGGTGTGTCAAGGGCAAACTCCTGCTGTAGGGCCTGGCACATCTGCTTCTCGAGGTCCCAGATGACTGAGGAGAGAATCTGAGGAAATGGAGTGATGGGCTGAGGATTGATCTTCTCTTCATCTAGGTCAACCTGTCGAGACATGACACCTGCCTTGGTGTTCTTGGAACCAAATCAGTTGGAGGTGATGAAGCTGAATTGTTCAAAGTAAAGGGCCCAGCAAGCCAGATATGGGTTAAACTGCTTGTCAATACTCAGGACCAGAGTGAGGAGCCTTTCGAGGTCAGTGGCCATTTCCCAGACAGATGGCTCGTCTTTCAGGTGCTCTGAATGGGCCAATCGCATTCTATCACAAGGGTCCTAACTTCTACTGAGTAATCCAGCACAGAGCCTAAGCCTTAATGCAGACAAAACATCAGATCTGCTGCTTCCCTTTCACTTCCCAGTCAGTCAAAAACCCGGCACATCTCAGCAGTGAAATTCTCTTTTTTGTTGGAAATGGTGTTTTAGAAATGGTTGGAGCTCGAAGTGTAAGATGCACTAGGACAGGAAGCTGAGGTAGTTGGTTGGGAGCCCAATGCAAGTGTTCAGGCACTGGAACCCAGGGCTCAGAGGGAGGAGGTTGACTGGCATGGGGCTGCTGTATTGAGACCGAGAGTTCGAAGTGACGAAATAGAGAGTAGGATTACCGAACCAAATTCAGCTATGAAAAGGAAGACTGTATCGAACCACAAGAGATTCAGCAATTGAGATTAATGCCACAATAGATTTAAGAGGACGAGGAAGCCAACCCTTTTTAGATAAGGACAGAGTAGAGCTGTGCCCATCAAAATTGAGAGTTTACAACAGAAAGGTGAACTTGGTTGGGAAACAAAAGAATAGAAAGGAAGTCATACAAATGAAATAAGTGTTTTAGCCCACAGAATCATATTTATTATCACAGACTTGTTTGTTTCTCACATTAAATATCAAGCATCCATTTGAACATGTCCTGTTTTATTCTTCTCACATTCCCACCTGTCCCACTGACTTCCCTGGATTCTGCCAATCAACCTATTAATCTACATGCCTTTTGGGGATGAAGGTAGACCAGAGCAGCAGATAGGGACTAAATAGTCATGGGAACAATGTACAAAATACTCACAGACAGCATCCAAGGTCAGGATCAAATGCAGGTCACTGAAATTGTAGGACAGCATATCTATTAGTTGTGACATTGTGCTTTGAGGAACTAAAAGAACTAATGTTGTCTTGCATCAACAGCCACGGCCTCCTTTACTGTAAAGATGAAGCCACACTCAGGTTGGAGGAACAACACCTTATATTCCATCTGGGTAGCCTCCAACCTGATGGCCTGAACATTGACTTCTCTAACTTCCGCTAATGCCCCACCTCCCCCTTGTACCTCATCAGTTATTTATTTACATACATACGTTCTTTCCCTGACTCTCCTTTTTCTCCCTCTGTCCCTCTGACTATACCCCTTGCCCATCCTCTGGGTTCCCCCCCATCTTTTCCTTCTCCCTAGCCCTCCTGTCCCATGATCCTCTCATATCCCTTTTGCCAATCACCTGTCCAGCTCTTGGCTCCACCCCTCCCACTCCTGTCTTCTCCTATCATTTTGGATCTCCCCTCCCCCTTCCACTTTCAAATCTCTTACTAGCTCTTCTTTCAGTTAGTCCTGACGAAGGGTCTCGGCCTGAAACGTCGACTGTACCTCTTCCTAAAAATGCTGCCTGGCCTGCTGTGTTCACCAGCAACTTTTATGTGTGTTGCTTGAGTTATTAACTTCAAAGTTTCTGCATCATCACTCAAAGAGTTGAACTGCACATGTATGTAATGAGAGCATCTTGGACCTTCAGGTGGGCCACAGTAGGGGTGATTGATAAGTTTGTGGCCTAAGGTAAATGGAGATGAGTTATACAGCTCTCGTTACATCTTTGAGTGAAAATGCAGAAAGTTTGAAGTTAATAATTCATCTCCTTCTACCTTAGGCCACGAACTTATCAATCACCCCTTGTATAATAATCCTTTGTGATCTGAAAGAAGCTAAAATATTCTGGGTGAAATTATTACTGGAAGAAAGAATTCTGTTGGGTAAGGAATGAAAGAGCTATCAATATAGAATGAACTCGTGACTGATCAGAACTTTGTGAACTACAATTGATGGAAACGTGTGTAATTTGGCAATAGCAAGATTGGAAAAGAAACTGTTCATTGATGGAAAATCTCTTAATTTTTCTCTTGTAAATGCACTGTCAGACCCAATCAAAGACTTATAAGCACTTATCACAAATAATCCATATTCTCAAGGACAAAATTTCAGATTTGTAAAATAAAAAATTCACAGAGCTAACCTATACCAGATCTTCATATTTACTTAGAATGATTAATATGATAATTAAAATTTTAAAAATGCCCTAGTTTAAAGGAATATTACTAAAATATTCATTGTAATGAATAATTTAAAAGTTTAATATCAATACATAACAAACTTCACAAAGTAATATTGTCAGGATAGCAGGCTGAAAAGTCAAAAGTAAGAAAAACTAGAATACTTGTAGTTTTAATACTTAATGTTATACTTGAAGATTATAAGGCTAGCAGGAAGGAGCTTAAGAATGAAATTAGGAGAGCCAGAAGAGTCCATGAGAAGGCTTTGGTGAGCAGGATTAAGGAAAACCCCAAGGCATTCTACAAGTATGTGAAGAGCAAGAGGATAAGACGTGGGAGAATAGGACCAATCAAGTGTGACAGTGGAAAATTGTGTATGGAACCGTAGGAGATAGCAGAGGTACTCGATGAATATTTTGCTTCAGTATTCACTACAGAAAAGGATCTTGGTGATTGTAGGATGACTTACAGTGGATAGAGAAGCTTGAGCATATAGACATTAAGAAAGAGGATGTGGTAGAGCTTTCAGAAAGCATCAAGTTGGATAAGTCTCCAGGACTGGATGAGATGTACCCCAGGCTACTGTGGGAGGCGGGGGAGGAGATTGCTGAGCCTCTGGCAATGATCTTTGCATCATCAGTGGGGACGGGAAAGGTTCTGGAGGATTGGAGGGTTGCAGATGTTGTTCCCTTATTCAAGAAAGGGAGTAGAGATAGCCCAGGAAATTATAGACCAGTGAGTCTTACTTCAGTGGTTGGTAAGTTGATTAGGAACAGTCATCATGGCTTTGTGAAAGGCAGATCATGCCTTATGAGCCTGATTGAATTTTTTCAGGATGTGACTAAACACACTGATGAAGGTAGAGCAATAGGTTTCAGCAAGGCATTTGATAAGGTATCCCATGCAAGGCTTATTTAAAAAGTAAGGAGGCATGGGATCCAAGGGGACATTGCTTTGTGAATCCAGAATTGGCTTGCTCACAGAAGGCAAAGAGTGGTTGTAGACAGGTCATATTCTGCATGGAGGTCGGTGACCAGTGGTGTGCCTCAGGGATCTGTTCTGAGACCCCTACTCTTCATGATTTTTATAAATGACCTGGATGAGGAAGTGGACGGATGGGTTAGTAAATTTGCTGATGACACAAAGGTTGGGGGTGTTGTGGATAGTGTGGAGGGCTGTCAGAGGTTACAGCCGGACATCGATAGGAAGCAAAACTGGGCTGAGAAGTGGCAGATGGAGTTCAACACAGAGAAGTGTGAGGTTGTTCATTTTGGTAGGTCAAAGATGATGGCAGAATATAGCATTAATGGTAAGACTCTTGGCAGTGTGGAGGATCAGAGGGATCTTGGGGTCCAAGTCCATAGGACACTCAAAGCTGCTGCGCGGGTTGACTCCATGGTTAAGAAGGCATACGGTGCGTTGGCCTTCATCAACTGTGGGATTGAGTTCAAGAGCCGAGGGGTAACGTTACAGCTATATAGGACCCTGGTCAGACCCCACTTGGAGTACTGGTCGCCTCACTACAGGAAGGGTGTGGAAGCCATAGGAAGGGTGCAGAGGAGATTTACAAGGATGCTGCCTGGACTGGGGAGCATGCCTTATGAGAATAGGTTGAGAAAACTCAGCCTTTTCTCCTTGGAGTGTCGGAGGATGAGAGGTGACCTGATAGAGGTGTATAAGATGATGAGAGGCATTGATCATGTGGATAGTCAGAGGCTTTTTCCCAGGGCTGGAATGGCTAGCACAAGAGGGCACAGTTTTAAGGTGCTTGGAAGTAGGTACAGAGGAGATAATAGGGGTAAGTAGTTTTTTATGCAGAGAGTGATGAGTGCATTGAATGGGCTGCCAGTGACAGTGGTGGGTGCGGATATGGTAGGGTCTTTTAAGAGACTCCTAGACAGGTACATGAAGCTTAGAAAAATAAAGGGCTATGGGTAACCCTAGGTAATTTCTAAAGTAAGTACATGTTTGGCACAGCTCTGTGGGCCAAAGGGCCTGTATTGTCCTGTAGGTTTTCTATGTTTCTATGTCATACTTAAACCAGGAAAAATTGTTAAAAGAGGAAAGACAGCAGATGCAATGCAATGGAATGTATTTAGAGCCTAAAGGGTTCCAACTGTCTGTATCATTTATTGCTTCATTTTGGTCTTGTTTTTTTTAATTGGGTTACTCGGATTTCGAGCTTTGTGGCTGCCTGTAAGCAGTCAAATTTCAAGGTGTATAATTTATACAGTTTTTGGTAATAAATGAATGTGCCTTGAACATGGCAACACCAGTTCAGTTTTCAAAGATTTAAAGTACATATATTATCAAAGTATTTATGCAGTATACAACCCTGAGATTTGTCTTCCCACAGGCAGACACAAAACAAAGAAACACCATCGAATCAGTTCAAAGAAATAAATCAAACCTGCCCATCACATGCAAAAAGAACCCACCCAAATCATGCAAATAGCAACCAAAAAAAGCAAAAAATACAGAGCATAAAACACAAAAACAAAGGAGTCCAGGCATATTCAGTTCAGCTCAGTGTTCATTATCTGCAGGTCACACCAATTCAAAATCGCCCAAAATAGCAACAAGTAAAAAGGAGTGACCATAAGCACTTCAAAACATGAACATAATTTGATTGAAATGCAAAGCAATTGTACAATTATTTAAAAACAAATAAGATTTCTGTTATTCAGGATTGTTGGATGTTAATATTATTTCACGGTGACATGAATGGGAGCATTGAAGAATGTGTTAGAGTTGTAGAGTGGCACAGAATGGAAATATGCCTGTCACCCTATCAAGTCCATGCTATCCACCAAACTCCCATTTACACTAATCCTACATGACTCCCATTTTTCTTTCTCCCTCCAATCCCATCAACACACCCTAGATTCTCCTGTTCACCTACACACTAAGAGCAAATTTCAGAGGCCAGTTAATCTAACAATCCGTTCAACTTTGGAACCTTGGAAATAACTCACATAATCACTCAGAGAATGTATATATTCTGTACAGACAGCACCAAATGTCAGGGTTGAGATTGGTCAACAGGACCTGTGACGAAGCAGTTCCAATACCTGCACCATCGTGCTGCATCAAGGCAGTGATCAAAACAAACCTGAGACTAATCTTCGTTTTCTTCTTCTTCATGTGCCTTGCACGTTACACGCTTGGGCGAATATGGCTCTCCACATCGAACGATCCCTCCCAGCTTCAATGATATCTCTCACACTTATATCTGTTAGTTCTTTTACAGTGTCCATATATTTTGTTCTTTGCCTTCCTCTTCCGTGTTTCCCAGGCATACGGCCTTGTAATGTAAGGCATTCTATTTCTCCCTTTCTGATGACGTGACCCAGAAATTTAAGTTTCCTCTCATTTAATGTTCTCATTAAAAATCTTTTTGTATGGACACGTTGGAGTACTGTCTCATTAGTTACCCTATCTCTATATGATATTTTCAGCATCCTTCTCAGAAACCACATTTCTGTTGCTTCTAAGTTTCTTTGGAGTTCTGGTGTTATAGTTCATGTTTCGGAAGCATACAGCAAGATTGACCAGATGTAATGTTTTAGTAGCCTAAGCCTTGTTGTCATAGAAATGTGTCTGATGGTAAAAATGGGTTTCATATTTTGGAAGTTGGTTTTGGCAATTGCAATTCTTCTTTTTATTGCTACTTTACTTCTAGCATCTTGTGATAGAAAGCTACCAAGGTAATTAAAGCTGGTCTTTTGTTCAATCTCTTGGTTACTGATGTACAACTGGCAGTTGGGAGTATCCTACTGTTTTGATATTACCATACATTTGGGTTTTTGACAGCTGATTGTTAGACCAAAATCTGCACTTGTTTGTACTACTTTGTCTAGGAGGATTTGTAGGTCTTCTGCAGCATTTGCTATTAGGATGGTATCATCTGCATATTTTATGTTGTTGATGTTAACACCTCCGATTGTCTAACCTAAACAAGGAGATAAAACCGTCGGGATAGGAGTCAAGGCAGATCTGAAATAAATCAATTATCGTTACAGGACACAGCCATGGTTTATTGAATAAATGGAGATCTCAGTCTAGAGAAGGCAGAGGAATTTAATAGGTTTCCTAGTGAGCAACGAATTCACGTGGACATGCATAGATGTGGGAGTTTATATTGTTCACATTTATTGGGCAGCCAACAAAAAACAGGCAAAAGCTTTCATGAAGAGGACCACATTACAGGATAATATATGTAGTCCAAAACTGACTGAACTCTCTCTGGACAATGACAAATTAATGGTACAAGAAGTGAATTGCTTCTCCTGCTGAGAATCAATCACCTGGGCTTAGTATTTTAAAAGATTACACATCTGGTCAAAAAGTCAACTAGCCTAAATGAGAGCATTACCTGCATAAGTCAAACACATGGGATTACTCTGCTGCTCCGGTTTGGAGTAGGGTGTTCAACCTGTGGATGGTTCAGCATATATTTGAAACAGATATCCCCATCACCCCAGGGATTTCTCTGCTGCTAGTTGCCTGGAAGCCATAGCAGACTCCAGCAAAGAACTGCAATGGGCTCATCAGTGTGAATATAGTGACATGCAATCATTATGTGCTTGAGTCTTAAAAGGAAACATGACCACTTCATTTGAAAAAAGAAAGTCTTGCATTAAATTACAACAGTTCTTTAACTATATTTTTCAAGGTAATTTTTTCTTGAGCCACAATTATGTTTTATATAACAGAGGCAAAGCTCCAACGTGCTTGGAACAGCAAAATTTATGGAGAATTTTTAAATGACTTGAAATAGATAGAAATAGGAACTTTGGTACCATAAGCTAATTTTCTAGGGATTGTTTTGGAGGGGATCAAAAGAGGATGGTTGACTTAAAAGTTGGAATATTTCTCAAACTTGATTAGCACTACCGGTTTAGGTTGGATTGTGTCTTTGGGTGCCCATCTGCACTGGGCATCTCTACCTCTACCAGGCAGACCTCTTCTCTCCCACTCACACAACATTGTGGTGTCCTTCCATTGAACAGAATAGATGCTGCAAGTGCTGTCAGGTTATTGGGGGAGGGGGTCCCTGAAAGACCAGTGAGGAATAATGCACACTGGAAGCATGTTATTTGTGATTAGAAGGCATGGATTTCCTCCAGTGATATTACCAAAAACATCTGGTAGGAGTTTGCCAGAGAGACCTCTTTAAGATGTTCAATAACTGCATGCTGGGGAAGTCTGTAATGCAGAGCAATCCCTACACCCACAACTGTGGGCTGAAGAAAGCAGCTGAAGCCACCTCCCCTTTATATCCAATATATTGTCTAAAAAACTTATAATACTAGAAATACTCAGCAAGTCAGGCATTATCTGTGGATGGGATCAAAACAAATTCAGGTTGGAGACATTTCAGATTCAGACTCAGATTCAGATTTATTTATCACATGTGTTCGGGTGTTTTCTGGAGATATGGAATGTAGCAAATATCAATTTCAACAGCAACTGGTCTTCAGATCTGAATGTGGATTGTAGATTGAATTTGAAATGCAGCTCAGAACAATGGTCTTCCTGGGGCTGCATTTTAGAGTAAATTGCAGACCAGGAAATACCCCAATGACCTGAGATGTCTGCATAGGCATGAATACACCTTAGCGATCACAATAATTAACACTCATTTTGAGTGTGTTGGTGGAAAGTGCCAGGTATTTGAAAAATTACATGTAACTCAAAAGAAGCATTACGAGGGCATTGTAATTATAGAAACATAGAAACATAGAAAATAGGTGCAGGAGTAGGCCATTCGGCCCTTCGAGCCTGCACCGCCATTTATTATGATCATGGCTGATCATCCAACTCAGAACCCCACCCCAGCCTTCCCTCCATACCCCCTGATCCCCGTAGCCACAAGGGCCATATCTAACTCCCTCTTAAATATAGCCAATGAACTGGCCTCAACTGTTTCCTGTGGCAGAGAATTCCATAGATTCACCACTCTCTGTGTGAAGAAGTTTTTCCTAATCTCGGTCCTAAAAGACTTCCCCTTTATCCTCAAACTGTGACCCCTTGTTCTGGACTTCCCCAACATCGGGAACAATCTTCCTGCATCTAGCCTGTCCAATCCCTTTAGGATTTTATACGTTTCAATCAGATCCCCCCTCAATCTTCTAAATTCCAACGAGTACAAGCCCAGTTCATCCAGTCTTTCTTCATATGAAAGTCCTGCCATCCCAGGAATCAATCTGGTGAACCTTCTTTGTACTCCCTCTATGGCAAGGATGTCTTTCCTCAGATTAGGGAACCAAAACTGCACACAATACTCCAGGTGTGGTCTCACCAAGGCCTTGTACAACTGCAGTAGTACCTCCCTACTCCTGTACTCGAATCCTCTCGCTATAAATGCCAGCATACCATTCACCTTTTTCACCGCCTGCTGTACCTGCATGCCCACTTTCAATGACTGGTGTATAATGACACCCAGGTCTCGTTGCACCTCCCCTTTTCCTAATCGGCCACCATTCAGATAATAATCTGTTTTCCTATTTTTGCCACCAAAGTGGATAACTTCACAGTTATCCACATTAAATTGCATCTGCCATGAATTTGCCCACTCACCCAACCTATCCAAGTCACCCTGCATCCTCTTAGCATCCTCCTCACAGCTAACACTGCCACCCAGCTTCGTGTCATCCGCAAACTTGGAGATGCTGCATTTAATTCCCTCATCCAAGTCATTAATATATATTGTAAACAACTGGGGTCCCAGCACTGAGCCTTGCGGTACCCCACTAGTCACCGCCTGCCATTCTGAAAAGGTCCCGTTTATTCCCACTCTTTGCTTCCTGTCTGCTAACCAATTCTCCATCCACATCAATACCTTACCCCCAATACTGTGTGCTTTAAGTTTGCACACTAATCTCCTGTGTGGGACCTTGTCAAAAGCCTTTTGAAAATCCAAATATACCACATCCACTGGTTCTCCCCTAACCACTCTACTAGTTACATCCTCAAAAAATTCTATGAGATTCGTCAGACATGATTTTCCTTTCACAAATCCATGCTGACTTTGTCCGATGATTTCACCGCTTTCCAAATGTGCTGTTATCACATCTTTGATAACTGACTCCAGCAGTTTCCCCACCACCAACATTAGGCTAACCGGTCTATAATTCCCCGGTTTCTCTCTCCTTCCTTTTTTAAAAAGTGGGGTTACATTAGCCACCCTCCAATCCTCAGGAACTAGTCCAGAATCTAACGAGTTTTGAAAAATTATCACTAATGCATCCACTATTTCTTGGGCTACTTCCTTAAGCACTCTAGGATGCAGACCATCTGGCCCTAGGGATTTATCTGCCTTCAATCCCTTCAATTTACCTAACACCACTTCCCTACTAACATGTATTTCGCTCAGTTCCTCCATCTCACTGGACCCTCTGTCCCCTATTATTTCTGGAAGATTATTTATGTCCTCCTTAGTGAAGACAGAACCAAAGTAATTATTCAATTGGTTTAGAATCAATTGGTATAGAAATCATCCCATCACTTTTGTTCTTTAACATATAAAAATGTGCTGTAATGTTGAGTTGGTGAGCCCCTCTCTCTCTCTCGAGTGACACCAAAGGCTGTCAGCATGTGTGAGTCCTATAAAAAAAACATACAGTGAAATGTGTCATTTACTTGAACAACCAAAGGATATGCTAGAGGCAGCCCTCAAGTTTCACTGCACATCCCGAAGCCAATATAGCATGCCCTCAGTGCTTGACAACAAAAAAACAGAACACAGCAAGCAACAAAACAACAGCAGCACACACCCACACACTATTCACACACAGACAGTCCTGCAACCCTAGTTTGGGTTTCAGGGCCTCCAGGCGACTTGCAGACTCACAGACAACCAGCCTCTGATTTCCCTGGTGGACTTCAGACTCATAGACTCAGGGCTTTGGCCATCGAGTTTCAGCTTCCAGACTTTTGATTGACCTTTGGGCTTTAATCCCAGGACTAGCCAATTACTGGACCCCAAACTCCAGGCTTTGAACTCTGGATTTACTGATGACGGACTCAAACTCCAAGTCCTTCTGCCGACTCTCTAGTTCCTCAACATTACTTGCCCCTTCACCTGTCTTTGTATCATCAACAAACCTGGCCACAGAGCCATCAGCTCCACCAACCACATCATTAATATATTGTTGTTGTTCCTCTCTACGCCTTGTGGAACATCAGGGGCAACCTTGCTGTTTCTTTAGCATTTGTCTGTTTTTTTAACAAGGCCGAGTTGTTAACTCGATGTTCAATTCAGCACAGATGTAAAGCGTGCAAGGAGCTGGCTAGATTTGAACCCGGAACCACTTGCCTCAGAGTCCAGTGTGGCTGCCACTGCACCACTGACCAGCTATTTAATATACTGTATAATGTTAAAAATAGCAAACCCAACATCCTCATCTGCAGAACACCACCAATCACCAGCAGCCAACCATAAAAGGCCCCCCCTCCTTTATTCCCTTCCTTTGTCTTCTGCCAGTCAGTCAATCTTCTATCACCAATGCTAATATCTTTCATGTAGCACCACAGGCTCCTAGCTTGTTTTGCAGCCTCATATGCAGCACCTTGTCAGAGGCCTTCTGAAAATCCAAGAAAACTAAATTCGCTGACTCTCTGTTGTCTATCCTGTCTTTCATGTCGGATCCATTCTTGCAAACCTTTCTGGGTCCTCTCTGAGGGAAATCAGACCAAAAAGCCCCCTATAAAATGGAAATCATTTATCTGCTCCTAGGCTCCTTAAGCAATCTGCAATATGTAGATCATTGGCTGATGAAGCCTGTCTGTGAAAATGAAGTCACACATTCCTTTTATCCAACAAGTGACATTTAAGAAAGGTTTTCAAATAATGTGGAATTAAATCCAGTTAAAGTTGGTGATCTGATTCAGTCCTGTGAGATAAAGGACCCTCTCAATCTGCATTAATATGTTCTTTGTCCTCACATGTTGCTTCTGATCTGTGTTGAGATTAGCTGCCAATTACAGGGGAGTTTAGGACTAACACAACAGAAAAATGGGCAAAAATTGACAAACAAGAGAAATATTCCTGTCGTTAAGGCATTTAATGAAAATCATTTAGGAGATTTTCGCATTGACTTCGCTCTGAGAGGCTTTATCTTCTTATATCTTAATCAGTGGTGTCATTAGTAATTAGAATAAATGTATCTGGTTGATCAGTTAATATATTTTGAGTTAATGGGAAAATTCTGATGCTAAATCAGTTCTATCATTCCATGTTCTATCCCATAATGCTGAAAATGTTATCAACACGGTTTAAAATGGAGATTAGAAGAACACAAGGAAACAAGAGCAGGAGTTAGTTGCCTGACCACTCAAGCCTGCGGGGCCATTCAGTCATGGCTGATCTGCCCCAGGCTTCAACTCATTTTTCATGCCAATTCCAAATTGCCCTCAATTCTATGAACTTAAAAGAAAACTGCCTTCCACTCCTTAAAGTGCCCACAGTGATCAGCACCCACTAGAGTAGAAAAATTTTCAGGGATTCACCTCTCTGTTTTGAGAGAAATAACTGTGCAGTTTAGTTTCAATGCTCCAGTTTGAGATTCTCCCACAGGATGAAACACCTCAGCATCTGTCCTGCCATGCTGTTGTTGTTCCTTTTCGTGCCTTGTGGCGCATTGGGCAACATTTTTTTTTGCTGTTTCCTTAGCATTTGACTGTTCTTTATCGACACTCAACCCAGCACGGATTGAAAGCGTGCAAGGAGCTGACCAGGTTCAAACCCAGGATCAATGGTCTCAAACTCCAGTGCTGATGCCACTGCACCACTGGCCGGCTATGTGCTGTCTCATGCCCTTCCTTCTCCTAAACCTCAAAGGTTGCAGATCTAATTTTGTTTTGCTGTTCCTGATGGGACAACCATCTCATCCTTAGAATTAGTCTAATGAATCTCTCGGGGGCTGTCTCCAATGTAACTAAATCCTTTCTAAACTAACAGGCCCAAATCTATTTGCAAAACACCAGATGTGGCTTTGCCAACACCCTGTGCAGCTGTAACAATACTATCCTACTGCTAAACCCCAAGACAACAATAAAGCTCAAAATAAGATTATTGTTCTTAATACCCAAACAAGGCCAGCAATACCATCAAGGGTCCCACTCACCGTGCTCATGGACTGTTTGTCTCACTCCCATCAGGGAGCATCTACGTCAGGACTATCAGACTCAAAAACAATTACTTTCACCAAGCAGTAAGGCTGATCAATACCTCTACCAACTAACCACCAAACTACACCATTGCTTTATCATTTTCTATAGACACCTAATGTACAGACATTCCTGTACCGAGTGTCACTCTATTATATATAACCAATCTTTGTATATAAGCTACCTTAAGTAGTTACATATATTTATTGATTTTTTAATCTTACATTCTTTATCTTAGTGTGTGTTTTTAAATGCGCGCATCAGATTCGTTGTTAGAATTATTTTGTTTCCCTTTACACTCTTGTACCGGAAATTACATTAAACAATCTTTTGATGTTAATTACTTAAGTCATTTCTAGTCTCCTTCCTTTTAGATAATATTCTGCATTTTAATTCCTTCTATGAAGGTGCATGATCTTATACTTTCCAATATTAATCTCAGTTTGCCAGCTTTTTGCCCACTCATTCAATCTATCCAAGTTATCCACACAAAATTCTGGAGGAACTCAACAGGCCAGACAGCATCTATGGAAAACAGTAAATAGTCGACATTTTGGGCCAAGACTCTTCATCCAAATTCTTTACACTTTTGTTTGAGTTCTCAGACAAACCGAAGAAAAGACCACTTATTAAAAAATAGTGAGAGGATAGGCTTTTGGTTTAAAAGTAGTTCAGAAGCAGGTTTGTTTCAAAGAATCAGCTGGTAATTGAGCTGTCCTGTTTGCGGTACTGAACTAGGAGCGCCAGTAATCAGTTAGAGTCTGTTTGTCTCACCCGACAGGGCTTCTCCAAATCAGTATACTCGACCCTATGATATTAAGGACAATTTGTTTGTTGTCACAGAGTCAATCTACAGTTATTTTGCCTCAGTGTCAACTCCCCACCCACCCTCCTAATTGCAGTGGATTGTATCAGTTAACCACATCAGTTTGACCTGTTACATGTCTTACTGTCAGATAGACTGCTTTGTTCTCACCCTAACCTCAAATATGAAGATTAACCACTTGGATGAGGTAGCAAAGGTGCACCAACCACTGTGGTATTGGGTTTTAACATCTTGAGGCTGTACAGAGAGAAAATCAAATGTATTTTGATTGGAAGTAGTTTACAGCACTGAAGATCCCACTTCAAAATACATCAAAATTTGTAATACTTCTAAGTGGTTCAGTATTTGACCTCATTGCAGATAATACTCTGTACATCTTCTTACAATCACGTCATGAAATGTTCATGAGTTATTTATTGTTTGGCTTCAGACATTGTTTCTGTCACTGCACCCCGCCCCCATAACCCACCAGCCCATTTCCAAATCTTGTACTCTAGTTCTCAGGCAGAGGCGAATTGAAGGTGAAATTTATAATTATATACAACAGTATGTATTTCTGCTAAGGATGCATAAATGATTGTTGCTGCTAGTTATCATTAGACAATAATAATTATCTGCAGATCTGAAGGAAATGCAATAAACTACAAGGGCCATTGCAAGCAATTTCCAAATAATTGGTGTCAATTGTACCTATTGTTACAGATACATGCAAGCAATATACGGTGACTGCTGATGTGATCTGATCAACTCCAAAGGATTCAGCCCTGCAGTACACCCTAGGAATCCATTATTTAATATAAATCAATACAGCCTTCAATTAGATTCCATCTGGATTCATCTTAGGAACACAACATTTATTGGTAACCTTTCCTGAATGCATTAAATTCAAATCCCTCCAAGCCTTCAAGTTTTGTCTGCATAATTAGTCTTAAAGTTCAAAGTTCAAAGTAAGTTTAATATCAAAGTACATATATGTCACCATATACAATTCTGAGATTCATTTTCTTGTGGGCATATTCATTGAAACTATTGTGTATTAAATATTTCAATAACATTTGAGTAATCGTATATACTGTGTATTACTATATACATATATACTGTATATAGGATGATTAAGCATTCTTGCACATTTAAATAATTAATTATGGGTTATATGTAAATATACATTAATCGCATGTGTCATCATGCCTGCATGTGATATGTGCACACCTTGCTTAAGGTAAACTCGAAGCCAGGGCTACACTTCAGTGGAATCAGCAGACAGAAACACAGTTGGTTTGCAGTTAGGAATGAAAATGAGCATGAATAAAATTGCAAAGTCTAAATAGAAACCAGCCCGGCCAATCAAATTGTGTTATCTTTGTAGCAGGGGCTCACATGCACCAAACAAATGCAGACTTATAGGCGAAACTTGCAGAAAATGCAACAAGTAAGACACACACAGAAGCATGTCAGGCAGATGAAAAGAAATGTACTACACAAGGAGGAGAAAAAGATAGAAAATCAAGTTGCAATTTCAAAACGAGCACGAATCTGCATCCTGTTGATGAAAAATCTGATGAGTGTCACATGACAGTGCAGCCTTAAGATTTAAGTGTGAAAATTAACAATAGACAAGCAATATGGCTTACACCAGAAGTGAATGGCAAATTAATTAGACAATAGATCAGTTGTTTCAGTCATTCCACAAAATGAGTTTGAATGACATTTCAAAAATGCAAAACTGAAACCTGCAGATATCCAACTAAGAAACTACACTGGGGAAAAGATTACTCTGCATTTATAACAGTTGAAATACAACAAACAGCAAGTCACATTGGGCTTGTACATGGTAAAAGCAGATGGACCAGAATTGTGGGGATGTGATTGGTTGAGACAACTGCAACTTGACTGGAGATCCATCCATTATTTGCATGCCACATCCCCTGCAATGAAGCCAACTGAAAATGAATTAAGAAAATTACTGAATGATGCCAAAACTCTCTCTGTGCCAAACACCACAAACCACTGCCCAACACAGGACAAACAGGTGTTGGTGCCAACCTCTGTACCTCTGGTTGGAAAGCATATTGGACCCACGGAAACACCATGCTGCTCAGAGGAAGTGTGAAAGCGATTAAATCAGTGGTCTGATGACAACAGTTTTTGTAGGCAACATATCTGAGAAAGGAACACTTTCAGTACGCTGGATGAACTCAGCAGGTTGGGCAGCATCAGTTAGAAACGATGAGTCGACGTTTCGGGCCGGAACTCTTCATCAGGACTGAAGAATGAAAGATGGAGAAGGATTTGAAGAATGCTTGTAGCTTCAGTTGAAAGAGTAGTAATTTGAAAGACAAAGGGGTGGGAGAGGGGAAGCATTGATGTCACAGCCCTGAAAACAATGGGTAGTAGAAGAAGGAGGCGGAACCATGAGGTAGTTGGGGGAGGGGGCAGAGTGAAATAGCGATAGAGGAAGGGAGCGGGAGGGAATTACCAGAAGTTGGAGAATTCTATATTCATACCAAGGGGCTGGAGACTACCTAGACGGTATATGAGGTGTTGCTCCTCCAACCTGACTTTAGCCTCATCATGGCAGTAGAGGAGGCCATGTATGGACATATCTGAATGGGAATGGGAAGCAGAGTTGAAGTGGGTGGCAACCGGGAGATCCGGTCTGTTGTGGCGGACGGAGTGGAGGTGCTCGACGAAGCAGTCCCCCAATCTGCGTCGGGTTTCACTGATGTAGAGGAGGCCGCACCGGGAGTACCAGGTGCAATAGATGACCCCAACAGACTCACAAGTGAAGTGTTGTCTCACTTGGAAGGACTGTTTGGGGCCCTGAATGGTGGCAAGAGATGAGGTGTAGGGACAGGTGTAGCACTTACATTTACAGGGATAAGTGCTGGGTGGGAGATCAGTGGGGAGGGACATGTGGATATGGGAGTTGCGGAGGGACCGATCCCTGTGGAAAGCAGAAAGGGGTGGAGAGGGAAAGATGTGCTTAGTGGTGGGGTCCTGTTGAAGGTAGCGGAAGTTGCGGAGGATAATGTGCTGGATCCAGAGGCTGGTGGGGTGGTAGGTGAGGACAAGGGGAACTCTGCCCCTGTTGTGGTTGCGGGAGGATGGGGTGAGGGCCGAAGTATGGGAAATGGAGGAGATGCGGGTGAAAGCATCATTGATGACAGCAGAAGGGAAACCACGATCCTTAAAGAAAGAGGACATTTGAGATGTCCTGGAACGGAAAGCCTCATCCTCGGAGCAGATGCGGCGGAGACGGAGGAACTGGGAATAGGGAATGGCATTTTTGCATGTGGTGGGGTGGGAAGAGGTATAGTCGAGAAAATATATCTGAGAAAACTTCTGATATGTTAATCAGGCAGTTACTTGTGAAATGTGGCTTGGTTTTAAGCTGGAAGTGAGTTCACGGAGTTTCAGGAAAGTTGCAAGCATTCGGCTTTTGTGAGTTTAAAGAACCAGAATCTACACTGCATGCATTAATGTTATTGCATGAACTTCAAGTGGGTGACAAAAACCTGCTTGTAAAAGTAGACGCAAAGAGCAAAGCCCAACCGGGTGAATGGAAGGCCAAAAAGAAAGGAGTCGATGGAGCTAGGAAAACAAAGGGTTCATCAGATGTTGTTCTGAATGCAGAGACCAAGAGGAGAGATCAGATTGTAAAGGGAGCAACAGAAGGGTTAATAAGAGCATACTCCAGTGAACTGAGTGGACCTTCCCAAGATCAAGATGCACAAACTAGAAGAAGAAAAAGGAGGAAAGGGATGAAGAGAAAGAATGTGAATGAGAAATCGAAGGCTATGAAAGAAGGAATGTGAGAAAGAAAAAAAAGGATCAAAGGAGAACCAGAGCAAGAAAAGAAGAAAAGTGTCCAGAACTGTGAGAACCACTTCCTGCTGTCCCAGAGTCAACTCCTACAACCACCATGGAGGAGATCCCAGAACATGAAGTAACAAGCTTTAAAGTAACAAGTCACACCTGCCAAACAGAGTGATCTCCCCTTGTCAGGAAAATTATTATCCCACAAGGGTAAGAAATCCTCCACAGCAATGAAATCTTTAGACCTTAATGGAAAAATTTAACATTTGCCATGCTGTGGATGTCTGTATATAGTAGCTATACTATATAGTATATTGTGTGTATAGTTGAGATGCATTCTTTATTGAGTTTATTGCTAAGCAGGAAGGAGTGTTGTGTATTAATACTTCAACAATATTTAAGTAATCCTGTATATATATTCGTTGATTAATCATTTTTGTTAATCTAAATAATTAATTAAGAGTTGTATGTAAATATGTGTTAATTGCAAATGTCATCATGCTACCATGTGATACATGCACGCCTCGCTTCAAGGAACTGCGAAGTTAAACCAACATT
This sequence comes from Mobula birostris, assembly GCF_030028105.1. NCBI lineage: Eukaryota > Metazoa > Chordata > Chondrichthyes > Myliobatiformes > Myliobatidae > Mobula > Mobula birostris. The sequence continues at coordinate 110,685,415 of NC_092376.1, forward strand.
TTGGACTCCGTTGTCTTCCTTCGAATTAGTTTAATGTTTTGAAGTTGTAAAACATAACAGGATCGAAGAACATAATTAAATTAATGAAAGACACAACCCAGAAGGGCAGACAAACAACTAGTGTGCAAAAGAGAACAGACTGTGCAAATACAAAGAGATAAAAAGTAATAATAGTCATAATAAATGAGCAATAAGTATTGAGAACATGAGATGAAGAATCCTTGAAAGTGAGTCCATAGGTTATGGGACTAATTCAGGGATGGGGCAAGTGAAGTTGAGTAAAGTCATCTCCTCTGGTTCAAGAGCCTGATGGTTGACTGGTAATAACTGTTCCTGAACCTGGCAGTGTGAGTCCTGAGGCTCCTCAATCTTCTTCTTGATGGCAGCAGTGAAAAGAGCAAATGACCTGGGTGATGGGGGTCCCTGATGATGGATTCTGTCTGTCCATTTGGTTTGATGAATTTTCTTGATAATGGAAATGATCAAACTTATGTTCGGTGAAGCCTTGGTTAAAGCTATAAGCAAACAGACCATTTATTCATATTTACTTCCAACATTCTGCCCACCTACACTGTGCCAACAATCTGTGATCCCAACAATCGCATTCCCCACTTATTTCCCACTGAACCATACTCCCTCACATCTCCATCAGTTCCCCCTCAATTTCACTGCCACCTATTAACCGAACAACCCACACATCTTTGGGATGGTGGGAGAAAAAAAACAGAACACGGAGGGGAAACCTTTGCATTTGCATGGAGAAGTGCAAATTCCACACTTAGAGCCCTGGACCTGAGTCACTGGAGACAACAGACAGCTGCACTACATGCAGCACCACTAGACAGCTAGCTGTGCAGTGCAGCCAAGAGTCTAGTTTTCCCTCCTCAGAAAATAATGTGTATTTCTTGAATCCTGAGAGGAAAACAAGTCTTTAGATGTATCATTAGGTAGATATTTGCTGCTAACTTCTCATGATTCTTATCCGTCTCTCACCTTCCTCCACTATCTTCAGTTGGATCCTGAGATGGGGAGGGCAAACCCAGAACTTCCTTCCACAATCCTTTGAAATGCAACTTATGATCAACAGTGGTGAGGTATGGATCGCCCCGGATTGCATCAGGCTGTAAAACACTGATATCAGAGTGCCACATTTTTCAATTTCACCAAGCTGGCCTACAAGGAATTATTGCTTTAATTATAATAGGTTTTTAATATAAAGAGAGTTTTGAGGTTTCAACGGTTAACCACTAAAGCGTCAACAATATTTTTTTCAACCCAATGGCAAAGCAAAAAAAAAAGGTTGGCTAGCAGTGCTTATATGCTCACCTGAAGAAAAATGGTACCTAATTCTTAGCCAGAATCTAGAGGTGTAGAACAACTAAGACCTTACCTACCTTAGAAGAATGAACATCAAAACGTTGAGGCTGAGTTGCAAAGAAGAAAGAGATTTCAGTGAGGTCATATTTGCAGCTATATTTCATTAGGAGTTTGAGGAGATTTGGTATGTTACCAAAGACACTCGCAAATTTCCACAGAAGTACTATGGAGAGCATTCTACCTGGCTGCATCACCATTGATATGGCGGGGGGCGGGGGGGAAGGTTACTGAACAGGATCAAAGTAAGCTGCAGAGAGTTGTAAACTTAGCCGGCTTCATCATTGACACCAGCCTCCGTAGTACCCAGGTCATCTTCAAGGAGCGGTGCTTCAGGAAGGCAGCATTCATCATTAAGGACCTCCACCACCCAGGACATGCCCTCTTCACATTGCTACCAACAGAGGGGAGGTACAGAAGCCTGAAGTCACACACTCAACAATTCAGGAACAGCTTCTTCCCCTCTGCATTCCAATTTCTGAATGGACATTGAACCCATGAACATTAACTACCTCCCTACTGTTCTTTATTTCTTATTTTTTGCACTACTTACTTAATTTAAGTATATATATTTAATTTAGCTAATTCCAGGTCCGAGATCCTGGAATTAGCGAAGAACCTGCACAGAGACACCGGAAGCCAATATCCTCTGGTCAGCAAGTTGAATGAACTAGCCTGTTTTAGGGGATGTTGTGTGACTCATGATATCCACAATACCTGCAATTTACATAAGACACTGAGAATGATGCAAATGATGGCAGGTCCAGTTGCCATAGATATTCTGTGTCACTTGTTCCACACTAGGCTTTCTAATTGTTACCCCTTCGTGGGAACACCATTGGACCCAGTGATATCCACCATCATTAACTGTGTGAATGCTTCATGTTTGCAACTCCTGAATCAGCTGAGAATGAATGAAAGGTAGTTTTTAAGCTGTGCTAAACTAAGAAGGGATTTACAGCTGACATGTTATGTGAAAGATCTTGAGGAGCTGAGTGGCCAAATCCTAATCTAAATGTGTTATGTTCCTAATATTATGTGCCTGCCCTCACATCAATTAAAGTAGTTTTATATACAGGAACAAGAGTAGCTAAGTCTTTATTTAAACTGATGGAGGAGGTGAAAAGTAAAGGAGACTGATTGTCAACTGAGATAAACTCTTATTGGATATCACTCTGTCAAAATCCCAAATAACCCCAGAATTGATGGGGTGTCAATGGGAATTTAATGCCTTAGAGGTTTAACCACAGGGCCTGTTTAAACTGAAAATCAAAACACAGAATGCTGGAAACACTCAGCAGGTCAAGCAGTGTCCATGGAATGAGAAACAGATTTAACATCTCACATCTGAATCCCTTCCTCACGAAGGCTAGTTCTAGTACTTTCCATCTCATTCCAGAGTGAAATGGGGTTTGTCATAGCACTGTGTTTAAATTTGTTTGAATGTTGGCTCTGAAATCCAATGGCTCAAGACCTTGAGGGATAGGTTCCAACAGAGAGGGAGCAGAAATCACAGGATGGCAAGAATACTTGACAACAAATTTTTTCAAAAGTGTTGCTTCCTCAGAATTTTTTTTTTGTTTATGATAGACCACTTGAAGCTGAACACAAATATAATTTCAGACTACTTGTATCATGTAGGAATTTGGAGAAACGAAAAATTATCTTCTATTGAATATAATACGTTTAATTGCCTAACAAATGCTGACACCTTGCAATAGTTCAGCTAAGCTAAAAATGTTATTTTGGTGTTATTCATTTTCACTCTGTGTCTGAGGCTTCTCGCTTAAGTGTCCAACAATAATCAGGCAACATTGATGGATTCCTGTTACCCTGATACTGTTTCTCCATGATTGTAATGTCCTGGTGAAACCTTTCACCATGCTTGGCACCAACAACGCCAAGATTTGCAGGAAAGAACTCTAAACAGGAATGAAGAAAATTTATCTTTAGTGACATGTTGCATTTCATGGTTTTGTATGCTTGAAGCATGTTATCAACCAGCTGCACATAGTTTGGTGCTCTGGAATTGCGAAGAAAATTTTCAACAACATCCTTGAATGCCTTCCATGTGGTTTTCACTGGTCCCACTAGAATTTCTTCGAATTGCCTTTCATTAATGTCCAGCTTGATTTGTGGACCAACAAAACTGCCTTCTTTAATCTCGGCATCAGTTATTCTAACTTGAATTATGAATTGAAATAACAAATATAGGTGACTTCAAACAAAATGGTGTATGATAGGGAAATTTCATGGTGATTTTCATGATCAGCAGCCCAAAATCCATAAGGTATACCCAAAAGTATTCAGGAAGCAAAATCTTTGTCCAATGTAATGGGTAGGGATAAAGATTTCTTGATCAGGAGTAATTGTGAGGACGAGGGGGGTAGTGTTCTCAGTTTATTGGGAGCAAAGATCAAAGTGAAAGGTAGCAGATCAGCAATCGAAGACAGAAAGCGATACAGCATGAAAGCACATCCTTTAACCCAACTTGTCCAAGTGGCCAACCTGAACTAGTCCCCAGGTACCTTTCTTGTCTATATCTGTTATACATAATTGTACCCACCTCTCCCTCTTTCTCCAGCAGCTTCCCCTTTAAATTGTTCCCTTCCAATCTCATTTAAATATATCCCCCCTGGGCTAAGACCCTGCTACCCTGGGGAAAAGACTGTGACCTTTCACCTTATCAACAGGACTGTATTCTGTAGAGTTCAGAAGAATGGGAGAAAATCTAGTTGAACTTTACAAATATCTCAAAGGACTTGAGGGGCTGGATGAAGAGAAATGTCTTTCCTGCTGAGGAGTCTAGGACCAGGTGATACCATTTCAGAATAAGGAGAATTCCATGTAAGACAGATTTGAGGAGAAATTTTTTTCACTAAGAGTGTTGCAAACTTTAGAATTCACCATGCCTTATGGTTGTATAAGCTTAGCTGTTGAGTTCATTCAAAACAGCGGCTAATAAATGTCTAGCACATTAACAGAATTAAAAGATATTTCAATAGTGCTGGAAAATGTAATAGAGGTTGAAAATCAGCCATGATATAAGACCATAAGACCATAAGATATAAGAGCAGAAGTAGGCCATTCAGCCCATTGAGTCTGCTCCAGCATTCAGTCATGGGCTGATCCAATTCTTCCAGTCATCCCCACTCCCCTGCCTTCACCCCATACCCTTTGATGCCCTAGCTAATCAAGAACCTATCTATCTCTGCTTTAAATACACCCAACCTACACAGCTGCTCGTGGCAACAAATTCCACAGATTTACCACCCTCTGACTAAAGTAATTTCTCTGTATCTCAGTTCTAAATGGATGTCTTTCAATCCTGAAGTCGTGCCCACTTGTACTAGTATTCTCTACCATGGGAAATAACTTTGCCATATCTAATCTGTTCCTCTAATCTCCTCCACCACTAATATTGAGTGGTGGAAGAGGCTTGAAGTGCCAGATGGCCTACCTTGCCTCTGATTCTCATGTTTTGTTTAAACTTGCAAGTATTAGTTTCAGTTGATTCCTGCTGGAATATGGGTATGTATCCAAAACCATATGGGAGGAACCAGCTGAGAGTTCTACAGTGCATATAGAAGACACTGATGGGAAACATTTTCCAAATTTAAGGCTGTCTGCTTTCTAAATTTTACTGCTGAGTGGACATATCATGACAGCTTCTTTGCCCTGGTGACCAGGATCTGCCGCCAGGCTTGTGCAGGGTCTAGACTGGGCAAGGTCATCACTTGTCCTATATCTGTTCTACTTTAAGAAAGCTTCAGTGGAGGAAGGAAAAGCAGGAAAGAGCATGCATTTATACAGAGCCTTGCACAATGACAGGATTTCCAGCAGCTTTACACCTGATGAAGGGGTTTTCAGAGGTAGTCTCCGCTTCAATATAGGAAATATGGAAGTTAATTTTCACATTGCAAAGTCCTATAAACAATAAAATATTAATGTCATATTTATCATCAATATATTACTGAAGGTTGATCTTCCAGCATTGGATCCTGCAGTATATGTCTAATTATTAAGGCAGATGAGGCCTTGGTAAAAGGTATCATGTGACAGGATCTACAAGATTGCAGCATTCGTTCAGAGCTGCACTGCCGTGTTTGTATGTATTCTGTACTGAAATCCTTTGAATCCAGAAGCCTCAGAGCCAGTTATGCTCAACTGATACAGTTGCAGTGCTCTGCTTATGCATGTTGCATAGTCTTTTCATGCACCAGCCAGCAGTGCTGTCCTGTCCACTGTGTCATTAGCCCAGATTTACCATCCTTGCTTTTGTTTGGTGTGCCTTTTTTTGGCCCTCAATCTTTTAAATTGGACAAAAAGTGTATTAAAATAACATTGATCATTTGGATAGGTTTGAAGTAACACTTCCTATCTCATGAGAACTTTAAGTGGCCATGTTCCTTTAAATTTAACTGCAGATGACCTTAAGAAGTTCCTTTGCTGTCACAGCAGAGCCATTATGATGGGCTAAAGTGTCTAGGATTACGGAGTGATGGATGACTTATGGATATTCTGCCTGGTGAAATATCAGATACATTTCAGTGAAGGGATGGAGCTAGAGAACATTGTCTGGCACATTTCTGAAAGCCAAAAGTAATAGAGATAAAATTTAAAGCATAGTAACATAATGAAGAACAAACTACAGGAACCATCCATCTTCTCTGTTAACCAAAGTGTTTACTTGAGAGTGTTAACCAAAAATTTAGCAAGCTTAACAAAGTCCTGCTTCCAATGTGAAGCCTCAGTTGTCCAGTGTATGCACTGGCCCAGCCACTGACTGACATTATCAGGACACCCAGACAAAAACAACCATGCCCTGACAAAAAGAAGCTGATCCTTTTGCTACTGTTCAGTATCAAGTTTAAGGTGATCTATAGGAATGATTTCTCTTTTTTATTTTCAAGGCACTGTTTACAGAATGAAGGATGTGATATCAGACAGCAGCTGTTGTGCTCTGTCATTAATAACATCAATAGAAATTGTTGGTTCATGTGACTTAAATTTGTAAATTCACTGGCCATTTGCTTCATTAAAGGCATTCCTATCTTACGTTAAAGTAAGAATTTGAGCAATATCAATCCTAAGAAAATGTTAAACTATGTACTACCTATCTTCCCCTTGATTTTTCTGGATATCAGGTTCCAAGCAGCTGGGAGCAAAGTTTCCTTCCAGTATCGCACTGTAGCCCATCCCCAATCAACAGTGTTGAAACTAAATTAGCCAGATTATCCACTTGTGAGATTACCTACGTTTGTGTGTCCATGGAAGATGCCCAGTCTGAATATTTTATATATTCTGTTTTTTTGAGCATTTTTTCAGCCTGTTACTATTTGTAAAGTTTTGATGCATGTCAACTTCATGCATTCACAAACCTACAGCAGCTGTGAAATGTTTATACTCAGTGCTTGAGAGTATTTCTAAGAAAAGCATTGGAATGCTGTGCAAGTCCGGTGAACTTGTTCATTTTTTTTCCAAGAGATTTATTACTAAGTTTATTTTCACTTCTCTAGAAAAGATTCCAGAGCTTTAGAGATCATTGCATTTACTGATCATTGCTCTTTAGAATAGAACTGGCAATCATCTAAACTTTCCCTTATTTTCACAGTGTATACAGAATTCCCAGTTTAACCTGAAGTACAGAAGTATGGAAGTATTGGTCTATTTTACTTCTAAGACTTCCTTCTACTGCCTCTGCCATGTCACAGTATCACTGAAATGAGTTATTGGGACATTATCAAATTCTTTTCTGTCTGTGACAGCTTACTGTGTTCAAATTGGCTGCGACATTCCAATAAATCAAATTATTCGGTCAACTCTTTATAGTTAAAACTGTAATCTTCTGTCTTACACCTAATTTAAAGTATCTTCGACTCCCTTTTGGTAAACGTGATAATTCACACAACATTAACTACTTTCCTTTGGAGTATTTTCTATGTTATTCTAATTCTTAAGGAAAGTGAATTCTTATTAATCACATTGTCATTGCTGACTTCTCTGCAGTTGCAGCATGTATCTACTGTAATTCTATTGTGATAATCGAGTTTTAAAGTTCTCAAAGAAACCATGACTGACTGAAGCCCCAAGCATTTATAATTTAATCCCATAAAACAAGCCAAGCTCCTTGCACAGTGCGTTAGAGATTGGCAATGTTTAACTCATCATATTTGGTGTTGCCCTCCCTCTGTAACTCTGCAGGAATACACTAAATCAGATCCTCTTGCTCCTGATCACGGTGCACGTGTGACTTTTCCCTAAAAATGAAACATCCAAATTTCATTATAATAAGTCACTCAGGGCTGAGAGCATGCAGCAACACGTATGCCTTCATTGTTTGCTGATATGATTTCCATGTTTACTGCTGAGCTCTACTTGATTATGTTTAAGAATTCAGAAGGATTAAGTATCGATATAGGAAATACTTGCTGTAGGTTTGATTTCCCAAATGCCTTGTACACATGTTCTGTGTTAGTGACCATCTGGACTCAATTGTACAAGCCGTTACACAGACTATGAAGTTATTTATTAACCAGCCTAGAATACATAGTGTATTGGGGATCACTCTGAAAGCATAAGCACACCATCTCTCACCAACACAGTAAAGGAGAGCTAAAAAAAAGCACCTTTAGAATTAAATAAGAAAGGCTTATTGTCCAGTTTTTAATCATGTAAATGCTTACCTTGCACAACATGATTTCCAAGAGGTCGTTTGATTCAGAAGGAGGCTGAAAACCACATTTTCAAATGGAGTGGCAGAGATTAGTGAGTTCTTTAAATGGAATACATGATTCAGTCAAGCAGAATAAAGAATGCATTTAGAAATAATTTATAGTCTTGCTTGGCATTCATGTTAGTTAGGTGGGCCAAAGGTGCTACAAGACCTCGCTGTTACGTTTCTTCAATGCCAGTGCCTACTGCAATTTGTTGATGGCAATCCTTGAGTTCTGCTGTGACTTTTTATTGTCTCAATGTAGGTTCTGCTTGTGGAATTTTCCCAGCTAACACCTATTCTATTACTTGCAGGAAAGAATTGCCTTCAACCACAAAAGCATATAGGCAGTCATGCATAGAAAAGATTTTAGTTTGGTTCAGGATAGTTCTTCAGGAGCTATTGGATTACCAGTAAATCAATTCACGTGATAAATCATAGGGTCAAGCTCATAATAATAAAAATATAGAAATTTAATCAAAATACTCAAATTCAAGCACTAGATTAGTTCACAGTAGTTTGATGTAAATGTGAAGATAACTTGCACATCGAATACTACCAGTTATCTGTTCTACCAAATTATTTGAGGTTCTAATTCCTCAAAATTGTCTAGGTTGTGTTATTATGGAAAAGCTCTTGATTTGCCATGCATTCTTTCCCACACTGTGAAGTATGTTTTCCTTGGCCACCATATGATTTTTGTTGGTGCAGTTTCTAAATGTTCATGAGATTTAGCAATATCTCAGCTCTCTGGAAGTCTGTACTGCAAAACTGTCAAGCACTGATTGGTACTAAATTAACAATCTTACTCAAGATATACCACAAAGATGAAAGATATAGAAAACTCACGTGTAGTACCAATGAAGTGGAGGATGCTGAATTGAGATCAGAGTGCAGGCATTTGCTGCCTTAGAGCAAGGAATGCTTATTAGGGATGTCCAGACAGAAAAGTGTAAGTTAACCAACAGGGTTAGGGTTTCTCCCCCTCATTCAGTTGGTCTATTTGATCATTGTTTCCATTGCTGAGGACCCATGAGTTACTGCCAAGCATACATACTCTGAAATTTACTCCATCTGGGCATACTTGTACAAGTATTTCCTGTCTGCAATAGTAATATACCAGTCTGATGATACAAGAAACATAAAATGGAAATATCACCATGCTTTTGCTGTTCTAGAAACAAATGTCCCATGTAATTAACTTCCAAAATAATTGCTTACTCAAGTACCTACTTATTTGTCTTTGGAATGCTATTTAATTCAGTAAACAAGTAGGCAAACGATTGCCATTGACCTGGCCTCAAAGGTTTTAAAATGAAATGGGGCAGGTCTCTCTCACAAATCACATTCTATTGTAAGCATATGGTAATACTGAACATTTACAGGAATACCTTACATTCTTAAAATACATGATCATCTAGGGGCAATATTTGAAGACTATTTAAGTAAGGAAGGGAAGTAGGAACTTCCATTTCAGAACACAAGCAATGGTTTGCCACCTAAAGTTTCTTTTCATGGGTACCTCCTGAGTCCTTTGGAGTATGCAGGCCCCTTGTTAACATGTTCTATCAGTCTGTTGTCGCCTGTACAATATTGTATGTGGTGGTGTTCTGGGGAAATGACATCAACATGGGCGATGCCATCAGACTCAATAAATTGATTAGCAGGCTGGCTCTGTTATAGGAGTCAAACCGGTCACACTGGAGGCTGTGATAGAATAATGGACCCTACGAAAAATCCTGGCTATTCTGGATAATATTTCTCACCCTCTGCATGCCACCTTGGCTGAACAGAAGGACACTTTCAATAATAGACTAAGACAACTGTGCTGTTCCAAAGAGCGCTATGTGAGGTCATTCTTACCCTCGGCCATTAGGCTCTATAATGAGTCAAGATATAGCCAGGGAAGTGATGACCCCCCTCCTGTTAGACTGTTTGAGGTAACTTATTTTTTATTCTTTCTTACTTCTCTTCTAATGTTTGCATATTTGTATATCTGTGCACTTGTAATGCTACTGTGACACTGTAATTTCCTTTGAGATCAATAAAGTATCTATCTATCTATCTATCTATTAATGAGCTAAAACACATCACCACCCATAGTACAAACATGACATCTAGTGTTCTGGTTTCCATGAGTAAAACAGTCGTTATTTCTCCAGCTGGCGAGAAAAGTTTTACTTGGCAAAATTCAGCTGACTGATTTGGAATACTTAGGGACAATTCATCTGAGTGATGCAATGTCATCCAGTGCTGCAGATAGTTAAATATTGTTTCACACGTTGGAATCAATGCTTTGGATGTTAAACTGTGTGAAATATAGCACTCCTAAGGGCAATGAAATCACCATTGACACTCAGAATAGATATAAATATTATGTTGCACACATTGAAGAGCAAAGCTATAGACTGATAGGGGGATTTGGATGATGCATTTAACTGTCCAATCTGTGAATTTTTAATGGCAGTTCTGAGATTGGATTGCTGGTTTTTAAATCACTCCCAATTGGCTCAAAAACTTTTACTATCCGTTGAAACTGTTGAACACTTGTTTTTAAAGATGTGTTATTATTTTCTGCCTTGTCATCTTCTCACAGTTGGTTGGGCACCTGTTACTCCATCCATTATGGTCATACCTCATACAAGACCCTAGCCAAAAGTGTTGTTGGGCTATGCAGGAATAGAGGACTTCATTCTGAAATAGATCACTTCAACATAGCCTAATGTAGATTTTGCTAAAGATACTAAAGGCACTTGTTATACCAGTGCCAGCTGTGATCATTGAACAATGCAGAAACCAATCATCAACCGTTGCCTCTTCCAGCACTATCTGATGCACCTCACGCTGGATAAACTCATTGCTGGAGCATAAACATCATTTATGCATCTTGTAATTTTTCAGCTTCTTTATCTTATTGTGAACTTAATAATAAAAAAAAGAAAAAGTATATTTTATTTTATTTTGAAATACGGCGCTGAACAGGCCCTTCTGGCCTTTTGAGCCATGCTGCCCAGCAATCCACCTAGCCTAATCACAGGACAATTTACAATGACCAATAAACCGAGTAACCAGTACATCCTGAGACTGTGGGAGGAAACCGGAGCACCTGGAGGAAACCCACGAGCTCACGGGAGGACATACAAACTTCTTACAGAGGACACTGGAATTGATCTTTGAACTCTGATGCCCTGAGCTGTAATAGCATTGTGCTGACCAGTACGTTACCGTGGTGCCCTGTTAGTTATGTTAACACGAAAATACCCCTTGATGAAGAAAATTGATTGTAATAAATATACGTTGGATCTGTTTAACATTTATAAAAACTGTGCAATAGTTGACACATAATGAAACGTCAGGATTTTTTTTGATTCTGCTAAGTCTCATGATTTCTGGTTCTGCTTTGCCACTAATTAGAACTAGTTGGAATTCACAGGAGACAGAAACAATCTACGTAACCTGGGGCAGTGTTTATGTTCAGGCCATCCTCCTCCACCACTACATCCCTTCACCGTGATCTTTACCTTTTCTCCCTTCAATTCCCAATCACACATTCCTTTAAACGTGCAGGCACTATTTACCTCTGCCGTTCCAAATTCACCAAGGTTCCACATCCCAAACTCCCCATAAGTAAAAAAGTTTCTTCTACACTATTAATTGTAGCCATCAGCGACAAACCTTATTCATGACTCCAGTTTTTGATTTCCCCACAAGTCAAAACATTTCTCCATAACCATTTTATTGAGCCTGTTGCCTCTCATATATTCAATCAGTCGGTTTGTCCATATCTGTCAATATCAACCAGTATTGAGGGTGACTTTTATGATAAACAGGCTTGACTCTGGTTACAAATTTGTTTAAAATATATGAAATGGTTCCATAGATCAGTGTGACAGACATCAAACTTACTTTAAATCAAAATGACTTGTTGCCAATTTCAGTCCGCAATTCTCAACGGGTCATCTCCCCGTTAAGTTATTTTGTCAATCTGAAACTACAATATCACCATTACATGAAACCAAGAAATTGGGCAATATATCATGTGCATATTATCCAGATGAGTATCAAACAGTGTAATTGCAGTCTGATGGTAGGTTCTGACAGCATTGGCGATAAAGAGAGTAAAACTGGAACAGAATGAACAGAACCTTAATCCCCTCCCTAAAAAAAATTAACATTCACTGAAAGGTGTCCCAATTTTTGTAGCATGAGTCCAGTACCTTGTCATACCCCACTTGATTTGAAAAAACTTTTGCATTTCTACATTGCTCAATATATCTTAAACTATATAAATGGTGCTTACAGGGCGCATTGTTGGTACTCAGGGTTAATGTCTAATTCAAGAAAGGTAAATTTTACAGGATCAAAGAATAAAGGCCAAGAGGTCTACACATCTTACTTGCTGTTCATCACTGATCGGAACTATTTCACAAGTTTTTAGTTGATGCTTCCGTGTAGGCTTATGAATCCAAGACAGGGAGATCCTGCATTCAACTTCTTAATTCTGCCAGGTTTCTTCTCATAGTTTGGCTTGCATTTCTTACACAGATGCATGATGGTCTGGATGTGCTTTTAAGATTTGAGATTCAAGTTAAAAATGTTAATTTTTGTCTCACCTGCATTAGAGCATTATTTCTGATACTTTTTAAGGCTGTATTTTTGCATTTCAAAACTTATTATTTTCTTAGAACAGCTTTGACCAAGCTGGTAGCAATTTCACCCCTAAACTAGATTATTTGGTGTTCATCTCCCAGTAGAATATCACAGTGTAGAATAGAAAAGTATGAAAAGCATGGTGATGAATACAAGCCCCTGTGTGCAGAGAATGTTGTGCATGGAACTTCAAGATGAGTATGATAAGCTATTTGACTTCAGTGCACATTCCTGGTAGCTTCCCTGGCAGATGCACTTCATACACATGGAGACTGTAGATGAAATGCACAACATACACGCAGTGAAACTGATTGCATTTGTTAATTTGGTTCAGATGAAATTCACTCACTCAGCATAAAAAGCATTGCCTTCACTCTCTGCAAAGATCATTGTATTTTTGCAAGAGAACTTCTAGTCCATTCAGCAGTGCTGATTCAGATCTGCAGAAGGTGTAAAGCAACGTGCCACAAAGATCACCACAACCGATAATGTAGCGGTTAGTGGACACTATTACAGCTCGGGGCATTGAAGTTCAGAGTTCCATCCCAGAGTCCTCCGTAAGGAGTCTCAATGCGTTCTCCCCATGGAATGTATGGGTTTTCTCTGAGTCCTCCAGTTCCCTTCCACAGTCCAAAGATGTTGGTTAGTTGTCCTGTGACTAGGTTAGGGTTAAATCGGGTTGCCTGGTGTTGCTGGGCGGATCAGCTTGAGGATCCTATTCCACATTATATCTCTGAGAAAAACAAACAATTAAGGTAATTGGTGACAATTTACATTATTAGTTTTGATTTTGCAATTATAAGCACCTTTCAGTATTCATGGAATATAGAAACAAATCTGAAGGGAAGCTGTATATATCGAAATGAAAATTGGCATGGAATGTTGGTGAGCATTGGAGAGAGAGAAGGAAACAGAGGGAGAAATGGGTAAAAGAAGGCAGGTAGTTCTAATGCTCTTGCAGCTCCAGTGAATCTGGTTCAATCCAGACCATGAAGGTTGGACGCTTGTAACCATGCAGGATTTCCATTGGTGCTCTATTTTCACTTCGTGTCTCAAAGATGTGCTCATTAGTGAAATAAGAGGTTGCTGTGATTACCCTTTGTATCGGTAAGTGACAGGAAAACCAAGGGGGAATTGACAGAAGACAGAGAAGGTTACAATAAAACAAATGTGGGATTGATTGGATTTCTTGAAAGCTGACATAAAATTGATGAATCAAATGACCTCATTCTATAATGTAAAGAAATACAAGTTATTTCAGAGCAGCGTGACGGGTTGGACTGTGTGCTGTGCTCCTCAGTAGCACAGTTTATTGGTTTTCATGGTAATTCGATTTGGAAGGTCTTGAGGCTGTGACAGCAGCTATTTAAATACAAGCCTTTTTCACTTGCACCTCTGTTCATTCAAACTTTTCCACACAAATGAAATACAATGAATCAGAAGAAATGTCATTGATAATTGTTCAATATTCTTGTCACCTAATCACAATTTTGCAACTAACTTAAAAATATGGTCAAAGGCAGATAATTTCATGGAAAATCCAGTTCAGAACAAAATGATTATTAAATTATTGTACATGATTTTTTCCAAGGCTTGTGAAAAAGGTCTTGATAATTCCACATATTAGTTATTGTGATCTGCGCTTATATTTACTCATTGCTATCTGCTTTCTAAATTGCATGTTATATGTTGTTTGAAGGATAAATGACAAAGCAAGTAAGAAAGATTGTTCCTAAATCAATTAGTTAGCAATTGGCAGTCCTAGCTGCAGGTAAATGTAAGAGGTGTACAGGAGATAACCCAAATTAACACACACAGAACGCTGGAGGAACTCAGCAAGTCAGGCAGTATCTATGGAAAAGAGTAAACAGTTGACTTACTTTTTGGGTCGAGACCCTTCTTCAGGACTGAGAAGGAAGGGGGAAGGTGCCAGAATAAAAAGGTGGGGGGAGGGGAAGGAGGATAGTTAGAAGGTGATAGGTGAAGATAGATGGGTGGAAAAGGTCAAGGGCTGGAGAAGATAGGACAGGAGAGGGGACAATGAAGAAAGAGAAGACGAAGGAAAGGACCTGGGGGAAGTAATAGGCAGGTGTAAAGAAGTGAAAGATCAGAGTGGGGAATAGATGAAGGGAGTGTAAAATCTGTTCACCAGAAAAAGAAATGGATATTCATACAATCAGGATAGTGGGTACCCAGACAGAATATAAGGTGTGGCTCCTCCACCCTGAGGAAAAATCCTACTTTCTACTTGAGAAGGCAGCAATAATATTACAATTGTGGCTATTTTTGAATTAGGAGATCTAATCCAATGGATGAAGATATAACTTCCAATCCAAACATCAGAACTCCATGTTCTTCTTACTAATTACTGGAAACAAAGATAAAAATTTAAGGATTAGCTTTATTTGTCACGTACATTGAAGCATATAGTGAAATACGTTGTTTGCATCACATCAAATCAGTGATAATTGTGCTGGGGGCAGCCTTCAAGTGTCACTACACTTCTGATGCCAAAATAACATGCCCCAAATTCACTAGCCTGAATCCTAACGATATATCTTTAGAATGTGGAAGAAACTAGAGCATCTGGAGGAAATCCATGTGGTCATGCGAAGAACATACAAACTCCTTGCAGACAGTGGTGGGAATCAAGCCCTAATTGGGGTCCCTGGGCACTATAGAGTGACTACATTAACTGTATGCTACAGTGCCGCCCACAGAACGCAAACCTCAGTCCCAAAGTTATTCCCAAACCTAACGGAAATTTTCTAAGGCTCTAGCAATTACTTTCCACTTTGCTAAAGTACTTCAATGGCAATTTTTGATATAACGACAATCATTCTTGGTTTATGGACAAGTGCATGAATTAGCATAGCTGCTTAGAAATTGGATGTCTCCCTCTGGGACACTGAATATGTGCTGTGTTGAACACAGTTACCCAATCAGGTAGGTTGCAAAGGATCGCAAAGCTGACAAAAATACATTTAATAAAGCAGCAAAGTCGTGTTGAAGCACACAGAGTAATCTGCCACAACACAATCTCAGGCTGAATTTTGTGTTATTTCAGACTTATCGGTGTTCACTTCTCTGAGAATGGTCTCATTTCTTAAAGGCACATTCCCCAGTGCAAAGAAACAGTAGCAACACACAGTAAAGCTGCTTGGAGAAAAGAGGGAATGCAGGGAATGATAGACAGCTCCTAGAGTTTGGAAAAACCCATTTTCTCATTCATGAGATAAATGTCAAATGGGAGGAGGCAAAAAAAATGCTTGGAGTCCCAGTGGGGCCTGGCAGGAGCTGGCCACACTTGTCTTCTCAAGGTGCTGGAATTTCTGCTCAAATTAACAATGCTCAAATTAATTTCATGAAGTGCTGCAAACATCAAATGGAGCTGTTCGCCCCTGCACACTGTTGGGAGCCTCTTATAAGTGGGTTTAAACGTCATTCAGAGTATTATTGCAGGTGGTCTCGTAAACGAGAATGTAGAGGGTTAATATGAGTCACCAGGCTCTTTTAACTGATTGTGGGTGAAGTTAAGGATTGGACAATCTCATAGGAGCCATCTCTCACCAAAGCTATGCAAGTGCCAATGTAATGCAGTATGTGTGATATTAGCATTAGTTGTTATCCCACATATCCCTATTCTGAAATACTTGGCATCTTCTGGCCATTATTATAATTAGAGCTAACACAGCACCCAAGGCTGGTTTATGGATCATTCCCAAATAGGCTGGAGCATTGGGAAAGAGACTATCAATGGACCATCAGAGTAATCAGACCTAAGTAAGACAAAGGGACTCATGAAGTGCTCAGTGTGGGATATCAGATATTGAGTTCATCAAGGTGAAAGTTATCCATAAGATCGAAAGACATAGAAGCAGATTTGGGCCATTTAACCCATGGAGACTGCTCAGGTAGTTACTGGAGGGAATCGTGGAATCAGTTTTAAGCTGCTGAAAAAGTAGGACAGAGTTTGCACCACCAATCAAAGAAAACGTCATTGTTTTTCTCAGTGCGAGTTGAATTAAGTTACGGTTTATCCAAGACAAGAAATCACAAGCCATATGAAAGGAACTGCTCTTGACATGAAGACAGATATTTGATAGAATATGGAGGAAACTTCATTTACAAATTCTTTCACAGAATCACCACTCCCTACTTCTGCAATCTATTCCAGCAATACAACTTCCATAAGATGTTTAGCCAAGGAATTGAATAGATAAGAGCAGGTGAAAGCAGCTTAAGATTGTGTCTGGGTGTAACTTGAAGAGGGGGCTCAGAGGGGTGTAAGAATTAAGTTGGTGTTTTCCTTCTAGTTCTGCCCAAGGTTTCAAGATGGGTGGATGGGATGATCTGTGACAAAAGAACTAAATGTTTCTGTTAAGCAAAAATCATATGAATTTTGGAAAACACTTGTGTATCAGCTGTTGAGAAAAGGAATTTAACATTCATAATCAACTCAATACCACATTATTAATTTCCTTGTACGTATTCATTGTGTTTCATCCCCTCCAATTTATTAAGTTGTTATGTAGAAGGAAATCTCCTTATCTAATTAAAGTTGTCACTGGCAATTTTAATTTTTGTTATCAAATCAAAGTAAAAATGTACTCTTAATGCCATCAACCATCCCTGTCTTTGATCAATTATTGTTCTCTGAGGCAGTGCAGGACTCCAACCTAGTTTCTAGGATGAGTGGACTAGGCCTGTACAAATCAAATGCAGATGGGAAGAGGGCCAGGCTGCATCCAGAATAATCTCTTAAATAATAATAGTTTCATTATTTTCAGGTGAAAACGATTCTCTTGGTCTTACTGGTTTATTTTGAGCGATGTTATTTTAGGTGACATTTCTGCCATTGAATTAAAGGTTAACTCAAAGCTCGCATCAGCGAGTACCCTTTGTTAATTGTGTAGTTTTTAATCAATGTTTGAATGCATTGAATAGTGTTGTAGTGATGACTATCACTACAACATTGTTTGATGTATTTCTTCTGAAAATTGCTTCCTCAAGTATTATGTTCCATGTTATGGCCATTTCATATCCAGACTTAAATACATCCAGATTTACATATCAATGTCATTGAGAAGAAAGCACGACAGCACCTCTACTTCCTTAGGATTCTGTGCAGATTCAGCATGACATTAAAAACTTTGACAAACTTCTATAGATATGTAGTGGAAAATGTATTGACTGGCTGCATTACAGCTGAGTATACAAACAACAATGCCCTTGAATGGAAAATCCTACTAAAAGTAGTGAATTCGCCCCAGAACATCACAGGTAAAGCCCTCCCAACCATTGAGCATATCTACATGAACCGTTGTTGTAGGAAAGCAGCATCCATCAAAGTTTCGCAACACCCAGGCCATGTTCGTTTTTCACTGCTGCCATTAGGTAGAAGATACAAATGCCTCAGGACTCACATCACTGGGTTACTATCCCTCAATAATCTGGCTCTTGAACGAAAGAGGATAACTACATTCATGTCAGTCGAAGATCTCACTTGAAGAACTCTTTATCTTGTTATGTCATTCACACGGTATTTATTGCTGTTTATTTATAGTTGCATCTGCACATCTTGTTATCTTCTATCTTCTACTTGCTCTTTCATTGATCCTGTTTTTAGCTACTATTCTATTGATTTGGTGAGTATGCCCACAGGAAAAAGAATCTCAGGGTTGTATGTGATGACATGTCTGTACTCTGATAATGAATTCTACTTTGAATTTTGAACTTTGAATGATTTGTGTCTTCTATTTATCTTCTGATAATACTTTCCATTATGCACAGCAAATGAGATATTTGTGTTTATTTTCTTAAGTTGCTCTTCTTTTTTCATTTCTGTCCTACTGTTCCTAAAAGCTTACAATATTAATCTCATTACTCCCCATCCTTCTATTTGCCCAGTTGATAGATTGTAAATCTTGCTTATTTCGGACAATAGCTATTGCACAATATCAACTTCCTTTTTTATAGAAGTTACTCCAGTGCTATAGGAATATGAACCCTTTCCCTCTGATCCAGTGCTAGACTCACACTGATCTTTCTCATCTCTTACAACTTTGCAGATGCCACATGAAGAAACAGAAAAATTGCCACCGGTAGCATCTTGTACATCATTATACTGCCTACATTTTAAACATTCTTTGCTAGAGTTTTCCATACCATTATTTTTAATACTGTCCAGCCATTTGAACCACTCATTTTCAACAGGATATCCCTCACCTGGAACATTCATTAAGGCTGGGACTTGCCTGAAACTGACCTCCATCAACTAGCCTTCCATGCTTTTGATAACTCTTAATAATTGATTGGGATGAAAAAATACTCATATTTAATCTTGGGTTTGGAGTTTGGCAGTAGCCTTCCATCAGGCAGTGTTCATGGTGCTGACCACTAACAGACACTTGAGCACGTGGATGAGGAGGTATCTAGCAGTCTTGCATCTAATTGGATCATTACAGCTTTTCAAACAAGCATGAGCTAGAATTATCCTGAGTAGTGGTGATTTTAGCACTGTCACAACCAGGGCAAGAGAATAGTGACTGAAAATTCACAGCACTGTAATTTCTGATTGAATGAAGTTTTTTTGCAGTTGGTGCCAAGTACAAGGCGTTCATTAGAGTGCAATTGTAACTTTTCAGCATGACCTGTTAACAAAAGTGATCTACATTTCAACCAACAAATTAAATGTGTGATATAGAGATCTACTAATGTTATAATTAGATGGATTATTGTTGCTGCTTCTGCTAAAGTGTGACAGGGCACATCTATTCTATCCAATTCAACAAGTAAACAGTGCAAACTGGTTCATCCTTAGATTGGAGGAAGCTACTTTGTATCGAGGGAGCGGGATTTAATTATGACTATAAGATAATGTTTACAGCTTCTTTGATCAGATACTTTGTAGTGTGAAGTTCTGAGCCTTGCTGATCCAGCTTGCAAAGGCCAGCAACTTAATCCATCTTCTGCTTGGATCTCTTTCTCTCTGCTTTTCCTTTTTCAGATTTTGTAACCCTCAAAAACTATATGCAGTTGTATTTTTTACTGTTGCCTCATTGGCAACTAAATCCTAAATTGGAATACCAAATTAACATAATGTGAGGCTTTTAAAAATGACGGATTTATGCTGCATATGTAATTCTAGTAACTCCATGGTACTCTACTATAGTGAGTCAAAAAGTAGGCACAGCATGAGAATTAGCCAAATTATGGGGAGCTTTTAATCATCAAAACTCCTCATAACTGGAAAAATGGGACAGCCCTCTGCAAAACAATCATATCTTAAACATTGATTGGAATTTCATATCTACAGCTTAGTGGTTAAAAATTGAAGTATAGAGGTTTTCTCAGTCGTGATCCTTATGAATGGAATAACTTAAAGGAACCTTTTGGTGTGTTCAGTTATTCAGATTTTCATCACCATCTTCACAGGACTTCGTGGACGTTGATTATCTATAATATTTATTTGGATGACCAAGATAAACCTCAGCAGCATTGTTCACATCTTAAATTACAGCTTGGTTCCCAACAGAGGCAGAGCATTCATCCTATCATACTGCTCTGAGTTCTCTTTAGTTTCAACTCTTCCGATCCTATGAAATTAGCAGACGGATAAAAAATAAAGTGCCCCATCAACTGGTTCCCACTGGAACCCCTGCAGAAGCCTCCAGATGCATGGTTTGCTGAGGATTTATTTTAGCCCCTTTGCTGATAAGGTTGTGTTGTTTTTAGATATTTTAACGTTCCTTTGACCATATATCCATCTGTGTAAAAAGATCCAGACCCACGCAATAAATTACACTGTTTGAGAAGCATTCATCAAATAACTCCATAAATACACAGATTCTCAGATTCTGAGAAGCAAGGGCAATGTACAGCACATCATCAAGTTGAGTGACATGAGCTGAGGGAAGACAGTTACAAAACTAAAACAAAAGCCTTCACTCCTTAAAAATCAGATGGGAACTTCTTGATTTCCCACCTGCCCAACAAAATTTATCCCTCAAAGGAAATGTTAATGCCACATTGATTAAAACCTGCAAAGGAATTGTTATCTGCTTAGAGACTTAATAAGGATAAATATTCACAGGGTTAAGCAGCTGCCACAGGAATTGCAATGATATGTCAGCAGCTAAGGATACAGAAACTTCATATAAAAAAGGAACTCTTTAAAGAAAAATAATATGATTAGATAGTTACCATGGAATTTTGTTTCATTGCCTTTGGTTCTGACAAGAAAGTTTATGGAATTGTCCCTTGAGAATCATTGTATTAACAAAAGTTCAGACGGAAAATGGTCAGTGGAAGAACATTTTTCTCTTCACTTCTCTTTCTTACATTCTGACAATCTTAATGGAGCATTGGAGGAAACCAGCATTAATTGCATATGACTATGAAACTGATTAAGAACAGATGAGGTGCTAAACAAAGTTGTCAAGTTAATAATTACAGAAAACACCAAAGGAAACCTATTGAAATTGAAACACAAAGAAAAGTACAGTCTCATCTGTGAAGAAAGAGTAGTGAACGAGGATGGTTTCCTGAGGTGGCTGCAGTTACTGCTTTTTGTTGTCTTCTATCTCAACTATAATTGCCAATTTTTAAGCTAATTTGTACTTTGAGGTTTTTGGTCTGCAGTTGTGCTGTTGTCTCCATGGCTCTCCTTCTTTATAACTTATCTCACTTTCTCACTTTTCTGATGAGGTGTCTAACCTAAATGTCAATTCTGTTTCTATACCCACAGATGCTGCCTGGCTTGCTGGGGGTTGCCTGCATTTTCTTTTGTTGTTTTGGATTTGCAGCTTTCAAGATTTGTTGCTGCAGTCTAAAATGATTTGGCCATGTTTCCTATAGGATTTTGATTCTATATTTCTCTTTCAAGTGGACATTAAGGCAAGATATTCATCTTATTGGTTTCAGGTGGAAGGTAAAGATCATTTAGTACAATTTAGAGAAGAACTAGGAATTTCTTCTCTTTTCTGGAAAATCATTCCACTCAATTATTTTCCCCTATAAGCCAACAAGCTTGTTCTTACTGTTGATTATCAGACATTGCCAGTCCATAATGATTTAGAACTTGCCTCCACCAGAACATTCAGGTGAAAATGTGTGTGGAGTTTTGAAACTTTGCAACATGCTGAGTCAACTTTAGAAATGCAGGGATTCTTTAATTTTGTGTCTTCAGAAAGACATAACATAAAATTTTCACAGCAACAGTTGCAACACGCACAGGTGCTGTATTTAAATGCGCGTAGCATTCAAAAAAAAGGTGGATGAACCCATGGTGCAATTAGAGATTGGTAAGTATGATGTTGTAGGCATCACTAAGTCATGGGTTAAAGAAGGCCATGGTTGTGAGCATTGTCTCATAATGATTCTGGCATGGTCCCGGAGGAAAATGTCACTCCACTCTTTAAGAAGGGACAGAGGAAAAAGAGAGGAAATTATAGGCCAGTTAGCCTAACCTCAGTGTTTGGGGAAGTGTAGGAGACCATTATTAAGGATGAGATTTTGGGGTATTTGGATAATAATGGTAAAATAAGTCAAAGTCAGCATGGTTTCTGTGAAGGGAAATCTTGACTGACAAATCCGTTAGAGTTCTTCAAGGAAGTAACAAGCAGGGTGAACAAATGAGAGGCTGTGGATGTCATTTACTTGGATTTTCAGAAGGCTTTTGATAAGGTGCCAGACATGAGGCTGCTTAACAAGATAAACTCCTATGGCATTACAGGAAAGATACTGGCATGATTAGCAGAATGGCTGACAGGCAGGAAGTAGCGAGTGGGAATAAAAGGGGCCTTCTCTGGTTGGTTGCCAGTGACTAGTGGTGTTCCTCAGGGGTCAGTATTGGGACCGCTACTTTTCACAATGCTTGTCAATCATTTAGGTAATGGAATTGATGGCTTTGTGGCAAAGTTTGAAGATGATACGAAGGTAGGTGGAAGGGTAGGTAGTGCTGAGCAAACAAAGTGATTGAAGCAGGACTTAGACAAACTGGAAGAATAGACAAAAAAGTGGCAGATGGAATACAGTGCTGGGAAATGTATGATGATGCATTTCAGTAAAACGAACAATAGTATGGACTATTATCTAAATGGGGAGAAAGTTCAAGCATCAGAGGTGCAGAGGGACCTAGAAGTCCTCGTGGAAGACTCCCAGAAGGTTAATTCACAGGTTGAATCTGTGATAAAGAAGACAAATGAAATGTCGGCATTTATTTCATGGAGAATGGAACATGAAAACAAGGAGATAATGCTAAAACTTCATAAGACAGCAGTCAGGCTGCAATTGGGGTATTGGACTCCATATCTCAGAAAGGATATGTTGTCATTGGAGAGAGTCCAGAAGAGGTTCATGAGGGTGATTCCAGGAATGAAGGAGTTAACATATGAGAAGCATTTGGCAGCTTTGGGTCTGTACTCACTGGAATTTAGAAGAATGCGGGAAGAACTCATTGAAACCTACCAAATGTTGAAAAGACTAGATAAGATGGATGTGAAGGGGATGTTGCCTACAGTGGCGGTATCCGGAACTAGAGGGCACAACTCAAAATTGAGGGGCGACCTTTTAAAACGGAGGTAAGGAGGAAGTCTTTTAGAGTAGTGAATCTGTGGAATGCTCTGCCACAGTCTGCAGTGGAGGCCAAGTCCGTGGATGTATTTTAGGCGGAAGTTGATAGTTTGCTCATCAGTCAGGGCATCAAAGGATATGGTGAGAAGGCAGATGCATGGGGTTGAGTTGGATCCGGGATCAGCCATAATGGAATGGCAGAGCAGACTTGATGGGCTGAATGGCCTAATTCTGCTCCTATGCCTTATGGTTTATGGTCTTAGGGTTTATGAGAATTCAGATGATTTTGAGCTGAAAAAGTGATAACTCATTATGATAGCTCATTCAGCTTACAAAATTGGCATTATTCCACCAAAGAATTTTTGTGGGCCTGTTAAAATTGATTTCAGAAACATGTTCAATTATGCCTTCAACGCAAACAAGGTGCTGGAGGAACTCAGTAGCGCAGGCAACATCAATGGAAATGAATAGGTAGTCAACGTTTCAGGCCAAGACCCTTCATCAGGACTGGAAAGGAAGGAAGAAGGTACCAGAATAGGAAGGAGAGGAGAGGAGAGGGGAAGGAGTACAAGCTAGATGGTGACAGGTGAAGCCAGGATGGTGGGAGAGGGAAGATGAAATATGAAGCTAGGAGGTGATGGGAGGAAAAGCTAAAGGCAGGGGAGGAAAGAATTTGATCGGAGAGGAGAAGAAGCAATCAGATAAGAGAGGAGAGTGGACTATGGGAGAAAGGGAAGGTGAAGGAGTACCAGGGGAGATGATAGGCAGGTGAGAAGTATGAGGGTCAGAGTAGGAAAATGAAGAAGAGGGAACAGGGAGAGGGAAATATTACCAGAATGTTAGAGAAATAGATATTCATGCCATCAGGTTGGAGGCTACATAGACAGACTATAAGGTGTTGCTCCTCCAGCCTGAGAGTGTCCTCATAGTAGCAGCAAAGGAGGCCATAGATGGACAGGTTGGATTAGGAATGGGGATTGGAATTGAAATGGTTGGCACCGGGGAATCTGAGTGTTGCAGATGGAACAGAGGTGCTCAATAGAGTAGTTTCCCCAATCTACGTTGATTTCCACCAGTACAGAGAAAGCTGCATCAGGAGGACCAGATGCATTAGATGACCCCAACATATTTGCAGGTGAAGTGTTGTTTCACCTGGAAAAATTGCTTGGGGCCCTGAATGGAGATGAGGGAGGAGGAGAATGGGCAGGTATAGCACTTCTGCTGCTTGCTGGGATTAGTGTCAGGAGGGACAAATGGACAAGACAATCACAAAGGAAGGAATCCCTGCAGAAAGTGGAGAAGTAAAGATGTTTAGTGCCATGGTCCCATTGAAGATGGCAGAAGCTACAAAGAGTGATGTGTTAGATGTGGAAGCTCACGGGGTGGTAGGTGAGGACAAGAGGAACTCCATCACTGTTAAGGTGGCAGGAAAATGGAGTGGGTGTGGATGTCAAGGGAACGCAGGAGATGCAGGTGTATCAATGATGGAGGAAGTGAAACTCTGGGAGGAAAGCCACATCCCGAAAACAGAAGTGTCAGAGACAAAGGAACAGAGCAAAGGGAATGGCATTTTTACTGGAGACATGGTGGGAAAAGGCATAGTCCAGATAGATGTGGGAATCTGTAGGTTTATAAAAGGTATCAGTAGACAGTTTGTCTCCAGAGATAGACACAGAGAGATCAAGAAAGGGGCTGGCTTCATTTATGGCTTCTACTTGTTTTGCATCCATATTCTCTTCACGTTCAGCAGTGACAATTTGACATGATTAAGAAGGTCTTGGATTCAAATCTAACTCAAGGGTTGAAGGACAAGGTCTAGGATTTCAACTGTGTTGTGCTTTGTGAATTATGTTGTATCAGAGGTGTCAACGTTTGGGACAGAGGTGAAGCCAAGGTCTCAGCAGCCTCTTCACAAAATACAGAAAACCCATTATTTAAACAAATGCACTGGAGTTCTCAGCTCTCTGCTAACATTTCTCCAACAATGTATGTCTCAAAGGAGTGATGACCCTAAAGAGGAGATTCTGCAATGGAATAAAACCTTTTGGGTAGACTAGGTCAGTTCTAGTAGCAGGTAACGACAGTTCAAAATTCTCCAGATGAAGGATCTGGAAGCAAAAAGTCAGCTGTCCATTTTCCCACACGGATGCTGCCTGGCGTATTGTGTTTCTCCGTGGGTTTGTTTATTGCTTCAGATTTTAGCATCAGTGGTCATTTTTCTGTCCTCAGTAACTGCAGCTTCCTGACCACTCCAGTAATTTACTTGTTGCTACTGTCACAAACCTGTACGCAATGCACATTGTAACCTTCTCCCAAGCATGGCAAAATAGAATAGAATCAAAGGAAATCCACAACTCAGCTCATGGGTGGAAAAAGAACTTATCAACCTGTTCCCACCTTTCATCACTTGGCTCTTGCCCTGCAACTTATGGTAAAAATCACTAAACACTGCTTTCTGTATTTGCACATAATGTAATTTTATGAAAAGTTCTAGTTACAGTTCTAGTCATTTTTAAGAGCTGTAAAGTTATGTATTGAGTAGCGAACTAATTCAAAAGGCTGTAGTGTTAGATTCTGAAACCACAGACGTGGTGAATCTATGGAATTCATTGCCACACACAGCTGTGGAGGCCAAGTCACCAGAATGGAGTTTGATAGGTTCTTGAATAGTAAGGGTACCAAAGGTTACAGAGAGAATGTAGAAGAATGGGGTTGAGATGTCATGGTCCGGATTGGGGTCCCTTTAAATTTACCTTGTTTATGTTACGATCTGGACCGTTGATTCCCTGTTTTCCCGTGTCCCTCAACTTTGATGATTAGAGGCAATTAACACTCGGCTGAACTGGTAGTTTATAATCTCCGGCTTTCAGCCGTTCGGCGCGGGAGCGTCTGCAAAGTAATGGCGTGCCAATGTCATCTGGCCGGAGCAAGCCTCGTCTCTGCCGAAGTGAGTGCCGGTAATTTGCCCTTCCTCACCGGAGCAACCCCGTCCAGTTACCTCGCCAAAGTGAGCCTGCAAAGTTTCCTCTTCAAGGTGGGTCCATCAGTTAACCCACCGGAGGTAATCAAGAACCGCTGTCTTCTGTTCCCCCAGGCCGAGTCGAGAGCTCGGCACTACCCGGAGGCTCCACGTCAAGTCCTGGCTCCGGCGGCATTCAAGCACCAAGTCTAGTCCTGGCTCTGGTGGCTTCCCAGTTCTGAGTCAAGTCCTGGCCTTGGCAGTCTGTGACTCCCGTCCTACCCCCTTATCTGAATCCTTTCTCTGCCCCTCTCACCTCTAGCCCTCATCTGCAGCCTCCGCCTGCACTTCGGTCGAGTTCCATCACCGGAGCCAGATGGGTACTGTCTGGTGTTCATTCGTGTTGGTCTTGTCTTGTCCTCGCCTCCGTGGGGTAAGTCAGGCCATCTTGCCGTTGCTCCGCGGGGGTTATGTTTTGTCTTGTCTGGTCCTCGCCTCCGTGGGGGTAAGTCTGGCCATCTTGCCGTTGCCCCGCGGGGAGTCATGTGTTGCCTTGTCCTGTCCTCGCCTCGGTGGGGTAAGTCAGGCCGTCTTGCCATTTCCCCACGGGGAGTCATGTCTTGTCTTGTCCTTGCTTCCGTGGGGTAAGTCAGGCCATCTTGCCGTTGCCCCGCGGAGGGTCATGAGTCCCCGCCCTATGTCCTGTACCCAAGGAAGGGTCCTGGCTCTCTGTTCTGTGTGTGAGTCCCGGCCCTATGTCCTGTTCCCAAGGAGGGGTCTCAACTCTGTGTTCTGTGTATGTGTCCATGGTTCCATTTACCTACTCTCCCGAGACCAAGGCTCTGTGTTCCCATGTTCTTCCTCTCCCTAGCCCATGTCATGTCCATGCCTGGTTCCGGGGTCTAAGCCTGAGGCAAGACCCAGGTACTGGGTCCTTGCCCAGTCTCGGGCTCGGAGTCCATACCCTAACCTCTTCATGTCTCCTCTAGTTCTGGGAGCCGATTCCGGGTCCTAGCCCAGACCCTTGGTCCCAGCCTAGCCGTAGTCCTCAGTCCTTGTCCAGTTCGCTACTCCTGCTCCTGCCTAGCTCTCCTGATATCGAACAATAAACTAAATTTAATTAACCTCACAAGATGTGTCTTGCATTTGGGTCCACCCTTGCTCCCAATGCCCCGTCATTGTGACATGAGAGGGATGGAGCCATGGAGCAGTGGGTCCAATGGTGGAGCAGATTTGATGGACTGAATGGCCTAATTCTACTCTTATGTCTTATGGTCTATTGTTTAAAATGGTGTACACCAAAATATCTGACAATGTGCATTAGGTTTTGGAATGGAGGTGGGAAATTGAGAACTCTGGAATCCTTTGGTGGGGCAAAGTAAGGTAAAAAGCCATCAAGATGTACAGTATGTTTTGAAGACACCTAAAGGAAAGTAGAAATCTATATGATAGAGCTGCAGCCCTGATGTCTCCCCTAAACTTCCCTTCCTTAACTTTGCACATATGCCCTCTGGTGTTTGCTATTCATGCCCTGGGAAACAGGTACTGGCTATCCACCCTATCTATGCCTCTCATAATCTTGTAGACCTCTATCAAGTCCCCTTTCATCCTTCTATGCTCCAAAGAGAAAAATCCCAGCTCTGCTAACCTTGCCTCATAAGACTTGTTTTCGAATCCAAGCAACATCCTCGTAAATCTCCTCTGCACTCTCTCCATAGCTTCCACGTCCTTCCTATAATGAGGTGACCAGAACTGAACACAATACTCTAAGTGTGGTCTCACCAGGGATTTGTAGAATTGCAACATGACCTCTCTACTCTTGAACTGAATCCCCCTATTAATGAAGCCTAGCATCCCATAGGCCTTCTTAACTATCCTATCAACCTGTGCAGCAACCTTGAGGGATGTATGGATTTGAACCCCAAAGTCCCTCTGTTCATCCACACTCTTATGTAACTGACCATTAACCCTGTACTCAGCTTCTGGTTTGTCCTTCCAAAATGCATCATCTCACACTTATCCGGATTGAACTCCATCTGCCACTTTTCTGCCGAACTCTGCATCCTGTCTATATCGTCTTGTAACCTTCGACAACCTACAGCTCCATCCACAACTCCTCCAATCTTCGTGGCATCTGCAAACTTACTCACCCATCCTTCCGCCTCTTCATCCAGGTCATTTATAAAAATCACAAAGAGCAGGGGTCCCAGGACAGATCCTTGCGGCATTCCACTAGTCAGCGACCTCCAGGCAGAACACTTTCCTTCCACTTCTACCCTCTGCTTTCTTCCTGTAAGCCAATTTTTTATCCATACAACCAAGCTTCCACTGATCCCATGCCTCATGACTTCCTCGATGAGTCTCTCATGGGGGACCTTGTCAAATGCCTTGCTAAAATCCATGTGGACCACATCTACCGCCCTACCCTCATCAATTTCTTTCGTTAGCTCTTCAAAAAACTTAATTAGGCTCGTGAGGCAGAACCTTCTCTTTACAAAGCCATGCTGACTATCCTTGAGTAGACTGTACTTATGTGCATGTGCCGGTCGTGCATGCAGCCTGTTACAGCCGTTCCGATCAGCATTCTTACTTTTTTCTTCTTACTTTTTAACTTAGGTTATTTTTTGTATTTTTTTCACGGTAACACGTCGAAACTGCACCCTCTCTAACATGCTGGTAGAGAGAGTTTTATTTGGGTTTTTAGTGCTGGAAATAGTTACATTCGGACACGTCTCATTAGCGGGACAGAAACATGGTCGCATTGTTTATTCCAGGGACCAGCTGCTTGCGGTAATGCCGGCCGGTTTAGTGAGCAGAGCGGCGGACACCTCTACTGAAATCTGGAGGAAAACACACAGAGGATACAGAGGGGGATCACAAAGGCGAGGAAAGAGGACTGGGTTGAGACAACAGAGACTTATGGAGAAGAGGAGTTCGGTGGGTAATAAAATGGACGAGTTCACGACGCTAGCCAGGCGTCAGAGAACATTTCGGGAGTGCAGCGTTATGTGTTTCACTGGAACGGGGCTGCACGAGCACATACCCGATCAAAACTTTTCCATGGATGGCTTCCAGACCGTTCGGGCTGACCGGAAGTGCACTGAGAGCGGTAAGCGTAAAGGAGTTGGGTGTTTACTGTTCTGGTTAACAACAGATGGTGAAATCCGGGTCATATTACGATTGAGGAATGTGTTTGTAGACCGGATATTGAACTTTTTACTGTTGGACTTCGGCCATATTCCACCGACATACAACACTGGGCAGCACAGGAGGTCGTTCCTGCCTGTGGCCATCGAACTTGCAGCTCCTCCCATGGAGGGTCAGACACCCTGAGCCAATAGACTGGTTCTGGACTTACTTTCCATCTGGCATAGTTTGCATTTGTTGTTTGATTGTTTGTGGTTTTTGTATTGCTATATTGATGCTCTATTCTTGGTTGGTGCAGCTGTAACGAAACCCAACTTCCCTCGGGATCAATAAAGTATATCTATCTATCTATCTATCTTCTCCAAGTGCTCGTAGATCCTATTCTCAAGAATCCTTTCCAATAGTTTGCAGACCACCAATGTACGACTCAGCAGTCTGTAGTTCCCAGAATTCTCCCTATTACCTTTTTTAAACAAGGGAACTACATTTGTCATTCTCCTGTCCTCCGGCACCTCCCCTGCAGGCAATGGGATTCAAAGATCATAGCTACTGCTCCAGCGATCTCTTCTCTCACTTCCCACAGCACCCTGGGGTATATCATGTCCAGCCCTGAGGACTTATCAACCTTGATGTTTTTAAGAAGATCCAACACTTCTTCTTCCTTAATCTCCACATTGCCCAGCACACGGGCCTGTTCTATTTCGACCTCACCCTGATCAAGGTCCTTTTCACTCGCAAATACTGAAACAAAGTATTCACTTAGGACCTCCCCAACCTCCTCCGCCTCCAGGCACATGTTGCCTTCTTTATCCTTTAGCAGCCCCACCTTCATTCTTGTCATCCTTCTGTTCTTCACATAAGCATAGAACGCCTTGGGGTTCTCCTTAAACCTACATGCCAAAGCCTTCTCATGTCCCCTTCGAGCTCTCCTAGGTCATTTCTTAAGCTCCTTCCTGGCTACCCTATATTTCTCATGAGCCGCTCCTGCTTCGTGCTTCTTATATCTAACATATGCTTCCTCCTTCCTCTTGACGAGTTACCTCACGTGTTTCGTCAGCCATGGTTCCCTTTTCCTACCTCATCCCTTCATAGTTAGCACTTTCCCATTTTGTCTGTTTTTATCCTTTTCCATAGCTATGCTGAAGCTAAAGGAGTTGGGGTCACTCTCACCAAGATGCTCCCCCACCAAGAGGTCTGCCACCTGACCAGGTTCATGACCCAGAGCTAGATCCAGTATGGTCTCTCCTCTCGTCAGCCAGCCACATACTGTGTCAGGAATCCTTCTTGTACACACCTGACAAATTCAGCTCCATCTATCCCCCTTGCAATCAGGAGGTGCCAGTCAATATGAGGGAAGTTGAATCACCCATAACTACAACCCTGTATTTCCTGCACCATTCTAAAATCTGCCTGCTTATCTGCTCCTCGGTGTCCCGAGGGCTATTTGGGGGCCTATAGACTACTCACAGCACAGTAATTGATCCCTTCCTATTTCTGACTTCCACCCACACCAACTCAGAGGACACTCCCTCTGCAGCATCCTCCCTTTCTATAGCTGTGATACTATCCCTGACCAGTAATGCTACTCCACCACCCCCCTTTCTACCTCCCATCCTATTCCTTTAAAAACACCTAAACCCCGGTACCTGCATCAGCCAATCCTGCCCTTCCTCCAGCCAAGTTTCAGTAACGGCCACAACATCGTGCTGGTCATCCCCTTTATTCCTAATACTCCTAGCATTGAAATAGACACATTTCAACCCCTCTAACTGGCTACATTTATGTTTCATCCCCTGCCTGTCCTTCCTCACCAACTCAGAACACACAGCATCATGCCCTTGTCCTTCTACCCTAATCTCTGCACTCACATTCTGATTCCCACCCCCCTGCCAAACCAGTTTAAACCCTCCTCAACAGCTCTAGCAAAGCTGCCCGTCAGGATTTTGGTCCCTTCCCAGTTCAGGTGCCGCCGTCCTTTTTGTACAGGTCAGACCTTCCCCACAGAGATCCCAATGATCCAGAAATCTGAACCCCTGCCCCCTGCACCAACTCTTCAGCCACGCATTCATCTGCCATAACTTCCTGCCCCTACCCTCTCGGTCTCATGTGTTACGTACCCCGTAACTGGGTTGCCAAACCAGCAGAAGTGGATCACTCAGTTGGAGTCTGGATTACTAGAACTAAGAAAGTTTTATTAAAGAAACAAGCAACACAGTACTCTAATCAAAAGGATAATAAATGCAACAGTTCAGCAATGATAAACATACATGTTCACAGAATTAGGATAACAGGATCAATCAAGCTCTATCGTTGTCTAGGGGTAAATGACCACTTTCAAAGTGACGCAAAGTTCAGTTCAATTGAATTCAGTTCAGTTCGTAGTAATCACTGCCGTGGGAGATGGACAGTGGGGGGAAGGAGAGAGAGAGCAAAAACGAATGAATATTCAAACGGCTTCCACACAGACCTTTGATATTCTTCGCAGTCAGCTTTCGGGCGAGCCCTTTGTGATGTCCTCTGAGGTCACTGACCGTGACCCCTCCGTTTCCAGATACGATCGTTTCTCTGCGGTGAACCTGGCACGCAGGCAAGGGCGGACACACACCAGGTTCCCGCCGATCGTGCCTTTCCACCCTGTGCGTCGATGGCTTGGTCCTGCGACTAGCCCTCCAAAACTTCCCACCGACTTGTGGGAGACGCACCACTTCCAGGGTCTCGTTACCTCGGGGTGTCGTGTGTGTCTTGCCTTAGCGAACCTGTCCCTTTTTATTCCCCTGCTGGGGTATCGCCTGTCCATCACTTCAAACAGTTCAGGGTTCAAAGGGGGAGCCGATCTTGACAGCTCTCCTTCCATTAAACTGTCCCGTCCCTTCATTAACATCTCCAAATGCTGCTCCATTGTTTTCCTTATCTCTCTTTCTCCTGAAGACAGTTAGCAGACCAACTGCTGATCCCACTGGTGCCAGCACAAGACAGCTAACATCTTAATCTATGTGTATTCTCATCACACCTCCCACCCTTAAGGATTTTTACCGGGGTAAAAATTACAAACATGAATACATTATTTGATACACACAAATATACATCTTTATCAGCTATTTGGCTAATACAGTGAATTTTAAGTTGTCAACACCTGACAGACAGTCAGCCATCACATTTTCTGTTCCTTTTATATGTGTTATTCATAATCCCTTAGACCAGGCTCCAACTTAGCAGACTTCATAGTGGCCAAAAACACTGATGAATTGCGATCAATGTAACCTCTCATTGGGTTTCGTCCCGGACCACAATAACAAGGGTCGTCCCATTCCGACTTAGTTTCCTCTCGCAAGGGCTTAGTAGGAGGGGGAGGGGGAGTAACCGCAGAGTTATTGCAAAACTTCCTACAGTACCCCACCATCTCCAAGAGCCTTCTGAGGGCCCTCTTGTCTGTCGGGGTTGGGATGTCAGAGATAGCCCGCACTTTAGCTTGCATCGCTGCCAGCTGCCCCTGTGTCACCACAATTCCCAGATAAGTGACCTTCGTGTGGCCGAACTCATTTTTTTCAATGTTCACTGTCAAGCTGGCTTCAGACAGCCGTATTACATTGCCAATACACACCTCTGTGTTCGTCAGCCCTTTTGTCACTGAATTACTCATTCTATAGGAATGTTGCTCACTAGGCTGGCTTAGCGTAACAAACACCACCCAGCGTCCCAGTTCTTTGCATCACCTCGGGACAATCAAACACACGCGTGCAAGTCGTTTAATTACTTCTCCTAAAGAGTCGCTTTGTTCGGGGATTAAGGGAGAGATCTTATCAGCAGAACTGGCCAAAACAATAGCCTTCTCCCATCTGGTCGATACCATACTCATCTTTTCAAAATATTTTTTTTTCTTCTCAGGGGGACCCTATCTTCATTGATTTCTGCACTAACACCGACTAGGTTTGTTAACATATCGAAAGCCTGTGACCGTCTCAGTTCGCGTCTGCCATAATCAATAACATCCTTCCTCCTGTGCAGCCCGTAAACCTCTTTCATGATCCCACCAACTGTTTCCTCCAGCACCTCAAAATGTCCACCGAGGGGTACCTTGTGGGCCAGGTTAAAAATCTCATCCCCATAACTCTTTTGCACCACCCCCCATTCCTCATCTGCGGGTACAGTACTTGGTCTCCCTTTCGTCCTTAGCACTTCCTCCTTCACACAATAGCCTACTGGCTCCCTTCTTAATTCTGCATCAAAGAGAGCTGTCTCCGCCAAAACCATCAGCCCCTCGTCTCGCTCCTGCGCCTGCACAAATTCTTTCTTGGCTAATGCTAAGTCTGTCTCAGCTCCCTCACTACCTCTTGTTTCACTACACTCCTTCTTTTCACTGTCTACCCCCTTCTCGTACAAGGCTGGCAGAAACGTCTCAGCTAAATTTACTTCGGCAGTCCCGTGATGAACCTGTGAGTCCATGGGCGGGGCCTCAATGCTGGCAGGCTGACCTGTCAATCTCACGGCTGGGAACACGATTCCCCCGGCGAGGTCATTACCGAGCAAGACTTCCACGCCTTTCATCAGTAATTCGGGCCTCACCCCGATCGTGACTAGTCCAGAGACCAGGTTGCTTTGTAGGTGTATCTGGTGCAAAGGAACTGCCTCTGTCCCTTCCCCAATACCTTTGACCTTGACCTCCCCGGTCTGGGTCTCTGAGCTAAACTCTAATACACTCTTCAATATCAATGACTGACACACTCCCGTGTCTCTCCAGATCCGCACTGGAACTGGGTTTAATCCCTCCTTCACTGACACCAATCCAGCTGAGATAAACCTCTCGCGCCCTTTCTGAACTTTGGCAGACCTTTCCTCTCCTAGCGGTTCGTTTACCAGCTCGATACAGCCAGTCAAAATTGCCGTTTTTCCTTTTCTCGTCTCCTTCTTTGGGGCAAAGCACCTGGACGCAAAGTGTTCGACTTTCCCACAATTATAACAGACGACCCCAGGAGACTTCCTACCAAACTGCTCCCGGTCTACCTTATCCTTCTCATTAGTCCCCGGCTTACTTTCTGACTTTTCTGGCGGACTCTCCCCACCGTCCTGACTACCCTTCTGGTAGCCTTTACTCAGGGCAAATTTCATTTTATGCGTCAGCGCATACTCATCCGCTAACTTAGCAGTTGCGGCTAATGTGGCTGCCTCTTTCTCATCGAGGTAGGGTCTCATACCCTCAGGGACACAACCTTTAAACTGCTCGACCAGGATCAGCTGTAGCAGTTTGTCATAATCCCCCTCTACCCACTTCGAGGCGCACCAACACTCACAATATGTCTGCATCTCGGGCAAACTCTAAATATGTGCGGTCCCACTGCTTCCTCGCATTCCGGAACCTCTGCCGGTATGCCTCCGGGACCAACTCATAAATCCTGAGGATGGCCTCTTTCACCACCTCATACCTCTGGGCACCTTCCGCGGACAAAGCTGAGTAAGCTTGTTGGGCTTTCCCTTTCAGGACACTCTGAAGCAAAACAGCCCACTTATCCCTCGGCCAGTCCTGACTTGTAACAACTTTTTCGAAATGGAGAAAGTACCGATCCATGTCAGTATCGTCAAATGGGGGAAGCAGCCTAACCTCCTGGGTCGCCCGGAACCCTCCATCTTGGTTTGGCACGGGCCCCTGCTCTGCCCTTATTTTTAACTTCTTCAGCTCAAATTCC
Source organism: Mobula birostris (assembly GCF_030028105.1). Lineage (NCBI taxonomy): Eukaryota > Metazoa > Chordata > Chondrichthyes > Myliobatiformes > Myliobatidae > Mobula > Mobula birostris. The sequence continues at coordinate 110,720,516 of NC_092376.1, forward strand.
CTTTCCCTCTGCCTCTCTCTCTCTCTTCTCGCTCCCATTGCCTCTCTTTCTCTTCTCTCTCCAACTGTTTGTCCCTCTCTTTCTCTTCTCGCTCCAACTGTCTGTCCCTCTCTTTCTCTTCTCGCTCCAACTGTCTCTCTTTCTCCTGCCTTTCTAACTGTTTCTTTTTCTCCCGCCTTTCTAACTCTCTCTCCTGCCTTTCTAACTGCTTCTCTTCGTGTTCTAACTGTCGTACCCGGAACTCGTGCTCGAGTCTCAGTTTTTCAAGCTGCACCTGTACCGCGTCTCCGGCAGGTTTTTGAATAGACACCACCTCCAGCTCCCCTTGGGGAAACACACCTTTAGATACATAGTGCTCTACGATAGCTCTGTGTATCTCCTCTCTCCTCATTGTCGACTTCCCCTTAACAAGATTCAACCGTTTGGCCACAGCTGCCAATTCTGCTTTCCTGGCATCCTCTAATGCCTCCAAGGTCAGCGCCTTTATAAATTTCTCAACCTCCATTTCTGCTGTTTGTCTTTTCTTTCTTTCGAGAATTTTAACCCAATCAATTTACTCCGTCCCAAATTGAGCGTTCAAAATCGCAGACGAGAACCCCACTTATGTTACGTACCCCGTAACTGGGTTGACAAACCAGCAGAAATGGATCACTCAGTTGGAGTCTGGATTACTAGAACTAAGAAAGTTTTATTAAAGAAACAAGCAACACAGTACTCTAATCAAAAGGATAATAAATGCAACAGTTCAGCAGTGATAAACACACATGTACACAGAATTAGAATAACAGGATCAATCAAGCTCTATCGTCGTCTAGGGGTAAATGACCACTTTCAAAGTGACGCAAAGTTCAGTTCAATTGAATTCAGTTCAGTTCGCAGTAATCACTGCCGTGGGAGATGGACAGTGGGGGGAAGGAGAGAAAGAGCAAAAACGAATAAATATTCAAACGGCTTCCACACAGACCTTCGATATTCTTCTCAGTCAGCTTTCGGGCGAGTCCTTTGTGATGTCATCTGAGGTCACCGACCGTGACCCCTCTGTTTCCAGATATGATCGTTTCTCTGCAGTGAACCTGGCACCCAGGCAAGGGCGGACACACACCAGGTGCCTTTCCACCCTGTGCGTCTATGGCTTGGTCCCGCGACTAGCCCTCCAAAACTTCCCACCGACTTGTGGGAGACGCACCGCTTCCAGGGTCTCATTACCTTGGGGTGTCGTGTGTGTCTTGCCTTAGCGAACCTGTCCCTTTTTATCCCCCTGCTGGGGTATCACCTGTCCATCCCTTCAAACAGTTCAGGGTTCAAAGGGGGAGCCGATCTTGACAGCTCTCCTTCCATTAAACTGTCCCGTCCCTTCATTAACATCTCCAAATGCTGCTCCATTGTTTTCCTTATCTCTCTTTCTCCTGAAGGCAGGTGGCAGACCAACTGCTGATCCCACTGGTGCCAGCACAGGACAGCTAACATCTTAATCTATGTGTATTCTCATCACACATGGCACAGACAGCAATCCTGAGTTTACCACCCTTGAGGTCCTGTTTTATAACATCTTTCCTAACTCCCTATATTCCTTCTTCAGGACCTCATCCCCACTCCTATTTATGTCATTGGTCCCCACGTGGACCACGGCATCTGGCTGCTCACCCTCTCTCCTGAGAATACCGAGAACTCGATCTGAGATATCGCGGACCCTGGCACCAGGGAGGCAACAAACCATCCAGGATTCTCGATCTCTCCTTCAGAACCTCTTATCTGACCCCCTAACTATCAAATCCCCTCTCCTCTTTTCCCTCCTTCCTTTCCGAGCTGAGAGTCCAGTCTCCTGTTCTTTCATCTTCCAGATGCGCCACTTTCCTCCCAGATCCTAAAGGTTTGTAGATTGGTAGGCTAATTGGTCAATGTAAATTGTTCCTAGTGTGTAAGTTAGTGAGGATTGATGGCACTGTGGAGGGAATAAAATGGGATTATTTTATTGGGTGCTCGGAGTTCAGCATAGATTTGTGGCTAAATAGCCTATTCAATGTTGTTTGACCACGATAGCTATAAAGTTCCAAGGACAGGTTTCATCACCCTGCTATAGGAAAGATATAATTACACTGGGAAGATTGCAGAAAAGGTTTACAAGGATATTGTCAGATCTTGAGGAGTTGAGCTATAAGGAGAGGTTGGACAAGCTAGTAGTTTATTCCTTGGAATGTAGGAGGCCGAAAAGTGATCATTTAGGGGTGTATACAGTCATGAGGGATGTAGATAGGGTGAATCTATTCAATCATGAGGGGTGTAGATAGGGAGAATCTACTCAATCTTTTTCCCAGGGTTGGACAATCAAGAATTAGCGAGCATAGGTGACAGGGGAAATTATGGAGCAACTTTTTTCCACAAAGGATGGAATCCATGTGGAATGAGATCCAGAAGAAGTAGTTGAGGCAGGTACAATAACAACTTTTAAAAGATACAGAACAGTTACATGGATTGGAAAGGTTTGGAACAGGGGTTTGCAACCTCGGTTCCCTCAGTTAATAGTAAGTTTCCCTGGCATTAAAAAGGTTGGGAACTCCTGGTTTAGAAGGTCATGGTGCAAATGCTAGCCAATGGGACTGGCTGGAATCAGGCATCTTGGTCGACTGCAGAACAAGCACCTAAGTACCATCACAAAGAAGGCAGGCAGCAGCTCTACTTTCTTAGAAGTGTGCGCAGTTGCGGTATGTCATCGAAAACCTTGGCAAACATCTACTGAGGTACAGTGGAGGGTATCCTGACTCACAGCCTGGTATGAAAACACCAGTGCTTAACTGTATAACACTCTGACTCTGTGACAAGGCTGTAGAAAGAAAGAAGTTTTAAAAAATACATGTTCTGTAAAGATCATCATCTTCAGTCTTCTAAAACAATATGCCACTAATTGCATCACTTTGGCCTCATCCACTCCCCCTGTCATACATGCCTACACACACATCACCATTATTTTTTTCCGGTCAGTGCTCAGCTCTCTATGTCTAAGCTCAACGCTCAGGCATTTGATGCTGCAGTGTTAACCAAGCTTGGCAATTAGCCTACAGACGTTTCATCACCAGTCAAGGTGACATTCTCACCGTGCTGTTGGTGTTTCTCTCTGGGAGTGCTGGTGTTTATGTAGGACTCTGCCTGATTGGCTACCTCTTCAAAGGACCTTTGAATGCTATCGGCTAGCATTTCTTTGGCTCTTAGGGGTTCGTAGATGGCATTTATTTTGATATGTTCTGGCCAACATAGTTCTTGTTGCAGTCTCCACTGGTGATCCTGTGCACCACATTGCCTTTGTCAGTCACCTTTACTGGTACTTTGGTTCTTAAGACAAGCTTCCTTAAAGCATTCATTAATGTTTTAACCCTCACACCTTCAACTCCCAGTGGCAGCTGTTCAAGTGTGGAATCGACATACTCACAAAATGTTGAGGGAATGTCACAGACAGATGCTCTTCCTTCTTGCATGGGGCTGGTGCATAAAAGGAGACAATGCTAAAGAAATGGTGGAGTTGAGTAGTGCTGTTTATAACCTTCCCGGAGAAGGGTAAAAGACAAGAGCTAGTAGTGGTTGTGGGGAATGCCATTACCTGGACAGTCGTGATCAGTAGCAAAGGAGGGGAACCATTGTTCAAGTTCTCTGAATATCTGGTCACTCTCTTCCCTTCCCACTTCTCCTTTGTCCTACAGTCACTTCTAGCTCATGGGCTGTAGATAATACAAGTACTCATTGCTTATTTTCCCCTCAGCTTTCAATGATTACATCCTTCTGAGTTTTCAAATTTTGTCATTTGTTCAAAGTCTAAGATAAGTTTATTATCAATGTACATATATGTCATTATATACTACCTAGAGATTTATTTTCCTGAAGGCATCCACAGTGGAACAAATAAATAAAAATAGAATCAAAAAAAAGACACACAAAGATTGAGAAGCAATTTAAGTGCAAAAGAAGACAAACTGTAAATACAAAAATAACTACTAATAATAAATAATAAATAATACTGAGAACATGAGTTGTAGAATCCTTGGAAGTAAGTCCATACAACACACATAAAAATTGCTGGTGAACGCAGCAGGCCAGGTAGCATCTATAGGAAGAGGTACAGTCAACATTTCAGGTTGAGACCCTTCATCAGGACTAGCTGAATGAAGACATAGTAAGAGATTTGAAAGAGGAAGGGTAAGGACGAAATCCAAACTGATAGGAGAAGACAGGAGGAGGAGGGATGGAGCTAAGAGCTGGACAGTTGATTGGCAAAAGGGATATGAGAGAATCATGAGACAGGAGGCCTAGGGAGAAAGAAAAGGGGAGGGGGGAACCCAGAGGATGGGCAGGGAGTATAGTGAGAGGGACAGAGGAAGAAAAAGGAAAAGGAGAGAGAAAAAATAAATAAATAAATAATGGGTGGGGTACAAAGGGGAGATGGAGAATTAACAGAAGTTAGAGAAGTCAATGTTCATGCCATCAGTCCATACTACAGGTTGTGTTCAGTGCTGTGGTGAGTGAAGTTGTTCACACTGGTTCAGGAGCCTGTTGGTTGAAGGGTAATAATTGTTCCTGAACCTGCTGGTGTAGGATCTAAGGTTCCTCTGCCTCCTACCGGATGATAGCAGTCAGAAGAGAATGGCCCAAGGGGTGGGAGACCTTGGTGATGGATGCTGCTTTCTTGTGGCACTTCTCTGTGTGTAGATATGCTCAGTGCTGGGGAAGACTCTTCCTGTGAGTAACTGGGTTATATCACCACTTCTTGAAGGCTTTTCCATTCTGGGACACTGGTGTTTCCACGCCAGGCTGTGATGCAATGAATCAGAATACTCTCCACTGTACATTTGTAGATATTTGTCAAAGTTTTAGATGATGTGCTGAATCTGCACTAACTTCTAAGAAAGTAGAACTTCTTTGTGATAGCACTTAGGTCCTTGTATTGCAGTCACTCCAGAACCTCCTGTGGAATCCCAGAGTTCAATTACACAACAAAGTCAGAATGGATCACGGAACAATGCACTCTGATCTCTCTTTGGCAAGTAACTGAAGAGCAGCAAGAAATATTAGCCACTATATCCAGCAAAGGTATGTTATCTTATTTCAAACCATGCTATGACATTTGCATTAATATATTAACTTTAGGAACAGAAGTAATGTATGTACCTAAGTCTTTCATTGAGAATTATAAAGAAATGGACATCATGATGGGTAAATAAGGTATCATGACAGAGAGTTACTTTGGATTAAAGGTTTTGTGAGATATTTCAAAAATCTGGACAGGTTTACGAGAGGAATTTCCAAAAGCTAAACTCAGACTTCTGAAGGCTCAAGAAAGAGCTTAAGCAAAGGGAGTGAGGGGTCTACAAATGCCAGAATGAAACAAATAGTAAGAAAAATACAGCATTCGCAAGTGTTTGACAGCCAGTGTGGAACTGCTGGAATGTAACTTGCTCCCACACCAAAAAGTGACTCAGCTCAAAACATCACTGGGCTCCCTGTATCAATGTCTAGAAGGATTTAGGAATTTGAAAATGTTTAAAATACTTGAAAAGAAGTTTGAGTCAGCTTCTCTCACAGCAAAAACTCCCAACGGTGCTGTGTCACTGCATGGCAGAGCCTACCTTTGAGAGTCAGAGAGAGATATAGCATGATCAGGTTTCTCTTCTTGGTAGCATGATGAGAGACCAGTTTCCTCTGTGAGTAGGTGACTGGAATGCAACTGGCAAGCCACTTCACTAGTCCAACTATTATTCTTCCAGAGACAAAAATCTGTTCATTGCTCATAACAGCAACTCCATTAGTCAAACAATCCAGCCCACTTTTTTTAGAGATGTCAGATGAAGGAAAAACTCGGAATAACTCCCTTTTTCTTTTATAAAACATTGCCAGGAGAACATCTTCATTCATCTGAGAGGAGAAGTATTTAATTCAAAAGTCACCACCTCCAACAATCCAGCATTTTTATAGCTCTCTGGTGTCAATCAACTATGAAATAAGAAAAGTAATACTATCAATATCCCCCTTTCTTTCTTCCAAGGCCTTCCATCGCATGATACTCCAGCCTTGTATCCCTTTTGCCAAACAACTTCCCAGACTTGGCTCCATCCCTCCCCCTCCTGTCTCCTCCTATCATTTTGGATCTCCCCCTCCCCCTCCCACTTTCAAATCCCTTACTCACTCTTCCTTCAGTTAGTCCTGACGTCGACTGTGCTTCTTCCTATAGATGCTGTCTGGCCTGCGGCGTTCACCAGCATTTTGTGTGTTTTGCTTGAAATTCCAGCATCTGCAGATTTTTTCGTGTTTGCACGATCAATATGCATGTGGGATTTTCATATGACCACACATGCTAAAGATTTGACTGCTCAAGTTTTGTGCTCAAATATCTAGAGCAGGGGTTCCCACCCTGGGAGCCATGGACCCCTTGCTTATTGGTATTGGTCTGTGGCATAAAAATGGTTAGGAACCCCTGCTCTACAGTGAAGTTCAAAATAGGAATTGTCTGGCCAAGGAATAAAAATATTACACACTGAACCTCAGCTTATAATGGTATGACAAGGCTGTGGAGGTTAAAATGTGAAGATGAGCTTGGTCATGGGGAGAGGTGAAGGTGTCTGGAGATTGGGGAACCTACTTCGGCAAATAGTAGCTAGGAAGTAATTGAGTCAGATAGCACCCAGAGTTGAATGCTCCATGAAGTAGTTACAATCTGTCACATAGGTTGTGTTTCAATAATGGACTCTGAGAGAGTTATTAGGATAGTTAATAAATTGTCGAGGCTTCATAATTTATGGATTAAGTCCATTGATCTAATTAAGTTGTATGTGTTTTGCTGATTTCTATGGTACCTATGGTTTTACTCATGAAAGTCTGATCACTAAATCAGATAATAAGCTGTCCTGTCAAAAGTGTAATTTCTATTTCCATTATTATTATCCACCTATGAGGAGGTCACCGGGGAGTTCAAACTATGAATGAGAGATTTAAAAGATATTTTCAATTGCTTGAGTCCACTAGGCCTAATTGTCAGGATATTAGCTCTTTGATGTCCAGTTTTCTTCAGCTGATTTTATCTGAAGCTGATCCAAGGAGCAATGGGAAAGGTTTTCTCAACTTTCTGTATTTACACTCATGCCAAAATGCAAACCACAGTGCGTGTCTTCTCAATTACTAACTGAAGACTTTTTTTCCAGTGGATGTTGCGGGATCCCAATATTGAAGGATAATGTTGCTATTCCCAGTTTCTTCCTCAACCCTTCCAATGCAGGAAAGTGAAGGTTAACTGCTGAACAACATTTCCTGAGCTTGGTTAGGAAGGAGATGAGAAATTTTCTCTGACCATTTTGTGGTTTGGCATGAATGCAAATACAGCAAGCTGAGAAAGCCTTTCACTGCTGCTCCTTGCAAGGAGTATTTGGAGAAACTGGACATCCCAGAGTTGATATACTTGCAATAGGGACCATCAGACTTGGGATGAACAGTCCTATGGACTATATTCCACATTCATACTTGAATGAGATGTGGTAATTTAGATTGGACAAATAACGAATCGGGTGAATAAATCAGAACACTTCAGAGTTCAGCAGCCTAAGACATGCAAAATAATAGGGACCTCCAAAGTTGAACAAGAGATTTGCACTTGCACAACTTTTTTCCTGAGCTCAGAGAATGCCACCTTGCCTTATTGGCGATGAACTCTGCCTGAGGCACAGTGCAGGTTCTTCACCGGAAGGACTGGAGATGAACTCTGCCTGAGGCACAGTGCAGGTTCTTCACCGGAAGGACTGGCGATGAACTCTGCCTGAGGCACAGTGCAGGTTCTTCACCGGAAGGACTGGCGATGAACTCTGCCTGAGGCACAGTGCAGGTTCTTCACCGGAAGGACTGGCGGTGAACTCTGCCTGAGGCACAGTGCAGGTTCTTCACCGGAAGGACTGGAGATGAACTCTGCCTGAGGCACAGTGCCGGTTCTTCACCGGAAGGACTGGAGATGAACTCTGCCTGAGGCACAGTGCCGGTTCTTCACCGGGAGGACTGGAGATGAACTCTGCCTGAGGCACAATGCAGGTTCTTCACTGGAAGGACTGGCGGTGAACTCTGCCTGAGGCACAGTGCAGGTTCTTCACCGGGAGGACTGGCGATGAACTCTGCCTGAGGCACAATGCAGGTTCTTCACCGGGAGGACTGGCGATGAACTCTGCCTGAGGCACAGTGCAGGTTCTTCACCGGGAGGACTGGCGATGAACTCTGCCTGAGGCACAGTTCAGGTTCTTCACCGGAAGGACTGGCGATGAACTCTGCCTGAGGCACAGTGCAGGTTCTTCACCGGCAGGACTGGCGATGAACTCTGCCTGAGGCACAATGCAGGTTCTTCACCGGGAGGACTGGCGATGAACTCTGCCTGAGGCACAGTGCAGGTTCTTCACCAGAAGGACTGGAGATGAACTCTGCCTGAGGCACAGTGCAGGTTCTTCACCGGAAGGACTGGAGATGAACTCTGCCTGAGGCACAGTGCAGGTTCTTCTCCGGAAAGACTGGAGGTGAACTCTGCCTGAGGCACAGTGCAGGTTCTTCACCGGAAGGACTGGCGATGAACTCTGCCTGAGGCACAGTGCAGCTGTTCACCGGAAGGACTGGAGATGAACTCTGCCTGAGGCACAGTGCAGGTTCTTCACCGGGAGGACTGGCGATGAACTCTGCCTGAGGCACAATGCAGGTTCTTCACCGGGAGGACTGGCGATGAACTCTGCCTGAGGCACAATGCAGGTTCTTCACCGGAAGGACTGGAGATGAACTCTGCCTGAGGCACAGTGCAGGTTCTTCACCGGGAGGACTGGAGATGAACTCTGCCTGAGGCACAGTGCAGGTTCTTCACCGGGAGGACTGGAGATGAACTCTGCCTGAGGCACAATGCAGGTTCTTCACCGGAAGGACTGGCGGTGAACTCTGCCTGAGGCACAGTGCAGGTTCTTCACCGGAAGGACTGGAGATGAACTCTGCCTGAGGCACAGTGCAGGTTCTTCACCGGAAGTACTGGAGCTGAACTCTGCCTGAGGCACAGTGCAGGTTCTTCACCGGGAGGACTGGCGATGAACTCTGCCTGAGGCACAATGCAGGTTCTTCACCGGGAGGACAGGCGATGAACTCTGCCTGAGGCACAGTGCAGGTTCTTCACCGGGAGGACTGGCGGTGAACTCTGCCTGAGGCACAATGCAGGTTCTTCACCGGGAGGACTGGCGATGAACTCTGCCTGAGGCACAGTGCAGGTTCTTCACCGGGAGGACTGGCGGTGAACTCTGCCTGAGGCACACTGCAGGTTCTTCACCGGGAGGACTGGAGATGAACTCTGCCTGAGGCACAGTGCAGGTTCTTCACCGGGAGGACTGGCGATGAACTCTGCCTGAGGCACAATGCAGGTTCTTCACCAGGAGGACTGGCGGTGAACTCTGCCTGAGGCACAGTGCAGGTTCTTCACCAGAAGGACGGGAGATGAACTCTGCCTGAGGCACAGTGCAGGTTCTTCACCGGAAGGACTGGCGATGAACTCTGCCTGAGGCACAGTGCAGGTTCTTCACCGGAAGGACTGGCGATGAACTCTGCCTGAGGCACAGTGCAGGTTCTTCACCGGAAGGACTGGAGATGAACTCTGCCTGAGGCACAGTGCAGGTTCTTCAACGGAAGGACTGGAGATGAACTCTGCCTGAGGCACAGTGCAGGTTCTTCACCGGAAGGACTGGCGATGAACTCTGCCTGAGGCACAGTGCAGGTTCTTCACCGGGAGGACTGGCGATGAACTCTGCCTGAGGCACAGTGCAGGTTCTTCACCGGGAGGACTGGCGATGAACTCTGCCTGAGGCACAGTGCAGGTTCTTCACCGGGAGGACTGGAGATGAACTCTGCCTGAGGCACAGTGCAGGTTCTTCACCGGGAGGACTGGAGATGAACTCTGCCTGAGGCACAGTGCAGGTTCTTCACCAGGAGGACTGGCGATGAACTCTGCCTGAGGCACAGTGCAGGTTCTTCACCGGAAGGACTGGAGATGAACTCTGCCTGAGGCACAGTGCAGGTTCTTCACCGGAAGGACTGGCGATGAACTCTGCCTGAGGCACAGTGCAGGTTCTTCACCGGAAGGACTGGAGCTGAACTCTGCCTGAGGCACAGTGCAGGTTCTTCACCGGAAGGACTGGAGGTGAACTCTGCCTGAGGCACAGTGCAGGTTCTTCACCGGAAGGACTGGCGATGAACTCTGCCTGAGGCACAGTGCAGGTTCTTCACCAGAAGGACTGGAGATGAACTCTGCCTGAGGCACAGTGCAGGTTCTTCACCGGAAGGACTGGAGCTGAACTCTGCCTGAGGCACAGTGCAGGTTCTTCACCGGAAGGACTGGCGGTGAACTCTGCCTGAGGCACAGTGCAGGTTCTTCACCGGGAGGACTGGAGATGAACTCTGCCTGAGGCACAGTGCAGTTTCTTCACGGGGAGGACTGGCGGTGAACTCTGCCTGAGGCACAGTGCAGGTTCTTCACCGGAAGGACTGGAGATGAACTCTGCCTGAGGCACAGTGCAGGTTCTTCACCGGAAGGACTGGAGCTGAACTCTGCCTGAGGCACAGTGCAGGTTCTTCACCGGAAGGACTGGAGCTGAACTCTGCCTGAGGCACAGTGCAGGTTCTTCACCAGAAGCACTGGAGATGAACTCTGCCTGAGGCACAGTGCAGGTTCTTCACCGGAAGGACTGGCGATGAACTCTGCCTGAGGCACAGTGCAGGTTCTTCACCGGAAGGACTGGAGATGAACTCTGCCTGAGGCACAGTGCAGGTTCTTCACCGGAAGGACTGGCGATGAACTCTGCCTGAGGCACAGTGCAGGTTCTTCACCGGGAGGACTGGCGATGAACTCTGCCTGAGGCACAGTGCAGGTTCTTCACCGGGAGGACTGGCGATGAACTCTGCCTGAGGCACAGTGCAGGTTCTTCACCGGGAGGACTGGAGATGAACTCTGCCTGAGGCACAGTGCAGGTTCTTCACCGGGAGGACTGGAGATGAACTCTGCCTGAGGCACAGTGCAGGTTCTTCACCAGGAGGACTGGCGATGAACTCTGCCTGAGGCACAGTGCAGGTTCTTCACCGGAAGGACTGGAGATGAACTCTGCCTGAGGCACAGTGCAGGTTCTTCACCAGAAGGACTGGCGATGAACTCTGCCTGAGGCACAGTGCAGGTTCTTCACCGGAAGGACTGGAGCTGAACTCTGCCTGAGGCACAGTGCAGGTTCTTCACCGGAAGGACTGGAGGTGAACTCTGCCTGAGGCACAGTGCAGGTTCTTCACCGGAAGGACTGGCGATGAACTCTGCCTGAGGCACAGTGCACGTTCTTCACCAGAAGGACTGGAGATGAACTCTGCCTGAGGCACAGTGCAGGTTCTTCACCGGAAGGACTGGAGCTGAACTCTGCCTGAGGCACAGTGCAGGTTCTTCACCGGAAGGACTGGCGGTGAACTCTGCCTGAGGCACAGTGCAGGTTCTTCACCGGGAGGACTGGAGCTGAACTCTGCCTGAGGCACAGTGCAGTTTCTTCACGGGGAGGACTGGCGGTGAACTCTGCCTGAGGCACAGTGCAGGTTCTTCACCGGAAGGACTGGAGCTGAACTCTGCCTGAGGCACAGTGCAGGTTCTTCACCGGAAGGACTGGAGCTGAACTCTGCCTGAGGCACAGTGCAGGTTCTTCACCGGAAGGACTGGAGCTGAACTCTGCCTGAGGCACAGTGCAGGTTCTTCACCGGAAGGACTGGCGGTGAACTCTGCCTGAGGCACAGTGCACGTTCTTCACCAGAAGGACTGGAGATGAACTCTGCCTGAGGCACAATGCAGGTTCTTCACCGGGAGGACTGGCGGTGAACTCCGCCTGAGGCACAGTGCAGGTTCTTCACCGGGAGGACTGGCGGTGAACTCTGCCTGAGGCACAATGCAGGTTCTTCACCGGGAGGACTGGCGGTGAACTCTGCCTGAGGCACAGTGCAGGTTCTTCACCAGAAGGACTGGAGATGAACTCTGCCTGAGGCACAATGCAGGTTCTTCACCGGGAGGACTGGCGATGAACTCTGCCTGAGGCACAGTGCAGGTTCTTCACCGGAAGGACTGGCGGTGAACTCTGCCTGAGGCACAGTGCAGGTTCTTCACCGGAAGGACTGCAGATGAACTCTGCCTGAGGCACAGTGCAGGTTCTTCACCGGAAGGACTGGAGATGAACTCTGCCTGAGGCACAGTGCAGGTTCTTCACCGGGAGGACTGGAGATGAACTCTGCCTGAGGCACAATGCAGGTTGTTCACCGGAAGGACTGGCGGTGAACTCTGCCTGAGGCACAGTGCAGGTTCTTCACCGGGAGGACTGGCGATGAACTCTGCCTGAGGCACAGTGCAGGTTCTTCACCGGGAGGACTGGCGATGAACTCTGCCTGAGGCACAGTGCAGGTTCTTCACCGGGAGGACTGGCGATGAACTCTGCCTGAGGCACAGTGCAGGTTCTTCACCGGAAGGACTGGCGATGAACTCTGCCTGAGGCACAGTGCAGGTTCTTCACCGGGAGGACTGGCGATGAACTCTGCCTGAGGCACAATGCAGGTTCTTCACCGGGAGGACTGGCGATGAACTCTGCCTGAGGCACAGTGCAGGTTCTTCACCGGAAGGACTGGAGATGAACTCTGCCTGAGGCACAGTGCAGGTTCTTCACCGGAAGGACTGGCGATGAACTCTGCCTGAGGCACAGTGCAGGTTCTTCACCGGAAGGACTGGCGATGAACTCTGCCTGAGGCACAGTGCAGGTTCTTCACCGGAAGGACTGGAGCTGAACTCTGCCTGAGGCACAGTGCAGGTTCTTCACCGGAAGGACTGGCGATGAACTCTGCCTGAGGCACAGTGCAGGTTCTTCACCGGAAGGACTGGCGATGAACTCTGCCTGAGGCACAGTGCAGGTTCTTCACCGGGAGGACTGGCGATGAACTCTGCCTGAGGCACAGTGCAGGTTCTTCACCGGGAGGACTGGCGATGAACTCTGCCTGAGGCACAGTGCAGGTTCTTCACCGGAAGGACTGGAGATGAACTCTGCCTGAGGCACAGTGCAGGTTCTTCACCGGGAGGACTGGCGATGAACTCTGCCTGAGGCACAATGCAGGTTCTTCACCGGGAGGACTGGCGGTGAACTCTGCCTGAGGCACAGTGCAGGTTCTTCACCGGAAGGACTGGAGATGAACTCTGCCTGAGGCACAGTGCAGGTTCTACACCGGAAGGACTGGAGATGAACTCTGCCTGAGGCACAGTGCAGGTTCTTCACCGGGAGGACTGGCGATGAACTCTGCCTGAGGCACAATGCAGGTTCTTCACCGGGAGGACTGGCGATGAACTCTGCCTGAGGCACAGTGCAGGTTCTTCACCGGGAGGACTGGCGGTGAACTCTGCCTGAGGCACAGTGCAGGTTCTTCACCGGGAGGACTGGCGATGAACTCTGCCTGAGGCACAGTGCAGGTTCTTCACCGGGAGGACTGGCGATGAACTCTGCCTGAGGCACAGTGCAGGTTCTTCACCGGGAGGACTGGCGATGAACTCTGCCTGAGGCACAGTGCAGGTTCTTCACCGGGAGGACTGGCGATGAACTCTGCCTGAGGCACAGTGCAGGTTCTTCACCGGGAGGACTGGAGATGAACTCTGCCTGAGGCACAGTGCAGGTTCTTCACCGGGAGGACTGGCGATGAACTCTGCCTGAGGCACAGTGCAGGTTCTTCACCGGGAGGACTGGCGGTGAACTCTGCCTGAGGCACAGTGCAGGTTCTTCACCGGGAGGACTGGCGGTGAACTCTGCCTGAGGCACAGTGCAGGTTCTTCACCGGGAGGACTGGCGGTGAACTCTGCCTGAGGCACAGTGCAGGTTCTTCACCGGGAGGACTGGCGATGAACTCTGCCTGAGGCACAGTGCAGGTTCTTCACCGGGAGGACTGGCGGTGAACTCTGCCTGAGGCACAGTGCAGGTTCTTCACCGGGAGGACTGGCGATGAACTCTGCCTGAGGCACAGTGCAGGTTCTTCACCGGGAGGAATGGCGATGAACTCTGCCTGAGGCACAGTGCAGGTTCTTCACCGAAAGGACTGGAGATGAACTCTGCCTGAGGCACAGTGCAGGTTCTTCACCGGAAGGACTGGAGCTGAACTCTGCCTGAGGCACAGTGCAGGTTCTTCACCGGAAGGACTGGAGCTGAACTCTGCCTGAGGCACAGTGCAGGTTCTTCACCAGAAGGACTGGAGGTGAACTCTGCCTGAGGCACAGTGCAGGTTCTTCACCAGAAGGACTGGCGATGAACTCTGCCTGAGGCACAGTGCAGGTTCTTCACCGGAAGGACTGGCGGTGAACTCTGCCTGAGGCACAGTGCAGGTTCTTCACCGGGAGGACTGGAGATGAACTCTGCCTGAGGCACAATGCAGGTTCTTCACCGGGAGGACTGGCGGTGAACTCTGCCTGAGGCACAGTGCAGGTTCTTCACCAGAAGGACTGGAGATGAACTCTGCCTGAGGCACAATGCAGGTTCTTCACCGGGAGGACTGGCGATGAACTCTGCCTGAGGCACAGTGCAGGTTCTTCACCGGAAGGACTGGCGGTGAACTCTGCCTGAGGCACAGTGCAGGTTCTTCACCGGAAGGACTGGAGATGAACTCTGCCTGAGGCACAGTGCAGGTTCTTCACCGGAAGGACTGGAGATGAACTCTGCCTGAGGCACAGTGCAGGTTCTTCACCGGGAGGACTGGAGATGAACTCTGCCTGAGGCACAATGCAGGTTCTTCACCGGAAGGACTGGCGGTGAACTCTGCCTGAGGCACAGTGCAGGTTCTTCACCGGGAGGACTGGCGATGAACTCTGCCTGAGGCACAATGCAGGTTCTTCACCGGGAGGACTGGCGATGAACTCTGCCTGAGGCACAGTGCAGGTTCTTCACCGGGAGGACTGGCGATGAACTCTGCCTGAGGCACAGTGCAGTTTCTTCACCGGAAGGACTGGCGATGAACTCTGCCTGAGGCACAGTGCAGGTTCTTCACAGGGAGGACTGGCGATGAACTCTGCCTGAGGCACAATGCAGGTTCTTCACCGGGAGGACTGGCGATGAACTCTGCCTGAGGCACAGTGCAGGTTCTTCACCAGAAGGACTGGCGATGAACTCTGCCTGAGGCACAGTGCAGGTTCTTCACCGGAAGGACTGGAGATGAACTCTGCCTGAGGCACAGTGCAGGTTCTTCACCGGAAGGACTGGAGATGAACTCTGCCTGAGGCACAGTGCAGGTTCTTCACCGGAAGGACTGGAGCTGAACTCTGCCTGAGGCACAGTGCAGGTTCTTCACCGGAAGGACTGTAGATGAACTCTGCCTGAGGCACAGTGCAGGTTCTTCACCGGGAGGACTGGCGATGAACTCTGCCTGAGGCACAGTGCAGGTTCTTCACCAGAAGGACTGTAGATGAACTCTGCCTGAGGCACAGTGCAGGTTCTTCACCCGAAGTGCTGGAGATGAACTCTGCCTGAGGCACAATGCAGGTTCTTCACCGGGAGGACTGGCGATGAACTCTGCCTGAGGCACAGTGCAGGTTCTTCACCGGGAGGACTGGAGATGAACTCTGCCTGAGGCACAGTGCAGGTTCTTCACCGGGAGGACTGGCGATGAACTCTGCCTGAGGCACAGTGCAGGTTCTTCACCGGAAGGACTGGCGGTGAACTCTGCCTGAGGCACAGTGCAGGTTCTTCACCGGGAGGACTGGCGGTGAACTCTGCCTGAGGCACAGTGCAGGTTCTTCACCAGAAGGACTGGCGATGAACTCTGCCTGAGGCACAGTTCAGGTTCTTCACCGGAAGGACTGGCGATGAACTCTGCCTGAGGCACAGTGCAGGTTCTTCACCGGAAAGACTGGAGGTGAACTCTGCCTGAGGCACAGTGCAGGTTCTTCACCGGAAGGACTGGCGATGAACTCTGCCTGAGGCACAGTGCAGGTTCTTCACCGGAAGGACTGGAGATGAACTCTGCCTGAGGCACAGTGCAGGTTCTTCACCGGGAGGACTGGCGATGAACTCTGCCTGAGGCACAGTGCAGGTTCTTCACCGGGAGGACTGGCGATGAACTCTGCCTGAGGCACAGTGCAGGTTCTTCACCGGGAGGACTGGCGATGAACTCTGCCTGAGGCACAGTGCAGGTTCTTCACCGGGAGGACTGGCGATGAACTCTGCCTGAGGCACAGTGCAGGTTCTTCACCGGAAGGACTGGAGATGAACTCTGCCTGAGGCACAGTGCAGGTTCTTCACCGGAAGGACTGGAGATGAACTCTGCCTGAGGCACAGTGCAGGTTCTTCACCGGAAGGACTGGAGATGAACTCTGCCTGAGGCACAATGCAGGTTCTTCACCGGAAGGACTGGCGATGAACTCTGCCTGAGGCACAGTGCAGGTTCTTCACCGGGAGGACTGGCGATGAACTCTGCCTGAGGCACAGTGCAGGTTCTTCACCGGGAGGACTGGAGATGAACTCTGCCTGAGGCACAGTGCAGGTTCTTCACCGGAAGGACTGGCGATGAACTCTGCCTGAGGCACAGTGCAGGTTCTTCACCGGGAGGACTGGCGGTGAACTCTGCCTGAGGCACAGTGCAGGTTCTTCACCGGAAGGACTGGCGGTGAACTCTGCCTGAGGCACAGTGCAGGTTCTTCACCGGAAGGACTGGAGATGAACTCTGCCTGAGGCACAGTGCAGGTTCTTCACCGGGAGGACTGGCGATAAACTCTGCCTGAGGCACAATGCAGGTTCTTCACCGGGAGGACTGGCGATGAACTCTGCCTGAGGCACAGTGCAGGTTCTTCACCGGGAGGACTGGCGGTGAACTCTGCCTGAGGCACAGTGCAGGTTCTTCACCGGGAGGACTGGCGATGAACTCTGCCTGAGGCACAGTGCAGGTTCTTCACCGGGAGGACTGGCGATGAACTCTGCCTGAGGCACAATGCAGGTTCTTCACCGGGAGGACTGGCGATGAACTCTGCCTGAGGCACAGTGCAGGTTCTTCACCGGAAGGACTGGCGGTGAACTCTGCCTGAGGCACAGTGCAGGTTCTTCACCGGGAGGACTGGAGCTGAACTCTGCCTGAGGCACAGTGCAGTTTCTTCACGGGGAGGACTGGCGGTGAACTCTGCCTGAGGCACAGTGCAGGTTCTTCACCGGAAGGACTGGAGCTGAACTCTGCCTGAGGCACAGTGCAGGTTCTTCACCGGAAGGACTGGAGCTGAACTCTGCCTGAGGCACAGTGCAGGTTCTTCACCGGAAGGACTGGAGCTGAACTCTGCCTGAGGCACAGTGCAGGTTCTTCACCGGAAGGACTGGCGGTGAACTCTGCCTGAGGCACAGTGCACGTTCTTCACCAGAAGGACTGGAGATGAACTCTGCCTGAGGCACAATGCAGGTTCTTCACCGGGAGGACTGGCGGTGAACTCCGCCTGAGGCACAGTGCAGGTTCTTCACCGGGAGGACTGGCGGTGAACTCTGCCTGAGGCACAATGCAGGTTCTTCACCGGGAGGACTGGCGGTGAACTCTGCCTGAGGCACAGTGCAGGTTCTTCACCAGAAGGACTGGAGATGAACTCTGCCTGAGGCACAATGCAGGTTCTTCACCGGGAGGACTGGCGATGAACTCTGCCTGAGGCACAGTGCAGGTTCTTCACCGGAAGGACTGGCGGTGAACTCTGCCTGAGGCACAGTGCAGGTTCTTCACCGGAAGGACTGCAGATGAACTCTGCCTGAGGCACAGTGCAGGTTCTTCACCGGAAGGACTGGAGATGAACTCTGCCTGAGGCACAGTGCAGGTTCTTCACCGGGAGGACTGGAGATGAACTCTGCCTGAAGCACAATGCAGGTTGTTCACCGGAAGGACTGGCGGTGAACTCTGCCTGAGGCACAGTGCAGGTTCTTCACCGGGAGGACTGGCGATGAACTCTGCCTGAGGCACAGTGCAGGTTCTTCACCGGGAGGACTGGCGATGAACTCTGCCTGAGGCACAGTGCAGGTTCTTCACCGGGAGGACTGGCGATGAACTCTGCCTGAGGCACAGTGCAGGTTCTTCACCGGAAGGACTGGCGATGAACTCTGCCTGAGGCACAGTGCAGGTTCTTCACCGGGAGGACTGGCGATGAACTCTGCCTGAGGCACAATGCAGGTTCTTCACCGGGAGGACTGGCGATGAACTCTGCCTGAGGCACAGTGCAGGTTCTTCACCAGAAGGACTGGAGGTGAACTCTGCCTGAGGCACAGTGCAGGTTCTTCACCAGAAGGACTGGCGATGAACTCTGCCTGAGGCACAGTGCAGGTTCTTCACCGGAAGGACTGGCGGTGAACTCTGCCTGAGGCACAGTGCAGGTTCTTCACCGGGAGGACTGGAGATGAACTCTGCCTGAGGCACAATGCAGGTTCTTCACCGGGAGGACTGGCGGTGAACTCTGCCTGAGGCACAGTGCAGGTTCTTCACCAGAAGGACTGGAGATGAACTCTGCCTGAGGCACAATGCAGGTTCTTCACCGGGAGGACTGGCGATGAACTCTGCCTGAGGCACAGTGCAGGTTCTTCACCGGAAGGACTGGCGGTGAACTCTGCCTGAGGCACAGTGCAGGTTCTTCACCGGAAGGACTGGAGATGAACTCTGCCTGAGGCACAGTGCAGGTTCTTCACCGGAAGGACTGGAGATGAACTCTGCCTGAGGCACAGTGCAGGTTCTTCACCGGGAGGACTGGAGATGAACTCTGCCTGAGGCACAATGCAGGTTCTTCACCGGAAGGACTGGCGGTGAACTCTGCCTGAGGCACAGTGCAGGTTCTTCACCGGGAGGACTGGCGATGAACTCTGCCTGAGGCACAATGCAGGTTCTTCACCGGGAGGACTGGCGATGAACTCTGCCTGAGGCACAGTGCAGGTTCTTCACCGGGAGGACTGGCGATGAACTCTGCCTGAGGCACAGTGCAGTTTCTTCACCGGAAGGACTGGCGATGAACTCTGCCTGAGGCACAGTGCAGGTTCTTCACCGGGAGGACTGGCGATGAACTCTGCCTGAGGCACAATGCAGGTTCTTCACCGGGAGGACTGGCGATGAACTCTGCCTGAGGCACAGTGCAGGTTCTTCACCAGAAGGACTGGCGATGAACTCTGCCTGAGGCACAGTGCAGGTTCTTCACCGGAAGGACTGGAGATGAACTCTGCCTGAGGCACAGTGCAGGTTCTTCACCGGAAGGACTGGAGATGAACTCTGCCTGAGGCACAGTGCAGGTTCTTCACCGGAAGGACTGGAGCTGAACTCTGCCTGAGGCACAGTGCAGGTTCTTCACCGGAAGGACTGTAGATGAACTCTGCCTGAGGCACAGTGCAGGTTCTTCACCGGGAGGACTGGCGATGAACTCTGCCTGAGGCACAGTGCAGGTTCTTCACCAGAAGGACTGTAGATGAACTCTGCCTGAGGCACAGTGCAGGTTCTTCACCCGAAGTGCTGGAGATGAACTCTGCCTGAGGCACAATGCAGGTTCTTCACCGGGAGGACTGGCGATGAACTCTGCCTGAGGCACAGTGCAGGTTCTTCACCGGGAGGACTGGAGATGAACTCTGCCTGAGGCACAGTGCAGGTTCTTCACCGGGAGGACTGGCGATGAACTCTGCCTGAGGCACAGTGCAGGTTCTTCACCGGAAGGACTGGCGGTGAACTCTGCCTGAGGCACAGTGCAGGTTCTTCACCGGGAGGACTGGCGGTGAACTCTGCCTGAGGCACAGTGCAGGTTCTTCACCAGAAGGACTGGCGATGAACTCTGCCTGAGGCACAGTTCAGGTTCTTCACCGGAAGGACTGGCGATGAACTCTGCCTGAGGCACAGTGCAGGTTCTTCACCGGAAAGACTGGAGGTGAACTCTGCCTGAGGCACAGTGCAGGTTCTTCACCGGAAGGACTGGCGATGAACTCTGCCTGAGGCACAGTGCAGGTTCTTCACCGGAAGGACTGGAGATGAACTCTGCCTGAGGCACAGTGCAGGTTCTTCACCGGGAGGACTGGCGATGAACTCTGCCTGAGGCACAGTGCAGGTTCTTCACCGGGAGGACTGGCGATGAACTCTGCCTGAGGCACAGTGCAGGTTCTTCACCGGGAGGACTGGCGATGAACTCTGCCTGAGGCACAATGCAGGTTCTTCACCGGGAGGACTGGCGATGAACTCTGCCTGAGGCACAGTGCAGGTTCTTCACCGGAAGGACTGGAGATGAACTCTGCCTGAGGCACAGTGCAGGTTCTTCACCGGAAGGACTGGAGATGAACTCTGCCTGAGGCACAGTGCAGGTTCTTCACCGGAAGGACTGGAGATGAACTCTGCCTGAGGCACAATGCAGGTTCTTCACCGGAAGGACTGGCGATGAACTCTGCCTGAGGCACAGTGCAGGTTCTTCACCGGGAGGACTGGCGATGAACTCTGCCTGAGGCACAGTGCAGGTTCTTCACCGGGAGGACTGGAGATGAACTCTGCCTGAGGCACAGTGCAGGTTCTTCACCGGAAGGACTGGCGATGAACTCTGCCTGAGGCACAGTGCAGGTTCTTCACCGGGAGGACTGGCGGTGAACTCTGCCTGAGGCACAGTGCAGGTTCTTCACCGGAAGGACTGGCGGTGAACTCTGCCTGAGGCACAGTGCAGGTTCTTCACCGGAAGGACTGGAGATGAACTCTGCCTGAGGCACAGTGCAGGTTCTTCACCGGGAGGACTGGCGATAAACTCTGCCTGAGGCACAATGCAGGTTCTTCACCGGGAGGACTGGCGATGAACTCTGCCTGAGGCACAGTGCAGGTTCTTCACCGGGAGGACTGGCGGTGAACTCTGCCTGAGGCACAGTGCAGGTTCTTCACCGGGAGGACTGGCGATGAACTCTGCCTGAGGCACAGTGCAGGTTCTTCACCGGGAGGACTGGCGATGAACTCTGCCTGAGGCACAATGCAGGTTCTTCACCGGGAGGACTGGCGATGAACTCTGCCTGAGGCACAGTGCAGGTTCTTCACCGGAAGGACTGGCGGTGAACTCTGCCTGAGGCACAGTGCAGGTTCTTCACCGGGAGGACTGGAGCTGAACTCTGCCTGAGGCACAGTGCAGTTTCTTCACGGGGAGGACTGGCGGTGAACTCTGCCTGAGGCACAGTGCAGGTTCTTCACCGGAAGGACTGGAGCTGAACTCTGCCTGAGGCACAGTGCAGGTTCTTCACCGGAAGGACTGGAGCTGAACTCTGCCTGAGGCACAGTGCAGGTTCTTCACCGGAAGGACTGGAGCTGAACTCTGCCTGAGGCACAGTGCAGGTTCTTCACCGGAAGGACTGGCGGTGAACTCTGCCTGAGGCACAGTGCACGTTCTTCACCAGAAGGACTGGAGATGAACTCTGCCTGAGGCACAATGCAGGTTCTTCACCGGGAGGACTGGCGGTGAACTCCGCCTGAGGCACAGTGCAGGTTCTTCACCGGGAGGACTGGCGGTGAACTCTGCCTGAGGCACAATGCAGGTTCTTCACCGGGAGGACTGGCGGTGAACTCTGCCTGAGGCACAGTGCAGGTTCTTCACCAGAAGGACTGGAGATGAACTCTGCCTGAGGCACAATGCAGGTTCTTCACCGGGAGGACTGGCGATGAACTCTGCCTGAGGCACAGTGCAGGTTCTTCACCGGAAGGACTGGCGGTGAACTCTGCCTGAGGCACAGTGCAGGTTCTTCACCGGAAGGACTGCAGATGAACTCTGCCTGAGGCACAGTGCAGGTTCTTCACCGGAAGGACTGGAGATGAACTCTGCCTGAGGCACAGTGCAGGTTCTTCACCGGGAGGACTGGAGATGAACTCTGCCTGAAGCACAATGCAGGTTGTTCACCGGAAGGACTGGCGGTGAACTCTGCCTGAGGCACAGTGCAGGTTCTTCACCGGGAGGACTGGCGATGAACTCTGCCTGAGGCACAGTGCAGGTTCTTCACCGGGAGGACTGGCGATGAACTCTGCCTGAGGCACAGTGCAGGTTCTTCACCGGGAGGACTGGCGATGAACTCTGCCTGAGGCACAGTGCAGGTTCTTCACCGGAAGGACTGGCGATGAACTCTGCCTGAGGCACAGTGCAGGTTCTTCACCGGGAGGACTGGCGATGAACTCTGCCTGAGGCACAATGCAGGTTCTTCACCGGGAGGACTGGCGATGAACTCTGCCTGAGGCACAGTGCAGGTTCTTCACCAGAAGGACTGGAGATGAACTCTGCCTGAGGCACAGTGCAGGTTCTTCACCGGAAGGACTGGCGATGAACTCTGCCTGAGGCACAGTGCAGGTTCTTCACCGGAAGGACTGGCGATGAACTCTGCCTGAGGCACAGTGCAGGTTCTTCACCGGAAGGACTGGAGCTGAACTCTGCCTGAGGCACAGTGCAGGTTCTTCACCGGAAGGACTGGCGATGAACTCTGCCTGAGGCACAGTGCAGGTTCTTCACCGGAAGGACTGGCGATGAACTCTGCCTGAGGCACAATGCAGGTTCTTCACCGGGAGGACTGGCGATGAACTCTGCCTGAGGCACAGTGCAGGTTCTTCACCGGGAGGACTGGCGATGAACTCTGCCTGAGGCACAGTGCAGGTTCTTCACCGGAAGGACTGGAGATGAACTCTGCCTGAGGCACAGTGCAGGTTCTTCACCGGGAGGACTGGCGATGAACTCTGCCTGAGGCACAATGCAGGTTCTTCACCGGGAGGACTGGCGGTGAACTCTGCCTGAGGCACAGTGCAGGTTCTTCACCGGAAGGACTGGAGATGAACTCTGCCTGAGGCACAGTGCAGGTTCTTCACCGGAAGGACTGGAGATGAACTCTGCCTGAGGCACAGTGCAGGTTCTTCACCGGGAGGACTGGCGATGAACTCTGCCTGAGGCACAATGCAGGTTCTTCACCGGGAGGACTGGCGATGAACTCTGCCTGAGGCACAGTGCAGGTTCTTCACCGGGAGGACTGGCGGTGAACTCTGCCTGAGGCACAGTGCAGGTTCTTCACCGGGAGGACTGGCGATGAACTCTGCCTGAGGCACAGTGCAGGTTCTTCACCGGGAGGACTGGCGATGAACTCTGCCTGAGGCACAGTGCAGGTTCTTCACCGGGAGGACTGGCGATGAACTCTGCCTGAGGCACAGTGCAGGTTCTTCACCGGGAGGACTGGCGATGAACTCTGCCTGAGGCACAGTGCAGGTTCTTCACCGGGAGGACTGGAGATGAACTCTGCCTGAGGCACAGTGCAGGTTCTTCACCGGGAGGACTGGCGATGAACTCTGCCTGAGGCACAGTGCAGGTTCTTCACCGGGAGGACTGGCGGTGAACTCTGCCTGAGGCACAGTGCAGGTTCTTCACCGGGAGGACTGGCGGTGAACTCTGCCTGAGGCACAGTGCAGGTTCTTCACCGGGAGGACTGGCGATGAACTCTGCCTGAGGCACAGTGCAGGTTCTTCACCGGGAGGACTGGCGATGAACTCTGCCTGAGGCACAGTGCAGGTTCTTCACCGGGAGGACTGGCGGTGAACTCTGCCTGAGGCACAGTGCAGGTTCTTCACCGGGAGGACTGGCGATGAACTCTGCCTGAGGCACAGTGCAGGTTCTTCACCGGGAGGACTGGCGATGAACTCTGCCTGAGGCACAGTGCAGGTTCTTCACCGAAAGGACTGGAGATGAACTCTGCCTGAGGCACAGTGCAGGTTCTTCACCGGAAGGACTGGAGCTGAACTCTGCCTGAGGCACAGTGCAGGTTCTTCACCGGAAGGACTGGAGCTGAACTCTGCCTGAGGCACAGTGCAGGTTCTTCACCAGAAGGACTGGAGGTGAACTCTGCCTGAGGCACAGTGCAGGTTCTTCACCAGAAGGACTGGCGATGAACTCTGCCTGAGGCACAGTGCAGGTTCTTCACCGGAAGGACTGGCGGTGAACTCTGCCTGAGGCACAGTGCAGGTTCTTCACCGGGAGGACTGGAGATGAACTCTGCCTGAGGCACAATGCAGGTTCTTCACCGGGAGGACTGGCGGTGAACTCTGCCTGAGGCACAGTGCAGGTTCTTCACCAGAAGGACTGGAGATGAACTCTGCCTGAGGCACAATGCAGGTTCTTCACCGGGAGGACTGGCGATGAACTCTGCCTGAGGCACAGTGCAGGTTCTTCACCGGAAGGACTGGCGGTGAACTCTGCCTGAGGCACAGTGCAGGTTCTTCACCGGAAGGACTGGAGATGAACTCTGCCTGAGGCACAGTGCAGGTTCTTCACCGGAAGGACTGGAGATGAACTCTGCCTGAGGCACAGTGCAGGTTCTTCACCGGGAGGACTGGAGATGAACTCTGCCTGAGGCACAATGCAGGTTCTTCACCGGAAGGACTGGCGGTGAACTCTGCCTGAGGCACAGTGCAGGTTCTTCACCGGGAGGACTGGCGATGAACTCTGCCTGAGGCACAATGCAGGTTCTTCACCGGGAGGACTGGCGATGAACTCTGCCTGAGGCACAGTGCAGGTTCTTCACCGGGAGGACTGGCGATGAACTCTGCCTGAGGCACAGTGCAGTTTCTTCACCGGAAGGACTGGCGATGAACTCTGCCTGAGGCACAGTGCAGGTTCTTCACCGGGAGGACTGGCGATGAACTCTGCCTGAGGCACAATGCAGGTTCTTCACCGGGAGGACTGGCGATGAACTCTGCCTGAGGCACAGTGCAGGTTCTTCACCAGAAGGACTGGCGATGAACTCTGCCTGAGGCACAGTGCAGGTTCTTCACCGGAAGGACTGGAGATGAACTCTGCCTGAGGCACAGTGCAGGTTCTTCACCGGAAGGACTGGAGATGAACTCTGCCTGAGGCACAGTGCAGGTTCTTCACCGGAAGGACTGGAGCTGAACTCTGCCTGAGGCACAGTGCAGGTTCTTCACCGGAAGGACTGTAGATGAACTCTGCCTGAGGCACAGTGCAGGTTCTTCACCGGGAGGACTGGCGATGAACTCTGCCTGAGGCACAGTGCAGGTTCTTCACCAGAAGGACTGTAGATGAACTCTGCCTGAGGCACAGTGCAGGTTCTTCACCCGAAGGGCTGGAGATGAACTCTGCCTGAGGCACAATGCAGGTTCTTCACCGGGAGGACTGGCGATGAACTCTGCCTGAGGCACAGTGCAGGTTCTTCACCGGGAGGACTGGAGATGAACTCTGCCTGAGGCACAGTGCAGGTTCTTCACCGGGAGGACTGGCGATGAACTCTGCCTGAGGCACAGTGCAGGTTCTTCACCGGAAGGACTGGCGGTGAACTCTGCCTGAGGCACAGTGCAGGTTCTTCACCGGGAGGACTGGCGGTGAACTCTGCCTGAGGCACAGTACAGGTTCTTCACCAGAAGGACTGGCGATGAACTCTGCCTGAGGCACAGTTCAGGTTCTTCACCGGAAGGACTGGCGATGAACTCTGCCTGAGGCACAGTGCAGGTTCTTCACCGGAAAGACTGGAGGTGAACTCTGCCTGAGGCACAGTGCAGGTTCTTCACCGGAAGGACTGGCGATGAACTCTGCCTGAGGCACAGTGCAGGTTCTTCACCGGAAGGACTGGAGATGAACTCTGCCTGAGGCACAGTGCAGGTTCTTCACCGGGAGGACTGGCGATGAACTCTGCCTGAGGCACAGTGCAGGTTCTTCACCGGGAGGACTGGCGATGAACTCTGCCTGAGGCACAGTGCAGGTTCTTCACCGGGAGGACTGGCGATGAACTCTGCCTGAGGCACAATGCAGGTTCTTCACCGGGAGGACTGGCGATGAACTCTGCCTGAGGCACAGTGCAGGTTCTTCACCGGAAGGACTGGAGATGAACTCTGCCTGAGGCACAGTGCAGGTTCTTCACCGGAAGGACTGGAGATGAACTCTGCCTGAGGCACAGTGCAGGTTCTTCACCGGAAGGACTGGAGATGAACTCTGCCTGAGGCACAATGCAGGTTCTTCACCGGAAGGACTGGCGATGAACTCTGCCTGAGGCACAGTGCAGGTTCTTCACCGGGAGGACTGGCGATGAACTCTGCCTGAGGCACAGTGCAGGTTCTTCACCGGGAGGACTGGAGATGAACTCTGCCTGAGGCACAGTGCAGGTTCTTCACCGGAAGGACTGGCGATGAACTCTGCCTGAGGCACAGTGCAGGTTCTTCACCGGGAGGACTGGCGGTGAACTCTGCCTGAGGCACAGTGCAGGTTCTTCACCGGAAGGACTGGCGGTGAACTCTGCCTGAGGCACAGTGCAGGTTCTTCACCGGAAGGACTGGAGATGAACTCTGCCTGAGGCACAGTGCAGGTTCTTCACCGGGAGGACTGGCGATAAACTCTGCCTGAGGCACAATGCAGGTTCTTCACCGGGAGGACTGGCGATGAACTCTGCCTGAGGCACAGTGCAGGTTCTTCACCGGGAGGACTGGCGGTGAACTCTGCCTGAGGCACAGTGCAGGTTCTTCACCGGGAGGACTGGCGATGAACTCTGCCTGAGGCACAGTGCAGGTTCTTCACCGGGAGGACTGGCGATGAACTCTGCCTGAGGCACAATGCAGGTTCTTCACCGGGAGGACTGGCGATGAACTCTGCCTGAGGCACAGTGCAGGTTCTTCACCGGGAGGACTGGAGATGAACTCTGCCTGAGGCACAGTGCAGGTTCTTCACCGGGAGGACTGGAGATGAACTCTGCCTGAGGCACAGTGCAGGTTCTTCACCGGGAGGACTGGCGGTGAACTCTGCCTGAGGCACAATGCAGGTTCTTCACCGGAAGGACTGGAGATGAACTCTGCCTGAGGCACAGTGCAGGTTCTTCACCGGAAGGACTGGAGCTGAACTCTGCCTGAGGCACAGTGCAGGTTCTTCACCGGAAGGACTGGAGCTGAACTCTGCCTGAGGCACAGTGCAGGTTCTTCACCGGGAGGACTGGCGATGAACTCTGCCTGAGGCACAGTGCAGGTTCTTCACCGGGAGGACTGGCGATGAACTCTGCCTGAGGCACAGTGCAGGTTCTTCACCGGGAGGACTGGCGATGAACTCTGCCTGAGGCACAGTGCAGGTTCTTCACCGGGAGGACTGGCGATGAACTCTGCCTGAGGCACAGTGCAGGTTCTTCACCGGGAGGACTGGCGATGAACTCTGCCTGAGGCACAGTGCAGGTTCTTCACCGGGAGGACTGGCGATGAACTCTGCCTGAGGCACAGTGCAGGTTCTTCACCGGGAGGACTGGCGATGAACTCTGCCTGAGGCACAGTGCAGGTTCTTCACCGGGAGGACTGGCGATGAACTCTGCCTGAGGCACAGTGCAGGTTCTTCACCGGAAGGACTGGCGATGAACTCTGCCTGAGGCACAGTGCAGGTTCTTCACCGGGAGGACTGGCGATGAACTCTGCCTGAGGCACAGTGCAGGTTCTTCACCGGGAGGACTGGAGATGAACTCTGCCTGAGGCACAGTGCTGGTTCTTCACCGGGAGGACTGGAGATGAACTCTGCCTGAGGCACAGTGCAGGTTCTTCACCGGAAGGACTGGAGATGAACTCTGCCTGAGGCACAGTGCAGGTTCTTCACCGGGAGGACTGGCGGTGAACTCTGCCTGAGGCACAGTGCAGGTTCTTCACCGGGAGGACTGGCGATGAACTCTGCCTGAGGCACAGTGCAGGTTCTTCACCGGAAGGACTGGCGGTGAACTCTGCCTGAGGCACAGTGCAGGTTCTTCACCGGGAGGACTGGCGGTGAACTCTGCCTGAGGCACAGTGCAGGTTCTTCACCGGGAGGACTGGCGATGAACTCTGCCTGAGGCACAGTGCAGGTTCTTCACCGGGAGGACTGGCGATGAACTCTGCCTGAGGCACAGTGCAGGTTCTTCACCGGAAGGACTGGCGATGAACTCTGCCTGAGGCACAGTGCAGGTTCTTCACCGGAAGGACTGGAGATGAACTCTGCCTGAGGCACAGTGCAGGTTCTTCACCGGAAGGACTGGCGATGAACTCTGCCTGAGGCACAGTGCAGGTTCTTCACCGGAAGGACTGGCGATGAACTCTGCCTGAGGCACAGTGCAGGTTCTTCACCGGAAGGACTGGAGATGAACTCTGCCTGAGGCACAGTGCAGGTTCTTCACCGGGAGGACTGGAGATGAACTCTGCCTGAGGCACAGTGCAGGTTCTTCACCGGGAGGACTGGAGATGAACTCTGCCTGAGGCACAGTGCAGGTTCTTCACCGGAAGGACTGGAGATGAACTCTGCCTGAGGCACAGTGCAGGTTCTTCACCAGAAGGACTGGAGATGAACTCTGCCTGAGGCACAGTGCAGGTTCTTCACCGGAAGGACTGGAGAGGATTCAGAGGGTTTATTACCATTACCTTATCAAGGTCAGATAAAGGTTGATAATAAAATACTGGCCTTGCCTGCCAGTGTTACACACATGCTCAGACACACATATCAAAGTAATGAATTTAAATGCTACCTTTAAAGTTAAAAATCTACAGTTACTGGAATTCTGAAAAAGAAAAACTGAAAATGCTAGAAACATGCAGTTTTTTTTCTGGCAGTTTCAGCTCATCTCAGAATTCCAAGCATCAGTGGAAGTCTGTACAAACACATCCCACTTCCACTTCTCGCTGTGAGCCTGACCTACTGGTCATTTCCAATGTTCACTGTTTTCATGGCCTTTAAACTCTGGCCAAAGTGGCAATCCAGCCCAGAGATGGTATTCAACCTGTACACTACAGGATCCTAGAAACTACCATATTAAAATCAGTTTTTGGTGTTTGTTCAGGCCCATTTTTAGCCAGATTAAGGGGGTTTATTACCTTTGTTTTCTAAGTAGTGCAGTGGGAACTGATAGTACCTATCAGAGGAGCCTCAGATCCAGGTGAATGATGATGCCTCTGTCCCCACCTTACAATGACATTCCACTTCTGGGAACATTTGTAAGTAGGAAATAAAGAAAAGCAGTGTGTGGAAGAGGGTCACGGAAGCAGCAGTGATGGGAAAATGAATAGGCATTGGAAGAGTGGCCCCAGTTACCACACAGACTTGGTGAGTGAGTGAGTGTCTCTTGCTCAGTGCTCCCAGCCTCAAATGTTACAGTTTGCTGGGTGGGGTGGGGGCATGGAGATGTCTTGTTCCTACCCGGCAGAAGGTGACAAATCCATCCTGCTTGTTTATGGGTGAGGTATGTCCATAACTAGGCTGTCTCTAATTCAGGTAGGTCCTGTGTGGAGCACCCTCCACGTGATAGTGAGGTATTTGATGAGCAGGTGGGATCACAAACAGGTTTGTACAATAAGCAGCTCTTCACTTCTCCAAATATGTCTCACTCACTCACTTAAGATTCAGAAATAAAGAGAACTTCATCTCACAGTCATGATTCCCTGTTGGAATGGACCGGAAGAACCGTGGGCTGGATCAGACTGCACCGTGCCAGCTGCCCGGTCTTACCTCCCAAACTTTATCCCGATGGGGAGGGATGAATGAACTGTCCTCCACACTGAAAAGGCAATGCTGAGAGCTCCTGGTAACTCACATCCCAAAGCTAATATATCCTGAAAATCTAGACACTCGCTGCTCTCAGTGATTTTATGTCTCCATTGAAAAGTATTCAAATACAGTCAAACTGGCATGAGTGCTGAGCTGGCAGATTTTCCAGAGGGTTGGATGTTATTTCAATAAATGCTCCAACATTCTTTTAATTCATGTTTATAAATGCACACAGTACAACTGAAGTATGAATTTCCCATTGAAACAAGTAAGTTTCATGATTATGTACAAGACAGAACCAGGCTAGTTTCAGGGGAGCACGGGAACTGGGGCCCCTCTGAGCTTCAGGGGATTTCAGGAACCTTGGAGCTGAATCACAAGGATTTTCAAACAATTGGACACTGGGTTATCAGAGTTTTACCATGAAAGAAATTATTTTTCAGTTAAGAATTGAAGAATGCTAACAATTAAGAACATTAATATGAAGTGGAATAATCTAAAATAAAAGTCATGCTCTTGCACCTGACACTTTTCTCCAGCAACCCCCCCAGCCCCACCCCGCACTCATTCTGATGAGTGGTCAGCCAGCCCAATGATGTGTCCAGCGAGCAGTCAGATATGCAGGCACTGGACTTGCAGCTCATTCAAGGAAGTCCAAAGCATTCTTAGACTGAGTGGTGGCGGCTGTGGGTTCCCCACCAGTGCATCAGTCAGGCATCTCAACTTGGCCCTTGCTCCTCAGGCTTCTTTTGCATCACTTATGGATGGGAACCCGCAAGACCAGCACAGTTAAAAGCTCTTTGCTCTGATTTACTATCAGAGAAAGGAGCAAGACATCAACCTGACCTTCCCCAGCAGGGTCAAGAATCCGATACTCTTTCTGAAAACGTATTCCATTAAGAAATCCAAGCTATCATTTCAAATGTAATAAGCAGTGACATAGTTTTTACCTTTATAATTTTAACATGCATTCACATATCCAGCAGATCTATTCACTTGAATGGTAAAAGCTGGAGGCTGTTAAGATTAATTTGTGAAAAATGCTCAGAGCAGTCAGTAAATTTCTGACAGGATAAAAGTTTTATTGAGTGTGACAGCACAAATCATTCTTTACTTTTTTTCCCTCTTGTATTTTCCAAGCCCTGAAGGTCAGGATCTATAGATTAACACAATTTTGCAATGTTTTTAATTTTTCATTCAACTCCAAATGAGAACACAGTGCACTTCTCTTCATCTTCCAAATCATCTGTCTCCAATTTGCTCTATAGTTTGTGTGACTGGAACAGACAGCATGGGTTTGTAATTTAATCAGAGTGGACAGTGGCATTTCTGTTTATTGTACTTGCTGTTCCATGAGCATTGTCCCTTTCCCTCTGTAAAGGACACAAACTATAACAGGAGTGAAACTGATAGCAGGATCGAAATGAAAGATGATTAAATTTGTCACCCCATGATTAGTGGAGTGGAAGCCTAGGAAGGCTTTGGTCTTGTCCCTGACTGTCTATCCACTACTGCAGATGAGGAGTTCCCTTAGTGCCTCAACGGCTAAACCATAACCTTCAGAGTGGATCAACAGAGGGAGCATGCACACTATGCATAGTGAGGTCATTTATATAGACTATGTTACTATTAACGTATTTGCACAGAGTAGGTAAATGTACAGCTCAGTGGTGCAGTTAATAGAGTTGCTGTCTCACAGCTCCAGTGACCCAGGTTCAATATTGGCCTCCAGTGCTACCCATGCAAAGTTTGCATACTCTCTCTGTGACCAGTTTGCGCTCACGTGATGGCTAGTAAATTACTCTTTTCGCTGTAAAATTGCTGCTTATGTGCAGTTGAGTGGTTGAATCTGGGGAGTAAAAATAACATAAAAGTTTTCGGAGCAAAGTATTAAAATGTTCATAATAGAGTAGTGCAGACCCAATCACCAGAGTGACCTACTCCTGCTCCTAGTTCTATTTCTTAAAGTCATGTGAGCTGTATGTTTTAAGTAGAACAGGTCAAAGGTGTTTTTTTGTGATTTAAAAAAATGCTGTGGATGGATATTCAGGGCTGTAGCTAGGTTTGAGCTGAAGAGTTGTAATGGTGCAGATTACCAACACTGGAAGGTAGTTTCTTGATTTTTCTGTCTCCTGCTCCATCTAGAGGTCACATGGTAGTTAGCATGATTTAAAGAGCAACATCAACATTCCCACAAACAAGACGTTTCAGGCCAAGACGTTGACTGTACTCTTTTCCATAGATGCTGCCTGACCCGCCGAGTTCCTCCAGCACCTTTGTGTGTGTCACCATGCCCACATTGCATGGGAAAACAGAACAAAACAAGGAGATTATGCCTTTGGTTTTAAATTCAACAGTGTGTTGGTTTATGCTAGAACCACAGTTGAGAAGGAAAGCCAGGAGACAGGTCGTTTTTTAAACTTTGTCAATTTGCAACATAAAAAAATCCTGTAAATTATCTCCCAATTCAATAAAGACTCACAATTGTGGAACTCAGTCAGGATTAAGAAGGCACTTTAAAATAAATCCCACACGTTCATACTGGGCTATCTGTCACTTTTCAGATAAGGACTTAATTTTTACTGCAATATCTTCCATAGGTAATCTGTCTCCTCAGACCTGAAATTAAAGCCTCATTTCTCCTTCTTCCCCAAAAGCCTCTTGTACAATTTCTATTACGCAACTCAAAGTGGACCTTGGTTGCTGCTGGAGGGCTAGTAAACTCTATCCATTGTTTCAGGAGCTTCAAGCAAGGGTTTTTATTACTAGAGATATACCAGGGGTCCCCAACCTTTTTTGCACCGCAGACCAGTTTAATATTGACAATATTCTTGTGGGCCGGCCAACGGGGGTGGGGGGGGAGGGGGTGTTAATCACGACCGGAATATTGGTGATAAGTCAACTAAGTCACTTATAAGTGGCTAATACACTCAATTTCATTTCTAAAAGGGGTTATCTAACGCATTTAATACTAAACACACAGTGCATATTTTCCCCATATGAACATATAAAATCATTGCAACAAACCAATATTGCTGAATCAGTGGGAGCCCTGGGCTTGTTTCCCTGCAACAAGACGATGCCATTGAGGGGTGATAGGAGACAACGATACTCAAAGGGGGTTCCTTATGTCCAGTCTATTCCACAATTTAGTTTTCGTTGCATTCATTGCAGAAAAGCCTGCTTCGCGGAAATATGATGTTGGAAATGGAAGCAACACTTTCAGTGCTTTCGTGGCTATCTCAGGATATTCAGCCTTGACTTTGATCCAGAATGCCGGCAGAGATGTTATGTCAAGCATACTTTTCAGCCCATCGTCATTTGCAAGCTCGAGGAATTGATCTTCTTCCTGCGCTGACATGGATGATGCGAGGGTAATGACCTCGCGTGCGTAATGACATCATATGCGTTCAAGTTCCAACAGTGGGCGTGACAGGAAATGAGGAAAGGTGCAGCTGACTCATATCGTTTCCTCGCAGCCTGGTAGCGCATGCTTTGTGGGCTGGTGTTCGGGGACCACTGAGAAATACAGTGCAGAATGGGCCTTCCAGCCCTTTGAGCCATGCCGCCCACCAATCCTCCAATTTAACCCTAGCCTAACGACGAGACAGTTTACAATGATCAATTAACCTACCAGATGGTACATCCTTGGACTGTGGGAGGAAACCAGAGCACCCAGAGAAAGCCCACACAGTCACAGGGAGAACGTACAAACTTCTTACATGTGTTGACAGGAATTGAACCCATGTCACCTGTACTGTAAAGCATTGTGCTAACAACTACACTACTGAGCTGCCTATTCTAACTCCAAATGCAAGGAGTATGTTGCACTTACACCTATGTTATAAATCATTACATACTCGGAGCACATGACATTCACGTAAACAATACATGTAGTGTACGTTGTATATTACGTTCGTTACTGGCTTCCTTTCGTCACTGTCAACTCCTCATCTGTGCATCTGGTCTCAAAAGGGAGGAATTTGCAACTTCTTGACTCATTGCTGCTCTCCGATTCTTGAACTGGAGTTAACTCTGCACCCACATTCAGAATAGAGTCACCATCACAACAGTATTAGTATCTTCCATAAGTCACTTAAAACCTTAAGACCATAAGACATAGGAGCAGAATTAGGCCATTCAGCCCATCAAGTGCTGGCTTGAAGGGCCGAATGGCCTACTCCTGCACCTATTGTCTATTCCATCATGGCTGATCCCAGATCCAACTCAACCCCATACACCTGCCTTCTCGCCATATCCTTTGATGCCCTGACTGATCAGGAAACAATCGACCTCCGCCTTAAATATACCCACGGGCTTGGCCTCCACCGCAGTCTCTGGCAGAGCATTCCACAGATTCACTACTCTCTGGCTAAAATATTTCCTCCTTATCTCTGTTTTAAAAGGCTGCCCTTCAATTTTGAGGTTGTGCCCTCTAGTTCTGGATATGCCCACTATAGGGAACATCCTCTCCGCATCCTCCTTAACTAGTCTTTTCAACATTCAATAGGTTTCAATAAGATCCCCACACATTCTTCTAAATTCCAGTGAGTACAGGCCCAAAGCTGCCAAATGCTCCTCATATGTTAACCCCTTCATTCCCGGAATCATCCTTGTAAACCTCCTCTGGACTCTCCCCAATGATGACACATCCTTTCTGAGATATGGGGCCCGAAACTGTTTGCAATACTCCAAGTGCGGCCTGACGAGTATCTCATGAAGGCTCAGCATTATCTCCTTGCTTTGATATTCTATTCCCCTTGAAATAAGTGTGAACATTGCATTTACCTTCGTTACCACAGACTCAACCTGTAAATAAACCTTCTGGGAACGTTGCATGAGGACTCCTAAGTCCCTCTGCACCTCTGATGTTTGAACTTTCTACTCATTTAGATATTAGTCCACACTGTTGTTCCTTTGTTCCTTTTACCAAATTGCATTATCATACATTTTCCAGCACTGTATTTCATCTGCCACTTTTTTGCCCATTCTCCAATTTGTCTAAGTCCTGTTGCAATTGCATTGTTTCCTCAGCACTACCTACTCCTCCACCTCTCTTTGTGTCATCCGCAAACTTTGCCACAAAGCCATCAATTCCATTATCCGAATCATTGACAAACAATATGAAAAGTAGCGGTCCCAATACTGACCCCTGAGAAATATCAGTAGTCACCTGCAGCAGACCAGAAAAGGCCCCTTTTATTCCCATTTGCTGCCTCCTACCTGTCAGCCATTCCTCTATCCAAGCCAGTATCTTTCCTGTAAATTATTTATGATCATTTGATCTATACAATATTTCTGACATGATTTTCAATATGAACCAGGCACCTGTACAGAATTTGTATTTCGACTACTTCACTGAGAACCTATCGTTGAGAGTTATACTCACTGGTCTGTTGGTTCTCATGCTTCCATTGAATCATTTGAGGAAAAGAAAACCATCTCCTTTTGCTTCAGTTGTGTCCTTCCTACTCTCCCCTTTAAGTTGGGCTCCACCAGGTTCAATCATGTGCAGTGACTGGATGGCCAGAGTGAAATAGGAGGTAGATTTGAAGATCAATGCTGCTGGTACTAAAGCATTGCAAAAACATCTCAACTTTTCAATGGTACTGCTATATGAATACTTATGTTTCTGACATCATTCAACATCAAGTGTGCATCAGTATGTAGGAAGAAAATAGATGTCTCCTTTGGAAAAGCAAAATGATACACATCCTTTGGGATGGTCAAGGTGGTCATTTTCATGATCATAATTGTATATAGACACTACAACTCTGCAGCTGGCAGGCTATACATTTGCACACAAAATCTTCCAACTTCATATCAATGTTTAGTCAATGCACAAAACTCCATACTGTACATTCTAGTGTTTCAGTAAGTAAATCTCCTACAGTCCTTTTCCTGGAATGAGTACTCAATATCACTTTGAACAGTCTTGGTTGTAAAATAATTCATGATTGTGGTTGCAGAATGCCTGTGAAGGCTTCATTTGGACGTTCAGGCAGACTGGTCCATTCTGTCAGAGTCTGTTTGTAGGTCTGCTTTAATAGAACTTCTTGCTGAATTACCTGAATGATCGTAGTGACTGTTAGTGGGAAACCTTCAGCAGTTTACAGTGTGGAATTCCATTTTCATTTCCAGTATCAGCCAATAAATCACTTTACTGTTTTGTGCATCAATGTCAATAATATATTTCCATGTGATATTGCTTTTGCCATTTTCTTACCCATCCAGTCAATATGTTTGTACCCTTGGAAGATTTTTTTGTCTGCTCTCCTCCTTACTCATATTTTCACCCAGCTATTGAGATAGATGATGAATATCAAGCACCAATCCTTGTGGTTCCTCATTAGTCATGGTCTGTCAATCTGAAAAGGTGACGAAGGGTCTCGGCCCAAAACGTCAACTGTACCTCTTCCTATAGATGCTGCCTGGCCTGCTGCATTCACCAGCAATTTTTATGTGTGTTTCTTGAAGGATCTCTTTATTCCTATTCTTGTTTTCTGTCAATATTCAATACACAATCTTTGGTGTGTAGCCCTCTCCCTACCCAACTCCATGTGGCCTAATCTTGTTGACAAGCATCCTGTGCGAGATCTTGTTTCTGAAAATCCAATGGACCACAACAACTCTTCCCTCCTCTCACCCATGTGCTTCTCCCCAGTTTATTTGCTTACGTTTGGGATCGATCCTTCTTCTCCACAACAGGCTGCATTAAAGGGAAAGTGGAATATAATAATTACAAAGAAACATAAAAGCAGAATGTTTGCCATTAATTTAGGCGAAAATAAAAGCAAAAGTCAATGTGGTTCCATTACAGTTTTTTTTAAAATGAGAAAATAAAGAAATGGCAGAGAAATTATCAAAGTGGGAGGTGCAGGAACCCTCCTGGAAATACTGGAGGACAATGGTTCTAGAATAAATGAGAATCTTAAAGATGTTAACACTACTAAACAAAAGGCACTGGAGAAATTAATGAGATTGAAAACAAATAAAGCCTCTAGGAACTGAAGAATAGATTTTGAAAGAATCGGTTATCGAAATAATGGATATATCAGTGTCAACTTTCAAATTTCCAAGATCCT
The DNA here is from genome assembly GCF_030028105.1 of Mobula birostris. Classification (NCBI taxonomy): domain Eukaryota; kingdom Metazoa; phylum Chordata; class Chondrichthyes; order Myliobatiformes; family Myliobatidae; genus Mobula; species Mobula birostris. Next base: position 110,757,125 of record NC_092376.1, read on the forward strand.
AAAGCAGTTCACACAGATTGGAAGGTATAAGTGTAACCCTGATGCACTATCAATTACTCCAAAAGACTGGAAGTAGAGTAAATACTGAAAGGCTTTTATTAACAGTAAAAAGGGTCTTGTCCCTGCTGAGTATCTGCCCTGGACTGAGAGGAGGAGCAATGGCACAATTGCCTTTATTCAGGGGTCTGTGGGAGGAGCCACAGGGGCAGTCAGCAGAGGGGCGTGTCCAGACAGGTGACCCAGTAACTATATATATATGGTTTATCACATTCACCCCTCCTTTTTAAAAAGAGTCCTGCGAGGTGAAGTGACTGACAATATTTACAAGAAGTATATTTACAGGTCAAGTCTATCAGGCAGTCGAGTCTGTCGCTGTGATCTACGTAGCACCAGCGGTGATTGCACCGGCGATGGCGGTTGTGCTGGCTCCGGCCTGACTTGAGGTGTCAGCACGTTAGGAGTTGGTAATCCCTCGTGCATGTGCATCACGCCTGGTATGGGAGAGTCGTGTGGTGTCTGTGTGGGGCTTGGAGTGCGCGGTGTCTCGTGGGTATATATATTGGTGGATACAGGGTTAATAGTCACCATGGAGTGTTCAGGGTAGGGGCCCGGTGCTCCTGTGGGTGCCAGGTCGCGGATGGAGACCGTGTCCTCCCGCCCATCAGGTAAAACCACATAGGCATACTGAGGGTTCGCATGAAGTAAGTGAACCCTCTCGACCATCGGGGAGTATTTATTGCTCCTTGCATGTTTCCAGAGCAGCACTGGCCCCGGGGATGTCAGCCAAGATGGTAGGGTGGTTCCAGTGGTCGACTTTCTGGGAAAAGAAAAGAGCCGCTCACGAGGGGTGGCATTGGTGGCCGTGCATAACAGGGAGCGGATGGAGTGGAGTGCCTCAGGAAGGACCTCCTGCCAGCGGGAGACCGGCAGTCCCTTTGACCTGAGGGCTAAGAGTGTGGCTTTCCACACTGTGCCATTCTCCTTCTCTACCTGTCCATTCCCCCGGGGATTATAGCCCATGGTCCTACTAGATGCAATTCCCGTAGCCAGCAGGTATTGGCGCAGCTCGTCACTCATAAACGAGGACCCTCTGTCACTGTGGATATAGCATGGGTATCCGAACAGAGTGAAGAGCTTGTGCAGGGCTTTTATGACTGACGTGGTAGTGGTGTCGGGGCAGGGGATGGCGAAGGGGAACCGCGAGTACTCGTTGGTAATGTTAAGAAAGTATACATTGCGGTTGGTGGAGGGAAGGGGGCCCTTAAAGTCAACACTCAGTCGCTCAAAGGGGCGGGTGGCCTTGATGAGTTGTGCCTTTTCGGGTCGGTAGAAGTGCGGTTTGCACTCTGCACAGACTTGGCAGTCCCTGGTCATCGTTCTGATCTCCTCAAGGGAGTAGGTCAGGTTCCAGGCTTTCACGAAGTGGAAAAGCCGGGTGGCAAAGATCTACATGAATGGCGTATAGCCGGTCGATCTGCGTGCTGGCGCATGTTCCCCGGGATAGGGCATCGGAGGGCTCATTGAGCTTCCCAGGCCTGTATATGATGTTATAGTTGTAGGTGGAGAGTTCAATCCTCCACCTCAGAATTTTATCATTTTTGATTTTGCCCTGCTTTTGGTTACTAAACACAAATGCGACTGAGCGCTGGTCAGTCAGCAGGGTGAACTTTTTGCCGGCGAGATAGTGCCTCCAGTGCCTAATAGCTTCCACTATGGCCTGGGCCTCTTTCTCTACCATGGTGTGCCGAATTTCAGGGCCTTGAAGGGTACGGGAGAAGAACGCCACTGGTCTTCCTGCCTGGTTGAGAGTAGCAGCCAGCACAAAGTCGGAGGTGTCACTCTCTACTTGGAAGGGAATGGCCTCATCCACCGCATGCATTGCTGTTTTGGCAATGTCCCCTTTTATGCGGCTGAAGGCCGCGCGGGCCTCGGCTGAGAGGGGGAAAGTTGTGGACTTGACCAGGGGGCGGGCCTTGTCTGCGTAGTTAGAGACCCATTGAGCGTAATATGAAAAGAAGCCCAGGCACCTTTTGAGGGCTCTGAGGGTGTTGGGAAGAGGGAGTTCCAACAGCGGGCGTATATGGTCAGGGTCAGGGTCAGGGCCAAAGACCCCATTCTCCACGACACCCCCAAGGATAGCAAGTTGGGTGGTTCCGAACACACACTTGTCCTTGTTATAGGTGAGATTGAAAGCTTTGGCTGCTTGGAAAAATTTTTGGAGGTTGTTGTCGTGATCCTGCCGGTCGTGACCGCAGATGGTGATGTTATCCAGATGTGGGAACGTGGCCTTCAGTTGGCACTCGTCCACCATCCGGTCCACTTCCCTCTGGAAGGCAGATACACCATTCGTGACACCGAAGGGGACGCGCAGGAAGTGATAAAGTCTGCCGTCTGCCTCGAAGGCGGTGTAAGGGTGGTCCTTCCGGCGGATGGGGAGCTGATGGTAAGCGGATTTTAGGTCTATGGTCGAGTACACCTTGTACTGTGCTATCTGATTGACCATATCCGCGATGCGGGGTAGAGGGTACGCGTCGAGCTGCGTGAACCTATTGATGGTCTGGCTATAGTCCACGACCATCCTATTCTTCTCCCCGTTCCGAACAACGACCACCTGCGCCCTCCAAGGACTTGTGCTTGCCTCAATGACCCCCTCCCTGAGCAGCCGCTGCACCTCCGACTTAATGAAAGCTCTTTCCCCCGCGCTGTACCTCCTGCTTTTAGTTGTCATGGGTTTACAGTTGGGGGTCAGGTTGGCAAACAGTGGTGGGGGAGGAATCTTGAGAGTGGAGAGGCCACAAGTGGGGTTTGTAGTGCGGCTGTTGGCATGGTGTTGGGTGGGATGAGTGGGTCGGTGTGTGTGGGTGGTCAGTAGCGGGTTATGTGACTTATTCCTACAAAACTGAGGATTTCTGACAGTGATTGGTGGGAGGGGCCTGTCATACTCCATTGTCACGCTTTTCAGGTGGTTCTGGAAGTTGGGCCCCAATAGCACAGGGGCACACAGTTAAGACATGACCAGTAATGTAAAGTCTCGATATTCTGTGCCCTGCACCACTAGCGTCACTACACAAACCGACCGCCCCCCCCCGGATGTCTGTTGTATGCGATCTGGAAGCCATGGCGACCCTATGACTTACCGGCCATATCGCGAGTCCGCAATGCTGCACCATGTCCGGGTTGATAAAACTCTCCATGCTGCCTGTGTCAAACAGGCAGCTTGGCCTGCACCCTTCCACCAGGATGTCTATCATTGACCTTGTGAGCTAGTAGGGAGCGCTTTGGTCGAGGGTCACGGAGGCCAGAGTTGAGTCACTGTCTTGGTGCAGTGCGGTGGGGTGCCTCGTGAGCACTGGTGGGTCGTAGGCGGTGCGAGGTGGCGCCAACCAAGATGGCCACCCCCGTGTCTCGCACATGGTGGCAGCGTGCAGGCAAGATGGCGACCCCTATGCTTCGCACGCGGCGCTGCTCAATCCCACTCGTGGTTTGTACTTACAGGCCTTGGCAAAGTGGCCCTTCTTTCCGCAGCTGGAGCAGGTAGCTTCTCAGGCCAGGCAGCGTTTCCGGGGTTTCTTCTCAAGTCTGCAGAAGTAGCACTTCGCGGACTCGCGACTGGTAGCAGCCGTGGTCGATTCACCAGTGGGTTGCGGGGTCTGCGGCGTCCACGAGGCCATCGGGAGATCGCGTGCCTGGTGAGCGTCAGAGTTGTGCAGAGCGGCCTCCAGCATGTCGGCCAGCTCAATCGCCAAACGTAAAGTAAGATTGGCGTGTTCCAGCAGCCGCTGGCACACATACACTGACCTGGTCCCCGTGATGAAGGCGTCTCTCACTAGGAGCTCCGCATGCTCTTCGGCTGTCAGCCCCCGGCAATCACAGGTCCACACGAGTGTCTGTAGGGCCCAGACGAATTCAGCGATCAACTCTCCAGGCCACTGCTGCCGCGTCGCTAAGCGATGTCGCGCATAGACGGTGTTTACCGGCCGCAGGTATTGTCTTCTGAGGGCGCTCATCGCGCCGTCGTAGCTCGGCTGGTCTCTAATCATTGAGTAGGTCCATGGACTGACCCTGGAGAGGAGAACTCCGTGCTTCCCGGCGGACTCGGTCACTTCAATCTGCTCCAGGTATGATTCGAAGCAGGCCAGTCAGAGTTCGAAAGCGTTTCCAGCTTCAGGTGTTTGCGGGTCGAGGTCTAGCTTGTCGGGTCTCAGGACATGTTCCATGCTTTAAATTTACTGTTAATAAAATTGATGCACTATCAATTACTCCAAAAGACTGGAAGTAGAATAAATACTGAAAAGTTTTTATTAACAGTAAAATGGGTCTCCTCCCTGCTGAGTATCTGCCCTGGACTGAGAGGAGGAGCAATGGCACAATAACCTTTATTCAGGGATCTGTGGGAGGAGCTACAGGAGCAGTCAGCAGAGGGGTGTGTCCAGACAGGTAACCCACTTACAACATATATATATGGTTTACCACCAACCCCAACATCTAAGAAGGGAAGGAGAGAGAAAAAAAAACAAGGGTCTACCTATCAGTTAGCCTAAATCAAAACAGGGTACAAGCTGGGCTGTATTATTTAGAAAGAGGGAAAATAATAGGATTGGCAGAGTGAACATGAATTAATGAAGTTTAGTAAATCTGCTCAAGGTTGTTCCTCAGAGAAGAGTGGAAACCAATGGATGTGTTATGCTTCAACATTCAGAAGGGATGATGTTTCTACTGAATGTGACAAGAAATCACAATCTCAAAATTCAGGACTGGGATAAGAATAATCACTTTTTTATCCAGAGTTCAAAATACATTGTGAACCTTTGCAGTTTTCTACTCATGAGGACTGTTGAGTCTCCAGTTGTTGAGCATAGTTAAGATAGAGCTGATCAGCAATCATAGGCAGTTGGGGTTGATGAAGGGAAACGCTGCTGAGATAAATGATCAGCTATGGTCATTTTGGAAGGTGCAGGATGTATGTTCCAAGGTGATTTTGAATTGAATATGGACATAATTATTGTAGTTCTGATGATTATGATGATAGAAGTTCAGTTTCTGGATAGATGATAGATTAAACAATGAGTCAGTAGGGGGAGTCTTTCTACCTTAAATAGCAAATTAGTCTTATCCAAAATACAGAATACAGAGATCCAAATGGAGATTTTGATTTGTTCTTCGAATGCGACAATTGCTAACAAAACCAGAATTTCTTGCCTTTCCCATATAGGCCTTGAAACCTCAGTGCTTAGCTGCCTTTGGGGAGAATTGCTGTCTATGTAGTGAGAGTAATCTATAAGTTCATTTGACTATAGGAATTTGATCCAGTGAGTTAAATCTTGACAAGTGCAAGATGAAGTCAAGTATGGATGGTCACACACAGTAAATGATAGGGTGCTATAAAAAGAGAGATGTTGGTGTTCAGATCCACAGGTAGCAACACAGGTAGAAGGTATAGCACACTTTCCTTCATAGGTAGAGTCATAGAATAGACAAGTTGGGACTTCATGTTGCAACTTTACAAAGTACTGGTTCCATTCTCACACATCATGAAGGCCCTAGAGAAGCTGATCCTGGCTCACCTATGATCCCTGGTCAGATCAGCCCTTGATTCCCTGCTGTTTGCCTACCAGGAGCACATTGGAGTTGATGATGCTGTCATCTACCTGCTGAACAGAGCCTACTCCCATTTGGGTAAGCAGGGCAGCACTGTGAGAATCATGTTTTTTTGATTTCTCAAGTGCCTTCAATACCATACAGCCCTCATTTCTGTGGGGAAAAGCTCTGTTTAATGCAGATTGTTACTTGCATTATACCCTGGATAATGGACTACCTGACTGGTAGACCACAGTATGTGTGGTTTCAGAGCTGTGTGTCAGACACGGTTCAAGAAGGCAGCTCATCACCACCCGCTCAAGGGCAACTGGGGATGGGCAATAAATGCCGGCTTAGCTGGCAATGCTGACATCTCGTGAATGAATAAATTTTAAAAAAGCTGTACTGGTGCCCCACAGGGGATTGTACTGGCTCCCTTCCTGCTTCCTGAAATCCCCTGATGGATGAGTCAGCAATAGTTGGGTGTATAAAGTGAGGATGGGAGGATGAATACAGGGCCCTGGGGGAGGACTTTGTCAAATGGTGAAAGCTGGGTCATCTGCAGCTCAACATTAGTAACACATGGGAGTTGGTGATGGACTTTAGGAAGACTAAGCCTGCATTGCTCCCTGGTACCATTGATGGTGAGGACGTAGATGTGGGGAGGACCTACAAGTGCACCTGGATGACAGAATTGAGTGGAGCACCAACACAGAGGCTGTGTACAAGAAGGGCCAGAGTCACCTCTACTTCCTGACAAAACTGAGGCACAAGAAGTCCACATGTTCTACCAGTCTGTTGTCACTAAAACAATCTTCTATGCGGTGGCGTGCTGGGGCAATGGCATCAACACAGGTGATGCCAACGGCTCAATAAACTGATTAGAAAAGCTGGCTCTGTTATAGAAGTCAAATTCGACACACTGGAGGCTGTAATAGAACAAACGACCCTACAAAACATCCTGGCAATTCTGGACAATGTTTCTCATCCTCTGCGTGACACCTTGGCTGAACAGTGGAGCACTTTCAGTAATAGACTAAGACAACTGTGCTGCTCCAAAGAGCACTATATGAAGTCATTCTTACCCTCGGCCATTAGGCTCTATAATGAGTCAGCCTATAGCTGGGAAAGTGATGATCCCCTCCTGTTAGGCTGTTTGTGATAAAATTTTTTATTCTTTATACTTCTCTTCTAATATTTATCCCTGTGCGCTTGTAATGCTGCTGTGACATTGTAATTTCCTTTGGGATCAATAAAGTGTCTACCTTTCTATCTACTTAGACTCACGTGGAGTACTGTCTGCAATTGTGGATTCCACACTGTGGGAATGATGTGATTGTACTAACAACAGTGCAGGGGAGATTCATAAGGATATTATTTACATTGGAGGACTTTAGTTAAGGGGGAAGTTTTAAATATTTTAAGGAGTTCTGAGATGATTGTTTTTACACAGAAAGTGGTTGATATCTGGAACTTGCTGCCAGAGGATATGGTGGAATTGGGTATAATCACTACATTTAAATAGGCACTCGGACAGGCAAAGAGTAGAAGGATTCAGACCTAATAAAGGCAAATGGGATTAGTGTGGATAGGCATGAAAGTCAAGATGGACATGAGCAAAAAGCCTGTTTCTGTACTGAATTACTATATAATTCCATAATGATCAAGGAATGGAGAGTAATTCCAGTTAGGATTATGTGTCACCTGAAGCGTGAAGGAATCTTGAAGAATATGACCTAAAATAGGAAAAGAATTAATGCAAGGAATTATCCATGTATGAGGCAGAAATTATAATCCTATTGAGGATAAATTATCCATCACTCTATCTATGCTGTGTAGGTGTCAGTAAGTGTGATTAAGTAATTCAGTTTTAGCTAATATGAGCACGAAGGATGAATGGTTTTCTTCTGTGCTTTAAAAATAACTTCAGTTTATATTATTTTAAGTCACATCCACAGGCCATAAAATGAGAGGCTGGGATTTAATAATTTCAAAACTGAATGAATCTGATTTAATTCTGGCGTCTTGAGCAGGAGCATAGAAATTGATAGGGAAGATGATCTGTTGTTAAAACACCAGCAACCCCCCCCCCCCCAAACCTGTACTGTCTCCACCTCAGTTGATGGTCCTCACCATCGTCAAGAATCTCTAAAGGAATAACAGGGATTGCAGAAAGCCCTATAAATGTTGGCAAATGTTTGCATAACTTATTCTGGTGAAAAAATGGCTCATATATTACTGTCAGTCATAAGCCAGCAAGTAACCATTGAGTGTATCTCTGAATGTCTCTAACATTTAAACAAAAACAAGTCCAGTATATAAACAATTGAATATGTCCAAATCAACCCCATCTGTTCATTTAAAGTAAATTACATGAAAAGAACCTTTAACCCTTGCAGCTTTTCCTCCCCATTGAAATGAACAGTGACAGTTCAGCAGGCATAGTTCCTGAAGAATTGACGTTTCGGGCCAAGACCCTTTGTCAGGACCAACTGAAAGAAGAGATAGTAAGGGAGTTGAAAGTGGGAGGGGGAGGGGGAGATCCAAAATGATAGGAGAAACAGGAGGGGGAGGGATGGAGCCAAGAGCTGGACAGTTGATTGGCAAAAGGGATATGAGAGGATCATGGGACAGGAGGCCTAGGGAGAAAGAAAGGAGGAGAGGGGAAACCCAGAGGATGGCCAAGGGGTATAGTGAGAGGGACAGAGGGAGAAAAAGGAGATTCCCTTGTCCATTCGTCCCCCCCATCCCTCCCCACTGATCTCCCTCCTGGCACTTATCCGTGTAAGCGGAACAAGTGCTACACATGCCCTTACACTTCCTCCCTTACCACCATTCAGGGCCCCAGACAGTCCTTCCAGGTGAGGCGACACTTCACCTGTGAGTCGGCTGGGGTGATATACTGCGTCCGGTGCTCCCGATGTGGCCTTTTATATATTTGCGAGACCCAACGCAGACTGGGAGACCGCTTTGCTGAACACCTACGCTCTGTCCGCCAGAGAAAGCAGGATCTCCCAGTGGCCACACATTTTAATTCCATGTCCCATTCCCATTCTGATATGTCTATCCACGGCCTCCTCTACTGTCAAGATGAAGCCACACTCAGGTTGGAGGAACAACATCTTATATTCCGGCTGGGTAGCCTCCAACCTGATTGCATGAACATGGACTTCTCAAATTTCTGCTAATGCCCCACCTCCCCCTCATACCCCATTCATTATTTATTTATTTATATACACACATTCTTTCTCTCTCTCTCCTTTTTCTCCCTCTGTCCTCTCACTATACCCCTTGCCCAACCTCTGGGCTTCCCCCCTCCCCCTTTCTTTCTCCCTAGGCCTCCTATCCCATGATCCTCTCATAACCCTTTCGCCAATCAACTGTCCAGCTCTTGGCTCCATCCCTCCCCCTCCTGTCTTCTCCTATCATTTTGGATCTCCCCCTCCCCCTCTAACTTTCAAATCTCTTACTAGCTCTTCTTTCCGTTAGTCCTGACGAAGGGTCTCGCCCGAAACTTTGACTGTACCTCTTCCTAGAGATGCTGCCTGGCCAAGTGAGGCCTCACCTGTGGTTTATAAATCTCAACACTACATCATTGCTTTTTGTTCTAGTCCTTTTGAAATGAATGCTAATATTGTATTTGCCTTCCTCACCACAAACTCAACGTGAAAATTAACCTTTAGGGAATCCTGCACAAGGACTTCCAAGTCCCTTTACACCTCAGTTTTTGTATTTTCTCTCCATTTAGAAAATAGTCAAACCTTTTATTTCTTCTGCCAAAGTGCATGACCATACACTTGCTGACGCTATATTCCATCTGCCCACTTCCTTGCCCATTCTCCTAATCTATCTAAGTTCTCCTGTAGCCTCTCTACTTCCTCAAAACTACCTGCCCCTCTGCCTATCTTCATAACGTCTGCAAACTTTGCAACAGAACCATCAATTTCATTGTCCAAATCATTGATAATAAATCTAAAAAGAATCAGTCCCAACACAGACCCCGGAAACCAACCAGAAAAGGCTCCCTTTATTCAAACTCTTTGCCTCCTGACAAGCAGCTACATCTTTATACATGCTAGAATCTTTCCTGCAATACTGTGGGCTTGTAGCTTATTAAGCAATCTAATGTGTGGTATCTTGTCAAAGGGCTTTTGAAAATCCAAGTACACAACATCAACCAATTCTCCTTTGTCTACCCTACTTGCTATTTCTTCAAAGAATTCAAACAGATTTGTCAGGCAATATTTTCCCTTGAGGAAACCATGCTGAGCAGCCTATCCTGAGACGCCATCCTTAGTAATCAACTCCAACATCTTCCCAACCACTGAGGTCAGACTAACTGGCCTGTAGTTTCCTTTCTTCTGCCTCTCTCCATTCTTGAAGAGTAGAGAGACATTTGCAATGTTCCAGTCTTCCAGAATCATTCCAGAACCTAGTGATTCTTGATTACTAATGCCTCCACAATCTGTTCAGTCACCACTTTCAGAACTGTGGGGTGTACACAATCTGGTCCAGGTGACTTATCTACCTTCAAACCTTTCAGTTTCCCAAGATCCTTCTGCCTAGTAACACTAATTTGACACACTTCATGACCCCTGACACCTGGAATTTCCACTATACTGTTAGTGTCTTCCCCGGTGAAGATTAATGCAAAATAATTATTCAGACCATCCACCATTTCCTTGTCTCCCATTACTGCCTCTCTAGCATCATTTTTCAGTGGTTCAATATCCACTCCTAGCTTTCTTTTATACCTTATATATCCGAAGAAACATTTGGTATCCTCTTTAATATTATTGGCTAGCTTACTTTCGTATATTTTCTTTACCTTCTTAATGACGTTTTAGTTGCCTTCTGTTGGTTTTTAAAAGCTTCCCAATCCCCTAACTTCCCATTAAATTTTGTTATATTATATGCCCTCACTTTGGCTTTTATGTTGGCTTTGACTTCTCTTGTTAGCTATGGTTATGTCATCTTTCCTTTAGAATGCTTCTTCCTCATTGGCATGTACAGTATATATACTATGCCTTCCAAATTTTTCCAAAAATTCCAGCCATTGCCGCTGTGTTGTCATCCCTGCCATTGTTTTTTTTCCCAATCAATTTCAGGCCAATTCCTCTCCCACACCTCAGTAATTGCCTTTACTCCACTGTAAGATTAACAGAGCGGGCGACAGAGTAGAGGGTGACAGAGTAGGAAGGCTTTGGCTCCTGAGGCTTCGGTGAGCAGAGGTTGAGGAAGAGCTTTACTCCAAGTGAGGTAAGGTTGGGTAAGTTCCTTTAATAAATCTAATTACCTAAAGAGTAGGTAATGGAGGCAGCAGTTAGGGCAGTTGAGTGCTCCGTTTGTAGTATGTGGGAAGTCAGGGCGAGCACAATCATCCCTGATTACTACACCTGCAAAAGGTGAATCCAGCTGCAGCTCCTGACAAACCGAGTTAGGAAATTGGAGCTGGAGCTGGATGAACTTCGGATCATTCGGGAGGCAGAGGCAGAAATAGGGAGGAGTTACAGGGAGATAGTCACCCCTAAGAGTCAGGAGACAGGTAGCTGGATGACTGTCAGGAGAGGGAAGGGGAATAGACAGAATGAGCAGAGCACCCATGTGGCTGTTCTCACCAATAATAAGCACATCGTTTTGGATACTGTTGATGGGGACGACCTACCAGGGACAAGTTGCAGTGGTTGTGTCTCTGGCACCGAGATGGGACCCTCACCTCAGAAGGGAAGGAGAAAAAAGAGGAGAGCAGTAGTGATAGGAGATTCGATAGTTAGGGGGACGGATAGGAGGTTCTGTGGAAGATATCGAGAATCCCGAATGGTCTGTTGCCTCCCTGGAGCCAAGGTCCGCGATATCTCGGATCCAGTTCATGGTATTCTCTAAAGGAAGGGTGAGCAGCTGGATGTCGTGGTCTATGTAAGGACCAACGACGTGGGTAGGAAGAGTGAGGAGGTTCTGAGAGGTGAGTTTAGGGAGTTAGGAGCCAAGTTAAAGGACAGGACCTCCAGGATAGCAATCTCAGGATTGCTGCCAGTGCCACGTGCAGGAAGGTTTAGAAATAGTAAGATAGCGCAGATTAACACGTGGCTGAAGACGGTGCAGGAGGGAGGGCTTCAAATTCATAGATAATTGGGCAGTTTTCCAGGGAAGGTGGGACCTGTTCCGGTGGGACGGTCTACATCTGAACTGGCAGAGGACAAATATTCTTGCAGGTAGGTTTGCTAGAGAGGCTCCGGTGGATTTAAACTAGATACGGCGGGGAGGGGAACCAAAGTGTAGGAACAGATGTAGGGAAGAAGAAAGAAAAAGAAAATAGTAAAGTTGTTTGCACTGTTAGTGATAAACAGAGAGTAAGAGGTGGAAAATTTCTTAAATGCAATTATTTTAATGCTAGCAGCATTATAAGAAAGGTGGATGAGCTTAAAGCATGGATTGATACCTGGAAGTATGATGTGGTACCTATTAGTGAAACATGGTTACAGGAGGGATGTGATTGGCAACTAAATATTCCTGGATTTAATTGCTTCAGGTGTGATAGAATCCGAGGGACAAGAGGGGGAGGTGTTGCATTGCTTGTCAGAGAAAATATTATAGTGGTGCTCTAGCAGGATAGATTAGAGGGCTCATCTAGGGAGGCTATTTGGGTGGAATTGAGGAATGGGAAAGATGTACTTACTCTTATGGGGGTGTATTATAGACCACCAAATGGAGAGCGAGAATTGGAGGAGCAAATTTGTAAGGAGATAGCAGATATTTGTAGTAAGCACAAGGTTATGATTGTGGGAGTCACAACACGCTGGAGGAACTCAGCAGGTCGGGCAGCATCTGTGGAAAAGATCAGTTGACATTTCGGGCCGGAACCCTTCATCAGGACTGAAGAGGGAGGAGGCAGAGGCCCTATAAAGAAGGTGGGGGGAGGGTGGGAAGGAGAAGGCTGGTAGGTTTCAGGTGAAAAACCAGTAAGGGGAAAGATAAAGGGATGGGGGAGGGGAAGCAGGGAAGGGATAGGCAGGAAAGGTGAAGAAGGAATAGGGGAACACACAATGGGTAGTAGAAGGAGGCGGAACCATGAGGGAGGTGATAGGCAGCTGGGATGGGGGGGCAGAGTGACATAGGGATAGAGGAAGGGGGGGGGGGAATTACCAGAAGTTGGAGAATTCAATGTTTATACAAGGGGCTGGAGACTACGTAGACGGTATATGAGGTGTTGCTCCCCCAACCTGAGTTTAGCCTCATCATGGCAATAGAGGAGGCCATGTATGGACATATCTGAATGGGAGTGGGAAGCAGAGTTGAAGTGGGTGGCGACTAGGAGATCCTGTCTGTTGTGGCGGACGGAGCAGAGGTGCTCGACGAAGCGGTCCCCCAATCTGCGTCAGGTTTCACTTATGTAGAGGAGGCCGCACCGGGAGCACCGGATGCAATAGATGACCCCAACAGACTCACAAGTGAAGTGTTGCCTCACTTGGAAGGACCGTTTGGGGCCCTGAATGGTGGCAAGAGAGGAGGTGTAGGGACAGACGTAGCACTTGCGCTTATATGGTAATACTGATACATCTGGCTTTAGCTTCTTCTTCTCAAATTTCAGGAAGAATTTGATTATATTATGATCATTTTCCCCTAAAGGTTCTTTTACCTTAAGCTCTCTAATCGATTCCAGTTCATTGCACAATGCCCAATCCCAATTAGCTGATCCACTAGTGGGCTCAAGCATGAACTGATCTAAAAAGCCACCTCATAAGCATCCGAGAAATTCCCCCTCCTGTAATCCAGCATCAACCTGATTTTCCCAATCTACCTGCATATTGAAGTCCCCCGTGACTATCGTAACATTGCCCTTATGGCATGCATTTTATATCTCACATTGTAATTTGTAGACCACATCCTTACTACTGTTTAGGGGTCTGTATACAACTCCCATCAGGGTCTCCTTACTCTTGTAGTTACTTAGCTCTGTCCACAATGATTCAACACCTTCTGACCCTATGTCACCTCTTTCTAATGATTTGATTTTATTTTTTACCTACAGAGCAACGCCAACCCCTCTGCCTTCTTGCATGTCCTTTTGATACAATGTGTGTCTTTGGACATTAAGCTCACAGCTATAATATTCTTACAGCCATGATTCAGTATGCCTACAATATCATACATGCCAATCAAAAACAGTGCTACGTTCATCTACCTTATTCAGAATACTGTGTACATTCAAATATAACACCTTCTGTATTCACCCTTATTGATTTTGTCCACCTTTTATGTTGTAACTCATCAGGTTGACAGCAATTTTGCCCTATCACCAGCCTCTCCTCACTACACAAACAAGAGAAAATCTGCAGATACTGCAAATCCAAGGCAACGCACACAATATGCTGGAGGAACTCAGCAGGCTAGGCAGCATCTGTGGAAAAAAGTACGGTCAACATTTTGAGCCGAGACCCTCCGGCAGGACTGGAGATAAAAAGATGAGGAGTAGATATAAAAGGTGGGGGAGGAGAGGGAGAACACAGGGCTCTCCTCACTACACATTGCTTCTGTTTGTAAACCAGCTACTTCATCTTCAGCACTATCACTCAGATTCCTATCCCAGTTTACACCCTCCCAAACAACTCTAGCCAGCCTGCCTGAAAGGATATTGGACCCCTTCTGGTTCAGGTGTAAACCATTGCCTTTGTATAGGTCGTACCTTCCCTGGAGTGATCCCAGTGATCCAAAAATCTGAACCGCTGTCCCCTGCACCAATTCCTCATTCACCTGCCAAATCATCCTATTCTTACCCTCATTGGCGTGTGGCACAGGCAGCAATCCAGAGATTACTACCCTGGAGATCCTGTTTTTCAGCTTTCTACCTAGCTCCTTAAAATCACTCTCACCTTGTCTACCTATGTCATTGGTGCCAATATGTACTAAGATTTCTGGCTGCTCTCCCTCCCCTTGAGAAAGCCAAGGACCTGATCCGAGATATCCAAGATTCTGGCACCAGGGAGGCAACATACCATCTCGGTGTCTCTATCACGCCTAGTCTGTTCCTCTGACTAGGGAATCTTCTACCAGCACTGCACTCCTCTTCACCCCTCTGCTCCTCTGAGCCACAGCATCGGACTCAGTGCCAGAGACCCGGTCACTGTGGCTCCCCCCTAGTAGGTCGTTCCCCTCAATAGTGTCTAAAGTTGAGGGAATGGCCACAGGTGTACTCTGCACTGGCTGTGCATTTTTCCTCCTTCACCCAACAGCCACCAGTTACCTGTCTCCTGCAATCTAAGTGTGACTACCTCCCTGTAGCTCCTGTCTGTCACCTTCACTGCTCCTTCATCAAGCTGCTGCTCCAGCTCCTTCATACATTCTCTCAGGAGCTGCAGCTCGGTGCACCTGGTGCAGATGTGTTTATCCAGGAGACTGGAGGACTTCCAGACTTCCCACAGCCCACACACAGTACAAAACACTGCCCCTGGATCCCCTCACTGAACTACTGTGTCCTAACAGACAAGGAATGAACAAGTAAGAAAAGTGAGTTAGTGTAAGGGAAAAGCAATGACAGAACGTACAGTAAACTGCTGCAGAGAAAGTGTAATGCAAGCATACAATAAAGTGTAAGGCCACGGCAGAGTGGATAGTAAGGTCCAGAGTCTATCTTATCAGACAAGAAATGTGTTCAATAGTATTATAATATCCAGATAGAAGCTGCCCTTGATCCTTCAGGCTTTTGTATCTTTTGTCCAATGGAAGTGGGGAGAAGAGAGAATATCTGAGTTGGAAGGGGATCTTTCTTTGACTACACTTAGCTGCAAAGTAGTTGCCATACTAAGCTACAGTGCATGTAGATCAGATACTTTCTACAATGCATCACTAAAAATTCGGTAAGGGTCAAAGGAGACAATTTCTTTGGCATCCTGATGAGGAAGAGCCACATATGTGATTACCTTGCCATCGTATCTACTTGGTTGTGTCATGGTCCGGTCCGTTGACTCCTCATTTCAGTTGATTTCCTTTTCCCCGTGTTCCACTGTACTCTTTGATTAGGGCACCTGATCCTCATTGGAACCTGCAGCATAAAAACTCTGGCTTACATCAACTTGCTGCTGGTTCGTCACCTCAGCAACGAAGCTATGCTCGTTCCGGGCCGCCCAGAATGAGTCGAGTCGAGAGCCTGTCATCCGCTGTTCCTGGGTCGAGTCGAGAGCCTGTCATCCGCAGTTCCTGGGTCGAGTCGAGAGCCTGTCATCCGCTGTTCCTGGGTCGAGTCGAGAGCCTGTCATCCGCAGTTCCTGGGTCGAGTCGAGAGCCTGTCATCCGCTGTTCCTGGGTCGAGTCGAGAGCCTGTGGTCCAGCTGAGTTTTGCCAGCCCTCTGGCGCTTCGCATGCTACCCGGAGTTGAGATACAAATGGACTATCGTTGTTGACTTCTGTCACCTCATGTCCAGCTGAGTATTGCAGGCCATTTGTCTCTACTCCAAGCCGCAATACGAATTTTCTGTCGTTGTTTATTTTGTCATCTTGTGTCTGGCTGAACATTGCAGGCCATTTGCTGCTGCTCTGAGCCGCAATACTAATTGTCTGTCATTGTTTGGTTTTGTCGCTTGGTGTCCAAGTCAAGTCCAAGTCCTGTCTCTGAGTCCCAGTCAACGTTCAAGTCCGCGTAAGATTCCTAACCCGCTCTCCGTGCCTGTGTCCTGCACTTGAGTCCGCTCCAGCCGCCGATTGCAACAGGGTGAATAAGGACATGCTATTGGAGATGTTTGCACCAAGGGATTTGAAGCTCTCAACCCTCTTGATCTTCGCACCATTGATACAAGTAGGAGCGTATGCACCAGCCCTCTTTATGAAATCAATTACCAGCTCCTTTGTTTTGCTGACTGAATTGTTGTATTGACACCATGCCATTAGGCTCTCTATCTACTTCCTGTATCCCTGTACACTATTACCTGAGATTCAGCCTACTGTGGTGCAAAGTAGACGTTCAATCAAATCATACTTTTTTTCCTAAATTTAATACAAATAAACATTTTTCAGTATGAAGTAACCAATCCCTTGTTACCTTGCATCTCTCCAAAAATTTAGCAGGTATTTCAGGAACACTTTCATTTTGGGTGGATTAGAATTTCCAGGCATATCTCCATTTAAATGGCCTTGGATTGATTATAGGGAAACGTGCTGAGACCCACGTCTTATGCCAACATACCTTTATGTTTACATCGAACCTCCAAAATATTTTATTACTTTTATTTCTTGATAAATTGTCATTATTCCAAACTTTCTCTGCGAAAACAAAAGAATGACAATATAAGCCAGTATGATTTAAGGATTCAGATATTTCATTAAAGAAAAATTACTGAAACAATAAAAATGTCAGCATCACTCAGATTCTCAGGTAGGCCTTCAATTATTTTAAAAGCCAGTATGACAAACAACACATGCTCCCAAGGGCAGTGCTGAGTGGCAGCTTCTGTCAGCATTCCTGCTGAGCAACATACTTGGGCACATTGTGCGGCTGCTTATCAGAGAACATGGTAGAGGTTCATAGGGCACTGATGGAGCGCAGTGTCTCACCGCAGGGGAATGCTTGAGGCAGAGACCAGTGTATCTTTTGTGGGAAAGTGGATCGATACTTGAAAGTGTTAGGAGTTGCAGTGCCATGAGGTCAGTGGAGGCAATGAAGCTATTGGGCATTGATTCAGCTGGTGCAACAGAACGGCCTGACAGCTTCAGTGATTAGACCGTTGATCCATGGGACATTACAGGTGTGCACGTTACAGATCATTCCATGGAAAAGGTACTTAATTCAACAGGGTCGCACAAGGCTGCTAGCTCAACGTACAGGGATCTGATCATTTCTGATACTGACATGCAAACTAGGAGCAACAATAGGCCATTTATCCCCATGAACCTGTTTGTCGTGGTTCCTTTCCACACCTTGCGGTGCACCAGATGACAACCTTGCCCTTTCTTTAGCACCTCTGTCTGTTTTTTACTTAATGAGGCCAAGTTGCTAGCTCAATGTTCAACCAAGCAAGGATGGAAAGCGTGCAAGGAGCCTGCCGGATTTGAACCCTGGACCACTCGCCCCGAAGTCCGGTGTGGATGCCACTGCACCACTGGCCAGCCACTCTTGAGCCTGGTCAACCATTTAATAAAATGATAACTGTAACTCCAACTCCAAATTCCCTGTCAACAAACAATACAACCTTTTACTCCTTACTTATCGAGGATCTGTCTCCCTCTACCCTAAAAATACGTTGGAAAATACATTTGAAACATATTGAAGCGTGCCACTATTGCAGTGTAGGAAGCTCAGCAGTCTGTTTGTGCTAATGAGGTTGGAAGGGATTTAGTGGGAGACAGAGATGTTAATATAGATGTTGTGTTCCTGTTAGTGTCTGTGTAGGTGGTGAAGATCTACCAGGGTTTTGTAATGAAGTCCTTTGTGTTTGAGGCTCAGCAACCTCCCCTCGGTCAATATTAAAGAACAAACCAATTGGTCATTCACGTCACAATTTTTATGAGATCTAATGAGGCACAAAATAACAGTCAGACATCTGCATGCAAATTAGAGACTGTCAATATAATCTCAACTGCTGGTGGCGTAGTGGCATCAGAGCTGGACTTAGGGGCGAGAGGTCCCGAGTTCAAATCCAGCCGGCTCCTTTGCACGATCTCCATCCGTGCCTGGGTTGAATGTCAAGCTAACAACTCGACCTCGTAAAAAAAAACCTGGAGAGGGATGGGCTTGTCATGACGGCACCCTGACGACTCCACCAGGAGTTAAGGAAGCGCGTGCGCGCACATACACACACACACACACACACACACACACAATGTAATCTATCCTGCCTAAGGCAATTTTAAGACCTTTCTGGAAGAAGTGTTTCAGGAGTGTTTTGATTTTCACATTGTCTCCATGTCTGATATTAGTCTTACATTTCTAAAACATAGCATCTTAGGCTTCACAATAATCTGATGTATTCTTAACTGTATCAGTCCTCCTTGAAAATTACTACCAACAGGATATGGGGAGAAGGCAGTGGGTTGAGGATGACTGGAAGAATTGGATCAGCCCATGACTGAATGGTGGGGCAGACTCAATGGACCGAATAGCCTACTTCTGCTCCTATATTATTATCATTCTGTGGTATGGAAGTTGCACATCATCAGACTGCAAGTCCCTACAGATGATGGTAAAACCCACCAAGAGGATAACGGGGTCTCCTTCCACCCACCCTCCCCATTTGTGACATTTACCAGGAGCATTGTACACGAAGGGAATGAAGCATTGTTGGGGATCCCTACTTCCCACCCCACAATTAACTCAGGATCATAAAGAAGGAGCTACAGAGGCGCCAGGACTAGGACTGCCAGACTGGACACCAGCTTCTTCTTGCAGGCTGCGAGACTAATGAACACCCTGCCACCATCGAGGTTTCGTCACTAGGACAGCAAGCTGTTTACTTACTGTGCTGTTTACACTTTATTTGTGCTGTACACTATGTGCATTTGGAATTATTTGTGGTAATATTTTGTTTTAGGTGCTATGTGTGATGTATAATTTGTGGGTGCAGTATGGTCTGGAGGAACGTTGTTTTGCTTGGTTGTATACAAGTACAGTCAGCTAACAATAAACTTGAAGGTGAACTTGTGTTGGCTTCCAAAAGTGAAATATGCAGATGCTAGAAATATGAAATAAAATTCTGAGCACTGATGGAAAGTGTCTGAGCTGAAACATTAACACTGCACATTGCCTTCATAGATTGAAACAAGATCTTTGACACAGTTAACACATTTTAATTCCACATCCCATTCCCATTCTGACATGTCTATCCACGGCCTCCTCTACTGTAAAGATGAAGCCACACTCAGGTTGGAGGAACAACACCTTATATTCCATCTGGGTAGCCTCCAGCCTGATGGCATGAACATTGACTTCTCTAACTTCCGCTAATGTCTCACCTCCCCCTCGTACCCCATCCGTTATCTATATACACACATTCTTTCTCTCACTCTCCTTTTTCTCCCTCTTTCCCTCTGACTATACCCCTTCCCCATCCTCTGGGTTTTACCCCCCTCCCCCTTTTCCTTCTCCCTGGGCCTCCTGTCCCATGATCCTCTTATATCCCTTTTGCCAATTAACTGTCCAGCTCTTGGCTCCATCCCTCCCCCTCCTGTCCTCTCCTATCATTTTTGATCTCCCCCTCTCCCTCCCACTTTCAAATCTCTTACTCACTCTTCCTTCAGTTAGTCCTGACGAAGGGTCTCGGCCTGAAACGTCGACTGTACCTCTTCCTCAAGATGCTTCCTGGCCTGCTGCGTTCACCAGCAAATTTGATGTGTGTTGCTTGTAATTGCATTTGTACCTTGTTGGCAAGAAGAGCTATTTTATTGAAGTGGAAAGATACCTCTGCTCCTACACTAACTCAATGGTTTTCCCAAGTAATGTTATGTCTTAGTTTGGAAAAAATTAGAAGTAGAACTTTTGATCACTGATTTGATTTTGAGAGAAGGTGGGGCTCTTTTGTTAAATATTTTCATTTAATCTGAATCAATTTACATGGTTTCCTTCCATTTTTGTGTTATATAAATGTGACTTGCCGGTTGTTGTTTTCTTTTTCTTCTTTTATATATATATATATATATATATATATAGATGACTGTAAGATGTATCGCTCCGGGAGTTAGTTCCTAATGGGTTTTTTTTCTTTTTTTTTGTTTTATAGTTAGTGGGGTTTTTTTTTAGTTTTTTTAGAATTTCTGTATTTTATAGCTGTAGATTATATATTAATAAAAAGATTTAAAAATGAACATTCGTTCTTTGTCCTTCCCTCTCAGCAGCGTCAACAGAGCTCTACGAAGAGGTGTTTCTCGCAGGTTGGTGGCAGTTATTTAAAAAGCACACTTCACAGGCATTTGGCCATAGTACGGGGCTTATCAGTGGCACCAACAAAGCTCTATGAACTAAATAAAAGTACAGAAGGGATAAGCAGAGCAGCTATTGTTGAGAGAAGACGAGTGGCAAGAGTAGAAGCGACAGGCTTTGGCTCAAAAGAGGCTTCAGCTCAGAAGAAGCGTCGGCTCTGTATAAATCATCTGTTAAGGTTTCCTTTTCGTTCTTCTTCCATCTCTTACTGTGCCATTTAAATGGCTGTGGTGTGCTCTTCGTACTGGATGTTGGAGAACTGGGAGACCCAGAGTCTCCTGGGGAACTACATCTGCATGAAGTGCATCTGGTTGCTGCTCCTTGAAGACCGTGTGAGGGATCTGGAAAAGCAACTGGATGACCTTCGGCTTGTACAGCACGGCGAGGATATAATTGATTAAAGTTACAGGGAGGTAGTCACCCCAAAGTTGCAGCAGGCGAGCAGCTGGGTGACTAATAGGAGAGCAGGAAATAGGCAGTTAGAACAGAGCACCCCTGTGGCCATTCCCCTCAAAAACAAGTATACCGCTTCGGATACTTTGGTGGAGTATAATCTCCGGGGAGATGTCACAGCAACCGGGTTACAGGCACTGACCATGGGGTCCGTAGTGCAGAATGGAAAGAGGGATAAAGGGACCGTAGTGATAGGGGACTCAATAGTGAAGGGAACAGACAGGACATTCTGTGGACGTAAATGGGACACCCGGATGGTCAGTTGCATCCCAGGTGCCAGGGTCAGGGATGTCTCAGATCACGTCCACAACATTATGGAGAGGGAGGAGGAGCAGCCAGATGTCTTGGTACATACTGGTACCAATGACAAAGGAAGGACAAGCAATGATGTCCTGAAAAAAGAATTTAGAGAGCTAGATAGAAAGCTGAGAAGCAGAACCTCCAGGGAAGTATTTCTGGATTGCTGCCTGTGCCACGTACCAGTGAGGGTAGAAACAGGATGATTTGGCAGATCAATGTGTGGCTGAGAAGTTGGTGCAGGCGGCAGTGCTTCAGGTACTTGGATCATTGGGATCTCTTCTAGGGGAAGCGAGACCTGTTCAAAAATGACGTGTTGCACAAATATTCTAGTGGGCAGGTTTGTTAGAGCTGTTGGGGAGGATTTAAACTAATTTGGCAGGGGGATAGGAACTGGAGTGAAGGGACTCAGGATAGGATGGATGGTAAAAAAGTAAAGATAGCGTGCAGTCAGACTGTCAGGAAGGGCAGGCAGGTGATGAAACAGTTGCAGCCAACAGGCTGAGTATCAAAACATTAGGGATGCAGAATCAGAAAGGATAGCAGATACGGTACTCAAGGTGTATCTAAATGTGTGTAGTATAAGAAATAAAGTGGATGATCTTGTTGCTCTATTACAGATTGCCAGGTATGATGTTGTTGTCATCACTGAATTGTGGCTGAAGGATGGTTGTAGTTGGAAGTCAATGTACCAGGTTACACGTTATATCGGAGGGATAGGAAAGTAGGCAGAGGGGGTGGTGTGGCTCTACTGGTAAAGAATGGCATCAAATCAGTAGAAAGATATGACATAGGATCGGAAGATTCTGCATCCTTGTGGGTTGAGTTAAGAAACCACAGGGGTAAAAGGATGTTGATGGCAGTTACACACAGGCCTCCCAACAGTGGCTGGAAGTTGGACAACAGATTACAACAGGAAATAGAAAAGGTGGGTCAAAAGGGCAATGTTATGGTAGTCATGGGAGATTTTAACATGCAGATCAATTGGGAAAATCAGGCTGGTAATGTATCTCAAGAGAGTGAGTTTGTTGAATGCCTAAGAGCTGGCTTTTTAGAGCAGTTTGTCGTTGAGCCTAATAGGGGATCAGCTATACTGGATTAAGTGTTATGTAATGAACCAGAGGTGATTAGAGAGTTTAAGGTAAAAGAACCCTTAGGAACTAGTGATCGCAATATGATTAAGTTCAATTTGAAATTTGATAGGGAGAAAGTAAAGTCTGATGTAGCAGTATTTCAGTGGAGTAAGGGAAATTACAGTGGTATGGGAGAGGGTTTGGCCAACGTAAATTGGAAGGAGATGCTGGCAGGGATGACAGCACAGCAACAGTGGAGTGAGTTTCTGGGAAAAATGAGGAAGGTGCAGGACATATGTATTCCAAAAATAAAGAGATACTCAAATGGCAAAATGTACAACCATGGCTGACAAGTGAAGTCAAAGCCATTGAAAAAGCAAAAGAAAGGGCATACAACAAAGCAAAAATTAGTGGGAAGATAAAGGATTGGGAAGTTTTTAAAAATCTACAGAAAGCAACTAAAATAATCATTATAATGGAAATGATGACATATGAAAGCAAACTAGCAAATAATATCGAAGTGGATAGTAAAAGATTTTTCAAATAATTTAGAAATAAAAGAGAAATGAGAGTGGATATAGGACCACTAGAAAATGAGGCAGGAATAATAATAATGGGGGACAAGGAGGTGGCTGCTGAACTAAATGAGTATTTTGTGTCAGTCTTCACTGTGGAAGACACTAGCAGTATGCCTGATGTTGTAGTATGTGAAGGAAGAGAAGTGGGTGCAGTTACTATTACAAGAGAGAAGGTGCTCAAAAAGCTGAAAGACCTAAAGGTAGATAAGTCATCCGGACGAGATGAACTACATCCTAGGGTGCTGAAAGAAGTAGTTTTAGAGATTGTGGTGACATTAGAAATGATCTTTCGTAAATCATTGGACTCTGGCATGGTGCCAGATGACTGAAAAATTACAAATGTCACTCCACTCTTTATGAAAGGAGGCAGGCAGCAGAAAGGAAATTATAGACAGTTAGCCTGACCTCAGTGGTTGGGAAGATGTTAGAATCAATTGTTAAGTATGAGGTGATGGAGTACTTAGTGACACGGAACAAGATAGTACAAAGTCAGCATGGTTACCTCAGGATAGAGGGGCGCCCTTTCAAAACAGAGATGCAGAGAAATTTCTTTAGCCAACGGGTGGAGAATTTGTGGACTTTGTTGCCACATGCTGCTGTGGAGGCCAGGTCGTTGGGTGTATTTAAGGCAGAGATTGATAGGTTCTTGACTGGACATGCCACCAAAGGTTATGGGGAGAAGGCCGGGAACTGGGGTTGAGGAGGAGAAAGAAATGGATCAGCCATGATTGAATGGCGCAGCAGACTCGATGGGCCAGATGGTCTAATTCTGCTCCTAAGCCTTATGGTTTTATGGTCTACATAGTTAGAGTAGTACAGAACAGAATGTTCCATATCTACTGCTTAGTTTGAAATACGTTAAGGGATCAGCAGAAGTTAAATTATGAACATTTTCTAAATCAAGTTCCAGCACTGAACTGCAGTGAGCCACCTTTTCATCTTCAGCCTCAGCACCTGTCCCCAAACATACATGGATGGTCTTCTGAGTTTTATTTTAAAGACTGGTTCTTATTTGAATAACTGCCTTCCGCCACTAGTTCATAACTTCTGAAGATGTCCCAAATAATCCCTAACAAGAGCCACCTGGACATATCCCACAGACATTGGGAAAAGGGAACAGAAAAGCTTTCCCAGATTTTCGGCAGATCTACTCCTGAGTACTGACAGCAAAGTGACAAGTAGCATGTTGATTTGACAGACCTTTATCAATTGCAACATCATGTCCCAATATTAGAAGTGGCACACAGTTATTCGCAAAGAGGACAGAAATTTTCCAAATTCCAAGTAACACTGGCAGATATTGCAAGGTTGTGTGTGAATGTAATGAAATGGATTTTCCGCATGGGCTCATTGATATCAGTCCTCCGTTGTCCTCCTGCGTCAATGTGACATTTCCATTTAATATGAATTGCTGGCATGGTTCTGCTATGCAGCTGCTTCAGTAACAGCTCACATCAGCTGGAATACCAATATCGTTCTGAATGTTTATTGTAATGGCGCCAAGTTACTCATGGTAGGATAGCATTTAATTCCCATTTTGTCAAGGAATCATCACAGTTTGTCTTTGAAGTGCTGGTATATTACACTTATACGCTCTGCCTAGTTAGTTGACCTCAGCTGGGCTGCATTTATAAAAATATATTCTGTTTTGGGGATCTAGATATGACTTACAAGACCACCATTTACCCCTGAACTGAACAGATTGCTAGGCATTATCAAGAGGGATTTAAGAGTCAAGCACATTCATGAATCAACTTATTTGCAGGCCAGACAAGGTAAGGAAGCCAAATTTCCTTTCCAGTTTCACAAGGCAATGGTCAGATGCTCCTCATCAGAGAGTTTTAATTTCAGTTTTTTTAAGAAACTGATTTTCCATCAAACTTGGATTTTCCCTAACTCTATCCTGCACCAGCCCCCCCAAAAAAAAGTCTGATTCTGCACACCTTAATGGAATTTGACCCAAATCTGAAGCAATCTATCTAACACTCTACTTCCTTGCCCATCCCCCTCACCATTCCTACCACCACCATCTTTCATATATGCCACTGCCCACTTATGTTATATTTTAATTCAAAGACACTCGTCTGGAGAAATATGAAATGGAGGCATATTCTGCAGGCACACAGATTTCCATATACTGCAGACCAGACACATGCCATTCTTTGCCTTCTTCAGGGCTGTGCTGGCACTTCCATTGACTCTGAGCGTTACTGTCATCCATGAAATTTGTATGCTTGAACATCTATGTTGTCAGCTTGGTTATCCAGTGATTTCTCTTTTGTATTTTGTTCCATACATTCACAGAAATTATTTGAAAGGTTTTTGAAAACTTTCACTTTAGAGGAGATGAAGTTATAATGCACCTTTCGGAGTACCAGCACAGTACAGAATATGCTTATCCAACGAAGTGCCTTTGTTCAAGAAAGGAAATAGGAATAATCCAGGTAATTATCAGCCACTGAGCCTCACATCAGTGATAGGGAAGCTATTCAAGAGGACACTGAGTGATAGGAATGATACATATTTGGAAAGAAACGGATTATTTAGGGACAGTCGGAGCGGGCAGCAGAGTGAGAGGGTAGCAGGGTGATAGGGCTTTGGCTCAAATGGGCCTTCGTCAAGACGAAGAACTGAGTCGCAGACATTCACAGATAATTCGCAGAGATTCGAGAGAACAAGGAGGTCAGCCTCAAAGCGGATCTCCCACGTGGTGAACTGCCTCTCTCACTTTCCACCTCCAGTGTTTGCTCCACCCTGAGCAGGGTGAATGTACGGAAGGCAGCTGGTCCGGATGGAATACCTGGCCGTGTGCTCAGAGTCTGTGCAGGGCAGTTGGCCGGGGTCTTCACGGTCATTTTTAATCTGTCCCTGGCCCAGGCAGTTGTCCCCATAAGCTTCAAGATCGCCACTATCGTGCTAGTGCCGAAGCATTCCACTGCCACGGGCCTGAATGACTTCCGTCCAGTTTCACTCACTCCCATCATTGCAAAGTGCTTTGACAGACTGGTTCTATCACATCTGAAATCCTGTCTGCCCACTACCCTGGACCCCCAACAGGTCAACAGAGGATGCCATCTCCACGGCACTTCACTCTGCCCTGACCCACCTGGACAGCCCCAACTCTTACGTCAGAATGCTGTTCATTGACTTTAGTTCGGCATTCAACACTGTGATCCCTTCCAAGCTGATCGCCAAACTTCGCCAGCTTGGTATCAGCTCATCCCTCTGCAATTGGACCTTGGACTTTTTGACTAACAGACCCCAATTTGTTAAGTTAGACAACCTCTCCTCCTCCACTCTCACCCTGAACACTGGCGTGCCCCAAGGCTGTGTGCTGAGCCCTCTTCTGTACTCCCTTTTCACCTATGACTGCATTCCTGTATATGGTTCTAACTCCATAATCAAGTTCGCAGACGACACCACAGTGGTTGGCCTGATCAGAGGGGTGATGAGATCTCCTACAGGGATGAGGTCCAGCACCTAGCCGCATGGTGTGCCAACAACAACCTGGCCCTTAACACCCATGACCATGACCATGACCAAGGAGATTATTGTGGACTTCAGGCATGCTAGGAGCCACACTCACATCCCCATCTACATCAACGGAGCTGTAGTGGAGCGTGTATCAAGCTTCAAATTCCTTGGTGTCCACATTTCCAAGGATCTCACCTGGTCCCTGAACTCCTCCATCCTGATCAGAAAGGCGCAACAGCACCTTTATTTCCCGCGGAGCATCAAGAAAGCTCAGCTCTGTCCCAGGATACTGACGGACTTTTATCACTGTACCATTGAGAGCATACTCACCAACTGCATCTCAGTGTGGTATGGCAGTTGTCCCATATCAGACCGCAAAGCACTCCAGTGTGTGGTGAAAACTGCCCAGCGGATTATCGGCACCCAATTGCCCACCATTGAGAACACCTACTATATACGCTGCCTGGGCAGGGTGAAAAGCATTATCAAGGATGCATATCACCCTGACCATGGACTTTTTCCTCTCCTCCCATCCAGTAGGCGATACAGGAGCCTGTGCTCCCGCACCAGCAGGCACAGGAAGAGCTTTTTCCCTGAGGCTGTGACCCTGCTGAACCTCACATCACAGCGCTAAGCAGTATTGCACCCATATTGTACTGCCTCAGTACTTTTATATTTGTGTGCTGTAGCACTTACTTTTTATTCGCAGTTATTTTGTAAATAACACTATTCTTTGTATTTCTGGTTAGATGCTAACTGCATCTCATTGGCTTTGTATCTGTATTCGGCACAATGACAATAAAATTGAATCTAATCTAATCTAATCTAATGGTGACCTTCGACTTCCCCAGAGGACTCCTCCCTTTCTCCCGTAGTCCTCTCCCACTAACATCAGTTGCTCTGTCACGGCAGGTGAGCTCAGAACCGTGCCGTGCTCCTCCTGTGACATGTGGGAACTCAGGGAGGCTGACAGTGTCCTTGAAGACTACGTGTGCAGGAAGTGTGTCCTGCTGCAGCTCCTGATAGACCGCATGGCAGCACTGGAACTGCACATGGACTCTCTTTGGAGCATCCGAGATGCTGAGAGTGTTGTGGATAGCACGTTTAGTGAGTTGGTCACACCACAGTTAAAGGATCTAAGGAAAGATAGGGAGTGGGTGACCAACAGGATGAGTAGTCGCAGGAAGGTAGTACAGGAGTCTCCTGCGGTCATCCCCCTCCAAAACAGATATACCACTTTGGAGACTGTTGGGGGAGATGGCTCATCAGGTGAAGGCAGCAGTAGCCAGGATCATGGCACCGTGGGTGGCTCTGCTGCGCATGAGGGCAAGGAAAAGAGTGGCGGAGCTGTTGTGGTAGGGGATTCCATGGTAAGGGGAATAGAGGGGAGCTTCTGTGGCTGCAAACGGGACTCCCGTGTGGTGTGTTGCCTCCCGGGTGCAAGGGTCAGAGATGTCTCGGAGAGGCTGCAGGGCATTCTGAAAGGGAAAGGTGAGCAGCCAGATGTTGTGGTGCATGTAGGGACTAACGATATAGGAAGAGAGCAGGATGAGGTCCTACAAGCTGAATTTAGGGAGCTAGGAGATGAACGAAAGAGTAGGACCTCAAAGGTAATCATCTCAGGATTATTACTGGTGCCACGTGCTAGCCAGAGTTGGAATAGCAGGATAGCTAGAATGAATATGTGGCTTGAGCGGTGGTGCAGGAGTGAAGGTTTCAGGTTCCTGGGGCATTGGAACCACTTCTGGGGGAGGTGGGACCAGTACCGTCTGGACGGGCAACATCTGGGCAGGGCTGGGATCAATGTCCTAGGGAGGTTGTTTGCTAGTGCTGTTGGAGAGGTTTTAAACTAATATGGCAGGGGGATGGGAACCCACACAGAAAAGAAGAGGGAAGTGATGCAGAGACCAAAGCTAGAGTTAGTGAAGAAGAAAGTAAGAGTAGAGTGCACAAAAGTAAAAAGCAAAAATCGCATAGGTCACTAGATTCTAAAAGGACAATGAGTATCTAAACTTTATCTAAATGCCCGTAGTATTAGAAACAAGGTTAGTCAACTTGTGGCACAGATCAGTACCAAGGCATATGATTTAGTGGCCATTACAGAAACCTGGTTGCAAGGTGGAGATGACTGGGAATTAAATATTCAAGGGTATCAGGTAATATAGAAAGAGGCAGTAAGGCAAAGGAGGTGGAGTGGTGCTGTTAATTAACGATGAGATCAGGGCGATTGTGAGAGATGATATAAGATCTACAGAGCAGAATGTTGAATTATCTGGCGAGAGATTAATAATAGTAAAGGGAAAAAAATCACTGGTGGGTGCTGTCTATAGGCCACCTAATAAAAATATTGCAGAGGCAGAGGTGATTAACCAAGAAATAACTGAGGCTTGTAAGAACAGAATGGCAGTTCTCATGGGAGATTTTAACTTCCACATAGATTGAGTGAATCAGGTTGGTCAAGGAAGTCTTGAGGAGGACTTCATAGAATGCATCTGTGATGGCTTTCTTGAGCAGCATGTTAGTGAACCTACAAGGGAAAATACTATCTTAGATCTATTTTCTATGTTTCTATGTTTCTATCTAGT
The DNA here is from genome assembly GCF_030028105.1 of Mobula birostris. Classification (NCBI taxonomy): domain Eukaryota; kingdom Metazoa; phylum Chordata; class Chondrichthyes; order Myliobatiformes; family Myliobatidae; genus Mobula; species Mobula birostris. The sequence goes on from NC_092376.1 coordinate 110,786,064, forward strand.
CCTGTGCAATGAGACAGGTAAGATTAACGATCTTGTAGTCAGGGATCCTCTTGGAAAGAATGATCATAGTATGACTGAATTTCACATACAGATGGAAGATGAGATAGTTAGATCTAAAACTAGTGTATTATGCTTGAACAAGGGAGACTACAGCAGGATGAGGGAGGAGTTGGCTCATGTGGATTGGGAGCACAGGTGATTTGGTAGGACAGTTGAGGAACAGTGTGTGGAATACTTTAAAAGAGATTTTTCACAGTGCTCAGCAAAAGTATATTCCAGTCAAAAGTAAGGGCAGTAAGTGTGGGGAGAGCCAGCCTCGGATAACTAAGAAAATGAAAGATACTATCAAATTAAAAGCTCATGTGTACAAAGTTGCAAAGAGTAGTGGGAGACTGGAGGATTAGGAAACTTTAAAAAGCAACAAAGAGCAACTAAAAAAGAAATAAGGAAAGGGAAGATAGAGTATGAAAGGAAATTAGCACAAAATACAAAAACAGATAGCAAAACTTTTTATAAATATATAAAGCAGAAGAGGGTGGCTAAAGTCAACATAGGTCCCTTGGAAGACTAGAAGAGAAAATTGATATTGGATGATAAGGAAATGGCTGAAGCATTGAACGACTATTTTGTGTCGGTCTTCACGGTGAAGGACACGTCTAATACGCCAAAGAAGGATGTTATGGATGAAATGGGAGGTGAGGACCTCGATAAAATCACTGTCACTAAAGAGATAGTGATGAGTAAACTAGAGGGCCTTAAGGTAGATAAGTCCCCTGGTCCTGACGGGATCCATCCCAGGGTGCTGAGGGAATTGGCGGAGGTTATAGTAGACACGTTGGTAATCAAGTATCAAAATTCTCTAGGCTCTGGGCAGGTCCCGGCAGATTGGAAGACAGCAAATGTCACACAACTTTTTAAAAAAGGATGAAGGCAAAAGATGGGCAACTATAGGCCAGTTAGCTTAACGTCTGCAGTCAGGAAAATGCTCGAAGTTGTCATTAAGGAAGAAATAGCAAAACATTCAGAAAGGAGTGGTCCCATTAGACAGACACAGCAAGGATTCAGAAAGGGCAGGTCCTGTTTGACAAACTTACTGGAGTTCTTTGAGGACATAATGAGTGCAGTGGATAGAAGGGAACAGGTGGATGTCATATACTTGGATTTCCAGATGGCGTTCGATAAGGTGCCGCACAAGAGACTTATAAATAAGATACGGATGTGTGGAGTTGGACAAAGTGTACTGGCATGGATAGTGGATTGGTTAACCAATAGAAGGCAGAGAGTTGGTATAAATGGGTGTTTCTCCGGTTGGCAGTCAGTGGTGAGTGGGGTGCAGCAGGGGTCGGTGCTGGGCCCACAGCTGTTCACCATTTACATTGATGATTTGGAAGAGGGGACTGAGTGTAGTGTAGCAAAATTTGCTGATGACACTAAACTGAGTGGAAAAGCAAATTGTACAGAAGATGTGGAGACTCTGCAGAGGGATATAGATAGATTAAGTGAGTGGGCCAAGGTCTGGCAGATGGAATGCAACGCTGGTAAATGTGAGATCATCCGTTTTGTAAGGAATAATAGAAGAACAGATTATAATTTAAATGGTGATAGATTGCAGCATGCTGTTATGCAGAGGGACTTGGGAGTGCTTTTGCATGAATCGCAAAAAGTTGGCTTGCAGGTACAACAGGTTATCAAGAAGGCAGATGGAATAGAAACCATAGAAAAACTACAGCACAGAAACAGACCTTTTGGCCCCTCTTGGCTGTGCCGAACCATGTTCTGCCTAGTCCCACTGAACTGCACACGGACTATATCCCTCCATACACCTCCCATCCATGTATCTGTCCAATTTATTCTTAAATGTTAAAAAAGGACCTGCATTTACCACCTCGTCTGGCAGCTCATTCCATACTCCCACCACTCTTTGTGTGAAGAAGCCCACCTTAATGTTCCCTTTAAACTTTTCCCCCTTCACCCTTAACCCATGTCCGTGGTTTTTTTCTCCCCTTGCCTCAGTGGAAAAAGCCTGCTTGCATTCACTCTAACTATACCCATCATAAGTTTATATACCTCTATTAAATCTCCCCTCATTCTTCTACGCTCCAGGGAATAAAGTCCTAATCTATTCAATCTTTCTCTGTAACTGAGTTTCTCAAGTCCCGGCAACATCCTTGTAAACCTTCTCTGCACTCTTTCAACCTTATTTATATCCTTCCTGTAATTTGGTGACCAAAACTGAACACAATACTCCAGATTCGGCCTCACCAATGCCTTATACAACCTCATCATAACATTCCAGCTCTTATACCCAATACTTTGATTAATAAAGGCCAATGTACCAAAAGCTTTCTTTACGACCCTATCTACCTGTGACGTCACTTTTAGGGAATTTTGTATCCATATTCCCAGATCCCTCTGTTCTACTGCACTCCTCACTGCCTTACCATTTACCCTGTACGTTCTATCTTGGTTTGTCCTTCCAAAGTGCAATACCACAGACTTGTCTCTATTAAACTCCATCTGCCATTTTTCAGCCCATTTTTCCAGCTGGTCCAAATCCCTCTGCAAGTTTTGAAAACCTTCCTCACTGTCCACTGCACCTCCAATCTTTGTATCATCAGCAAATTTGTTGATCCAATTTACCACATTATCATCCAGATCATTGATATAGACAAATAACAATGGACCCAGCACTGATCCCTGTGGCACACCACTAGTCACAGGCCTCTACTCTGAGGAGCAATCCTCTGCTTCCACTCTTTGGCTTCTTCCATTGAGCCAATGTCTAATCCAATTTACCACCTCTCCATGTATACCTAGCGACTGAATTTTCCTAACTAACCTCCCATGCGGGACCTTGTCAAAGGCCTTACTGAAGTCCTTGTAGACAACAACCACTGCCTTCTCTTCATCCACTTTCCTGGCAACCTCCTCGAAAAACAACAATAGATTGGTCAAACATGACCTGCCATGCACAAAGCCATGTTGACTCTCCCTAATAAGTCCCTGTCTATCCAAATGCTTGTAGTTTCTGTCGCTTAGTACTCCCTCCAATAACTTACCCACTACCAACGTCAAAGTTACCGGCCTATAATTTCCCAGATTACTTTTCGATCCTTTTTTAAACAATGGGACAACATGAGCCATTCTCCAATCCTCTGGCACCTCACCCATAGACACCGACATTTCAAGTATATCTGCCAGGCCCCTTGCAATTTCAACACTAGGAATGTTGACCTTCATTGCTAGAGGGATTGAATTCAAAAGCAGGGAGGTCATGTTGCAAACATACAGAGTACTGATGAGGTTGCAGCTGGAGTACTGAGTGTCGATCTGGTCTCCATACTTGAGGAAGGATATACTGGCTTTGGAGGCAGTGCAGAGGAGGTTCACCAGGTTGATTCCAGAGATGACGGGGTTAACCTGTGAGGAGAGATTGAGTCGCCTGGGACTATACTCTCTGGAATTCAGAAGAATGAGAGGGGATCTTATAGAAACATACAAAATTTTGAAAGGGATAGATAAGATAGAAGTAGAAAAGTTGTTTCCATTGGTAGGTGAGACTAGAACTAGGGGACATTGACTCAAGATTTAGGGGAGAAGATTTCGGACAGAGATGAGAAACTGTTTTTCCCAGAGAGTGGTAAATTTGTGGAATTCTCTGCCCAGGGAAGCAGTTGAGGCTTCTTCACTAAATATATTTAAGATACGGTTAGATAGATTTTTACATAGTAGGGGAATTAAGGGTTATGGGAAAAAGGCAGGTAGATGGAGCTGAGTTTGCGGACAGATCAGCCATAATCTTATTGAGTGGCAGGGCAGACTCGATGGGCCGGATGGCCGACTCCTGCTCCTATTTCTTATGTTCTTATGTTCTTATAACAGTCCACATGGCTTTGCGGAAGGCAAGTCATGCCTTACAAATCTGACCGAGTTTTATTGAGGAGATGACAAAGGAGTTTGATGTGTCATGTGACTGGCAACAATGAATATAGAATTGTGTCAGGTTTTATAAACAAATAAACATTTATTAAACTCTACTCAAAATTAGTAAAAAGATAAACAAACAAAAACCTTAAATGGAAGTAAACTGCTATGCGGCCATTTAACAAACCACCAAACTCAGTACTAGTTCTTAAAGCGGTAAAATCCCCGACTTTGCCTGCTGTTGGTGACCAAGAAGGAGGTCGAATCGTTCGGATAGAGAAGGCGCTCAGTACTCAGTGTCGGAGAGCTTATCAGAGCTCGAAGTTCTCGGATGACTCAGAGTCGGACCGTGGTCAGGTATGGCAGGGAGAGTTTTTCTTCCTTCTCCCATCTGCATGAGATGTGGGACATTTGCGAGACTTTGAACTTTTACTGTGCTCATGGACTTCTTCATCAAGTTATGGTATTGTTGCACTGTTGTAACTATATGTTATAATTATGTGGTTTTGTTAGTTTTTTTTCAGTCTTGGTCTGTCCTGTGTTTTGTGATATCACACCAGAGGAAATATTGTATCATTTCTTAATGCATGCATTACTAAATGACAATAAAAGAGGACTGTGTGTCTTCATAATCTAAATGCGAACACAGCATTAAAGTGGTAAATTGGATCACAGTTCTTAGAATGGTAAATTTGAAAGTCCAAGAGATTTATACAGTCAATTAGGAGAGACTTTCCTGAAGTAAAGAATTCCTCGAAGACATGACGTTACTGCCGATCCCAGCCAGAACCTGCCTCGTCTGCAGGATTCACGACGACGGAAATAAAACGGTTTAAAGGCACTGACCTTTTTCCTCTGTAGACTAGAAACTGCACAACCTTTCTGTTGCTTTTAGCAGAGGTTATCTCATGCAGATCACTCTTTCTTGAACGAATTCAATAATGGTCGATCCTCCCCAAAACCATCGAACAACTCCTTCAGGTTCCTGTCTTCACTTTCCAATACTACTGAAAAGGTACATCAACAAATCTGGCAGCTATTGGTGAAATTGCCAGCCCAACACTTCTGTACCTTACAATAGAAAGTAAAACTCAGTTTTAAAACTATACTGCGTCATGGGACTAATACGCAGCCTAGCGGAGTATCTGACTGACGATTTAACTGAAAACTAACTCTGTCACTAGGGGTCTACACTTATACACCTGTTGAGAACAGGTCATCAACGTGACCTCACATCGGTGGGAAAATTACATCATGTGACCTCCGCAAGACCATTACATCATCCTCATAAGACAATCACAAGATATCCATGAAGTATATAACAGATGAGATAAGGCAATGGAAATTATCTACATGGACTTTGGTATGGTATTTAATAAGGTTCCTCTTGGTAGGTTGATTCAAGATAAGGATACACGAGATCCAGAGCAAATTGTAAGTTTAAATTCAGTATTGACTTCTCCATAGAAAGCAAAGTGTAGAGGCTATATAATAGAGTAAAGGTTGTTATTTTGGATGAAGGTTCATGATGGGTGGTGTTCTACAAGTATCAGTGCTGGGACCTCTGTTGTTTGTGTTATACTGTATATCAGTCATTTGGGTAAAAATATGGATGGGTGAATTAGCAAGTCCATGGCTGACAGCATGACCAGAGTTGTGGACAATGTAAAGGGCTATCAATAATATATTGGGACATAGATCAGTTACAAATATGGACAGCTAAGGGGCACTTAGAGCTAAATCTGGGCAAGTGTGAGGTGTTGACCATTTGGGTGGTAAAATGAAAGAAGACGAGATGAATGGTGGACCCCTTACTAGCACTGAAGTACAGAGAGATCTTTGGGTCCAGATCTACAGTTCACTGAAAATGGTTAGTCAAGTGCATGAGTTGGTAAAGAATGTTATGAAGTTTTTCTTCATTGGTTGAGGTGCTGAGTATAAAAGTAAGGAGGTCATGTTACAATCAAATAAAACTTCATTTAGACTGCACTTGGAGTATTGAGTACAGTTCTGGTCACCCAGTAGGAAGGATGTTGACACTGTGGAGAGGACCCTGGATTCGAGGGTATGCGCTCTAAGGAAACATTAGCAACTTGGGTTGTTCTCTCTATAGCATTCGAGGCTGAGGTGAGACCTGACAGAGGTTTATAAACTTATGGGAGGCATAATCAGAATCTATTCCTGTCATGGTCCGGATAGGGGTCCCTTTAAATTTAGCTTGTTTATGTTATGATCCGGACCGTTGATTCCCTGTTTTCCTGTGTCCCTCGACTTTGATGATTAGAGGCAATTAACGCTCGGCTGAACCGGTAGTTTATAGTCTCTGGCTTTCAGCTGTTCGGTGCGGGAGCGTCTGCGAAGTCACGGCATGCTAATGTCATCTGGCCGGAGCAAGCCTTGTCTTTGCCGGAAGTGAGTGCGGTAATTCGCCTTTCATCACCGGAGCAACCCTGTCCAGTTACCTTGCCAAAGCAAGCCTGCAAAGTTTCCTCACCGAGGTGGGTCCGTCAGTTAACCCGCCGGAGGGAATCAAGAACCGTTGTCTTCTGTTCCCGGGCCAAGTCGAGAGCTCAGCACTACCCATCCTGGCTCCGGCGGCATCCAAGTACCACGTCCACGTCCTGGCTCCGGCGGCATCCAAGTACCATGTCAAGTCCTAGCCCTGGTGGCATCCAAGTACCATGTCCACATCCTGGCTCTGGAGGCATCCAAGTACTATGTCCACATCCTGGCTCCGGTGGCATCCAAGTACCATGTACACATCCTGGCTCCGGTGGCATCCAAGTACCATGTCAAGTCCTGACCCTGGCGGCGTTCAAGTACCATGTCAAGTCCTGGCCCTGGCGGCATTCAAGTACCATGTCAAGTCCTGGCCCTGGTGACGTTCAAGTACCATGTCAAGTCCTGGCCCTGGCGGTCTGTGATTCCTGTCCTACCCCCCCCGTCTGAATCCCTTCTCTGCCCCTCTTGCCTTTAGCCCTCGTCTGCAGCCCCCACCTACACTTCGGTCTAGTTCCATCACCGGAGCTAGATAGGTACTGTCTGGTGTTCATTCGTGTTGGTCTTGTCTTGTCTTGTCCTCACCTCCGTGGGGTAAGTCTTGCCGTCGCCCCGCGGAGGGTCATGAGTCCCGGCCCTATGTTCTGTACCCAAGGAGGGGTCCCGGCTCTCTGTTCTGTGTGTGAGTCCCGACCCTATGTCCTGTTTCCAAGGAGGGGTCCCAACTCTGTGTTCTGTGTATGTGTCCATGGTTCCATATACCTGCTCTCCCGAGACTGAGGCTCTGTGTTCCCATGTTCCTCCTCTCCTTAGCCCATGTCATGTCCATGCCTGGTTCTGGGGTCCGAGCCCAAGGCAAGACCCAGGTACTGGGTCCTTGCCCAGTCTCCGGCTCGGAGTCTATACCCTAGCTTCATCATGTTTCCTCTAGTTCTGGGAGCCGATTCTGAGTCCAAGCCCAGACCCTTGGTCCCAGCCTAGTCATAGTCCTCAATCCTTGTCCAGTTCGCTACTCCTGCTCCTGCCTTGCTCTCCTGATATCAAACAATAAACTAAATCTAAGTAACCTCACAAGATGTATCTTGCATTTGGGTCCACCCTTGCTCCCAATGCCCCACCAGTGTGACATTTCCCCAGGATAGAATTGTCAAGCGTCAGGGCACGTAGATAGATAGATACATACATTATTGATCCCTAAGGAAATTGCAGTGTCACGGTAGCATTACAAATGCTCAGAATATAAATATTAGAAGAGAAGAAGAAATAATAAAAAAATAAGTTACCACAAACAGTCTAACAGGAGGGGATTATCACTTCCCCAGCTATAGGTTGACTCATTATAGAGCCTAATGGCCGAGGGTAAGAATGACGTCATATAGCGCTCTTTGGAACAGCACAGTTGTCCTTTGTTCCACCACAGCCTCCAGTGTGTCCAGTTTGACTCCTACATCAGAGCCAGCCTTTCTAATCAGTTTATTGAGCCTGTTGGCATCACCCGTGCTGATGCCACTGCCCCAGCACACCACTGCATAGAAGATTGTACTGGCGACAACAGACTGGAAGAACATGTGAAGAAGAGGCCTGTATACACCAAAGGACCTCAGTCTCCTCAGGAAGAAGAGGCAACTCTGGCCCTTCTTGTACACAGCCTCTGTGTTGGTGCTCCACTCAAATCTGTCATCCAGGTGCACCCCCAGGTACATGCAGGTCCTCACCACATCCATGTCCTCACCATCAGTAGTAACAGGGATCAATGCAGGCTCAGTATTCCTAAAATCCAGCACCATCTCCTTTGTCTTAGTAACGTTGAGCTGTGGATGATGCAGCTTGCACCATTTGACAAAGTCCTCCCCCAGGGCCCTGTATTCATCCCCTGTCTTCTCTTTATACACCCAACTATTGCTGGGTCTTCAGAGAAGTTCTGCAGATGACATGACTCAGTGTTGTATCTAAAATCCAAGGTATACAGGCAAAACAGGAAGGGAGCCAACACAGTCCCATGTGTGGCCCCTGTGTAGCTTATAGCCATATCTGACATACAGCTCTGAAGCCACACAAACTGTGGTCTGCCAGTCAGGTAGTCCATTATCCAAGATACAATGGACATGCCAATCTGCATTGAACTGAACTTTTAGGGTTAGAGGGGGGAGGTTAAAAGGCAACATCAGGGGCAAGATCAGCACAACATTGTGAGCCGAAAGACCCGCCTCATGCTGTAATGTACTGTGTTCTGTGAAGTGTAGCCACCATTGAACGAAAGAAGGCTACACTCAATTGACTCATAGGTCTAACAAAAACAAAGTAATCATGGCTGGATAATCTGATTGAATGGTATGACTAAGAAATGGATACCGACAGAACCCTTGAAGAGTTTTGCTTGAGTGACAAGATAAGGCGGCATTGCCTTGAAATGTCAATCTATGTCTTGTGCACAAAGCTTTGGTGTAATAACTGAACTCATATCTCCCTACAAACATGACTGCACTACCATTGCACCAGTGTTCACATTTGCTTTTATGTGACCTGGTTTAACTTTTGAAGAAATTTCCACAGAAGTTTGGATTGCACTGTTTTTATTAACCCCAGAGGAATGATGCTTCATTTAGCCATATACATGTGTTAAATTGAGTGACAATAAAATTGAACTTGAACTTGAGATACTGCCATATTTAAAGCACGTTACTCTGAATGCAATAATAGTGCATCAGTAGAATTGCTATTGTTTAATTGGTTGCTAGAGTTTTCGGAATAAATTCTTACCACAGTGGCTACACTTCACCCTGAGAATGCAAATGGTACTCAACAAACTGAAAATGAAAATTAAGTTAACGAAGCTGCAGATGTTTGAAATCAGAAATAAAACCAAAATATATTGGAAACATTCAGTAGGTAAAACAGTATGTGTACAAAAAGAAATAGAATTAACTTTTTCTGTCACAGATCCTTCTGAGAGCTGAGAAGGAGAGAAAAGCAGTTAGCTTTAAGTTGCAGAGAGGGTGAGGAAGGGATGGATTGGACAAAGGGAACAACTCTGTGAGGGTGAGGGCAGGGGTGCCTTGGGAATAATGTCATGGGTTGGGTTAGTTAGAGACAGAAAACATGGTCCTTTTTATTTTTTAAAACCCATGATGCGAAGTCATTGGCGTGTGAGGACACAGATACAAGAATGTCGTTTTACAAACTGCAGAGCTCAGTGGTCAGATGATGCTAATCTATGACAAAAAAATGAACCAAATCTGAGCTGAGCTGTTATGGTGCAGAGGAAAATGTGGAGTTAGATCTCAACGCTTCAAGCTTGCAACATGCCCAAGTAATAGATGAGTGCTGCTCCTCAAGCTTAGTTTGGGTATCATAGTTCAGGATCCCACAGGCAATGATGTTGAGTAAAATTCTGATGGAGAATTGTTATAACGGGACATATTAAGAAGCTTGAGGATCACTCCTGAAAACTAAACACATGGGCTCCACAAATCAATCAACCAATTTGTGTTTGGATTTTCGGTGTGAAAACCACATTCTGAACACTGGATTGGAAGTACAAGTGAATCATAGCTTCACCCAGAAGAACTCTTTGGGTCCCTGGATACTGCCAACGGAAGAGTGGAAAGGGCAGGCATTAATCTACTATGGTTGCATTAGAGAGTTCTGTAAGATGAGGCATGGTTGACAGAGACGCATTTGGTGTGAAATCCCATTAAATGTCAAAAATTGTGAAGATTGATCTGTTAAATATGGAGGTAATACATATGGTACTGAAACTAGAATCCCAAAGCAACAGGTAGTATTTCTGTTTATCTGAGGGCTAATACCCTTCCTTTTGGTATACGTGAGGGTTGCCAGTAGTTCAGCATTACAAAGGAATTTCCATATCTAAAAAGGAAGTTTAGCATTGATACAGGATACCACTTTTTTTCCAAATAACAAATGAGGCCTTTGAGATGAACTTTAATCCCCAAAGAAGCCATAATTGAATTGAACTGAATTGACTTTATTTCTTACATCTTTCACATACATGAGGAGTAAAAATCTTTACGTTATGTCTCCATCTAAATGTGCAATGTGCAATCACAGTAATTTATAATAATTTATCATAAATAGAACATTCAAAGTAATATAGACTACACTCAAATCAGCGTAAGTTAATCAGTCTGATGGCCTGGTGGAAGAAGCTGTCCTGGAGCCTGTTGATCCTGGCTTTTATGCTGTGATACTGTTTCCCAGATGGTAGCAGCTGGAATAGATTGTGCTTGGGGTGACTCAGGTCCCCAATAATCTTTCGGGCCCTTTTTACACACCTGTCCTTGTAAATGTCCTGAATCATGGGAAGTTACAGATGCGCTGGGCTGTCCGCGCCACTCTCTGCAGAATTCTTCAATTAAGGGCCGTCCAGTTTCCATACCAGGCAGTGATACAGCCAGTCAGGATGCTCTCAATTGTTCCCCTGTAGAAAGTTCTTAGGATTTGGGGGCCCATACCAAACTTCCTCAACCATCTGAAGTGAAAGAGGCGCTGTTATGCCTTTTTCACCACACAGTTGGTGTGTACAGACCACGCGAGGTCCCCGGTGATGTGGATGCTGAGGAACTTAAAGCTGTTTACCCTCTCAACCCTAGATCCATTGATTTCAAAAGGGGTTAGCCTGTCTCCATTCCTCCTGTAGTCCACAACCAGCTACTTTGTTTTTGCGGCATTAGGGGAGAGGTTGTTTTCTTGACACCACTGTGCCAGAGACTTGACTTCTTCCCTGTAGGCCACCTCGTTATTGTTTGAGATTAGGCAATCAATGTAGTGTCGTCTGCAAATCTTGACAGGAATGATTGATGACATCATCATCTAGTTTACCCTGAATGGGAGCAGCACTGAGAAGACATCATCCAAGAAATCATCTCATCTCAGCCCACCCATTGTCTGCCCACTCACTGTGTCCCATTCAAGACAAAGCCTGGGTTCTGGTGGCAGCATAACACTGAGATTCAACCATATGACATTCAACCTAGGCTCCATGTATCATTGGGCCTGACTCCCAAGGAATACTAGGCTAGGCCTAAACAACCATGCTTGGCCTAGACACCAAGAACAAGGATAAGCCTGGACCCTGGGAAGCAGAGAACAGCCTGGGCCTCACCAACGGGAACCAGCCTGATACTCAGAAATAGAGTCCCATCTGGTCCTGGAGAGGCCTCTCCCTGTGACTAATGGCAATTTTAAAGAACTGCTACAGGTGCAAAGATCTTATGAATTGCTATGCCAGCTCCAGCTTCCCTGATAAATTTTATTTCTGTTGTGGAATTGCATATTTATATGAATTTGAGCATGTCCCAGAAAAAGCTGGTACCATGAAGGGAGTGTTTTTTGAGGACTGACAGGCAGGATATACCTCCTGAGTTACAAAGTGCTTTCCCTCTGGAATAAAGTACAAATGAGTAAGTTTTATAAAGCACCATTTGCTTTGATGCATTTTGCTGAGTGACCTGGAGAATTGCCCCTGGAGTGTTCTGGTCTGATTTCAGGAATTCATAATTGGAAGACTCTGTGTCATGCTTTCCAATTCTCTATTCACATTTAATATTGTTTCATACACTGTCAGGAGTTTTAGGAGATAATTCAGATGATTCAGCCACTGCTGAAGATCTTAAGTTCTAATGTACATTGAGGGGCTTGTTTTGAGAAAGGTCACAATATGCCCCACCCACAAAAAAATCTCAAGCTCAGCTAAGCCTTACTCACAAACTGTTTCTCATTGTTGAAAATTAAAATGTTGGCAACCGTGAGAGAGTGTGCACATAAATCGTGGACTGTGGGGCCTGCTCCTCTGCTGTAGTGCTCCATGTTCTATAAATTGCAGAGATATAACTTGAGATCCTGGGCAAAGTATGATGGGGAGTACATTTAGCAGTTAACCAGTTAAGGCCGAATCTCCAGCACCTAACACCCTTGTTTCTTGTTCAGCCTTACAGTATCCTCGAAATGATGGGTTATATTGATTGAACTATAGGAACCTGATTGTAACAATTGCCCTGGCCAAGTGATTAAGTTTACTGATGTATCTGAAGTGACCTTTGAAGTGATTTAAGAAGAAATAAGCACTTGAAAGGGAAGAAAATTGGGTGCTCAGAACAAGGTGGTGATCTCCTAGATATAACTAGACTCAGAGCTAAGTGAACCAGCTCAAGAATCTATATGAAGATGAAGTTCTTCGATCAACTATTAGGACCGCTCCCAGAAAATTACCTGAGTCAAACTCAAAACCATGGGTTCCAATTTAGTATCTGTACTTTAAGCAAGACACTGATTAATAATCAGAATACAAAATATGATGAGTCACTTAAATGCTGCCCTATCTGAAATGGAAGTCAATTTAATATCATATATGAGAGATAACCCTATGATAACTCTTACTACTACACTTCAGTCAGACTAGAATCTCTGAAGTGGGATTCCGGTCTTGTTTTATTCTGCACTGATCTCTTTGTTGCAAGCCTTTTTCTTCATTGTCATGTATAATATATATATAATTTATCTTCTGTGGTATGCCTGAATCTATATGCCTGTGTTGCTTGCAAGCAAATGTTTTTAATTGCACCAAACCTCAGCTCTTTTTGTGCATATAACAATAAATTCAACCTGACTTGGGATATTTGAGAAAAATAGTCAAGTTTGAAATTGAGGAAGAAATGGGAATTTGCAAAAGCAATGGAGGTCTGGGTAGGAGAAACAGAAAATGTAATTAGGTGACTGGGTGTGGCAAAGTTGACTTTGGGGCCAGTAATAGTTCTGATGAGTGATTGGAGCTTGAGAATTGAGAAAGGAAAACAGAGTACAGGCATGGGATAAGAGGTCTGATGTTTTGAAAAGTTGTGGTGGTGTTTGACAATAAGAATAGGGAAGGTGCAGAGTGATAGATGAAGGGACCATTTTATGCCACGTCATGAAAGGTTACACCTCTGGAAATAAGACCATTAGAAAATCAATTAAGTAGCTTGATTCCATATCTGGAGCCTTCGAACTCAAAACTAAGAAAATAACAATATGTACTCTGTAAAGAAATCTCATCTTAAAACACATTTGGAATGTGAAACAAAGCTTATTACATGCAGTAGTTTGAAGGTGAGGAGGTAATATAAATGGAATATAAATCCACTCTTCCACAGCATTCAACATACTTGTGCTGTACTTTGAGGTGTCCTATGTCTACATTACTTATTGTCAGCAATTCACTGTGTCCTAGATACATTCATATGTCTGCTGCATGCAGAATATTAATAAAAGATAAGTTTCCATTAGTGAGATTAGGGAGAGAGGAAGAGGAGAGCCATCCGCAGTACCACCGATGCGGCAGAGAGGGCCTCAAGATGACTGTGGCTCAAAAGAGGGGAGCCATGGAGTCATAAGTAGCTAGCCATCTGGACACAAGCTGGGGTCTGATCAGCCCTGGCTGGGTCACCTGGAGGAGGTTGTATGATGTTGAAAGACCCGAAACATCCGATGATTCCAGGAACATCACTGAAGATGTGTCCAGAAGCATCAATAGATGTATGTACACAGTGGTTTTGCACACTTCCCACTCTGTATTTCTCATTCTTCCTAGATCTTTTCTCTCAGTATAAACACTGACAAATGATGGCAATAGTAGCATCATATGAAAAATTCAGCTGCAGAGGGATCTTTAAACTCTCTGTTCCAAACAGCTACAATTGTTATTTGCTCACAGAACTATCAGATTTAATTGAGCCATTTCCCTAAACTTAAACTGTTGGCACGTGAGATGATGTGAGAGTCTAGCTCCAAACCAGCCAAACTTTGCACAGAGCCTGGAGCCCATCTGTTCTAGTATGGAGTTGTCTCTAGCTCCACACTAATGTGTGTTGACCAAACAACGACTAGTGCTGTTGACTAAACTCACAGCCTCTATTACATCAGAGGCTCCGACTTCCTTCATCCAAAGGTAACTCAGACTGCTATCATCATGGTTCACTGTTTGAAGTGGCCTTGATATCTCAGGACATTCCAGAAACCTGTCCTCCCATTGATTACAAGGACGGTGACAACTCAGCCACGGAGAAGCGTGGAACACAAGCAGTGCCCTCTCTTAGATCAGTAGCCTTCATGGTCTGAGCTCTGCTCAGGTAGTCTGCTGCCTACAGGCTAGCCAAAAGCAAGGTGCTCAGTTGGAACGGTCAGAAGCTGTGCTTTTCAAATCCAGCAGTGCCCATGGTTCCCCTTCACAGCCATCTGCACTTTCCTTGCAGAATATGGGATAGAACCAACCAGTTTCCCTCCACCGGTATCCTCCTCTGTCTAGCAAAACTGGTCCTTACCCTCAACAATTTCACCTTTGGGTCCTCCCATCTTCTCCAAACTTGAGGAGCAGCCATGGGCACCCAAATGGGCCCCAGCTATGCATACCTTTTCAGTCCATGTCCCAACTCTTTCTCCACTACGTTACTACATTGGCATTGTTTCATGCACCTATGCTGAGCTTGTCAATTTCAACCCTGCCTCCAACTTCCCTTAAATTCACTTGGTCCTTTTCTAACACCTCCCACCACTTTCTTGATCTTCCTGTCTCCATTTCTGGAGACAAACTATTGACCAACATCTTTAATAAACCTACCAATTCCCACAACTGTCTTAACTATAACTCTTCCCATCCTATCTCATGTAAAAATCCTACTCCCTTTTCACCAGTTCCTTTATCTCCACTGCATCTGTTCCCTGGATGAGACTGTCTTTTCCAAGATATCAGAGATGCTCCTAGAATGAGATTTCTGTCCTCCACCATTGACACTGCCCTCACCCACATCTTCTCCATTTCCCAGACATCCATGCTTAACTCATCTTCCCACCACCTTAACAGGGATAGAGTTAACCCACCACTCCATGATTCTCCACATCCAACACAGCATTCTCCACAACTTCTGCCATCTCCAAAGGGATCCTACCACCAAACACATCTTTACCCACCTCCCACTCTCTGCTCTCTGCAAGGATTGCTCCCTCCAAGATTCTGCTGTCCATTCGACCCTCCCCACTAATCTCCCTCCCAGCACTAATTCCTGCAAGCAGCTAAAGTGCTACACCTGCCCATTCACCGCTTCCCTCACCTCCATTCAGGGCCCCAAACAGTCTTTCCAGGTGAGGCAACACTTCACCTGCGAATCTGCTGGGGTCGCCAATTGTATCAGTGCTCCCGATATGGCTTTCTCTACACAGGTGAGACCAGCCATACATTAGGGGACCTCTTCGTCAAGCATCTCCGCTCCTTCGGCTAAAGTGGAACTTAACAGCAGCCAAGTATTTCAATTCTGATTTCCATTCCCATTTCTCACATGTCAATCCATGACCTCCTTGTGCCACAATGAGGCCACCTTCAGAGTGGAGGAGCAACACCTTACATTCCATCTGAGCCTCCAACCTGATGGCATGAATAGCAATTTCTCCTTCCAGTAAAAAAAAACCCTCCTCCTCCTCCTCCTCTCTTTTTCTATTCCCTACTTTGGCTCCTTACCTCTTCTTAATTGCCTATCACCTTTCCCGGTGCCCAGGGAAGATGAATCTGGTGTTAAAGATCTCGATGAATGGCAGAACAGGATAAATGGCAAGGTTTTGCTCTGATTTCTTATGCTTTTGTATTATGTTTTTACATTCAAAGATTCAAAGTAGGTTTATTATCAAAGTATATATGCAGTATACAACCCTGAGATTCATCTTCTTCAGACAGCCATGAAACAAAGAAAACCATGGAACCCATTCAAAAAAAAGCGTCAAACCCCCCACCCCATCCCACATGGATAAAAACCAAATTGCACAAATGGCAACAAAAAAAGTGAAAAACACAGAATATAAAACACAAAATCGAAAGAGTCCAGGCATATTCAGTTCAGCTCAACGTTCGTTATCTGCAGGTGGCCCTGATTCAAAATTGCCCCAGATAGCAACAAAAATTCAGAGCGACCAGAAACCAGAAACACATCACAATGTGAACTACAGAGTCCAAGCCATAAAATGCATCAATTTAACCTTGCCCGAGACACAGAACTCCAGCATCAAGGGAAAGACAGTCCATCCTACTCAGACACCTTCCTCTGGCAGCAGCGAATGAAGAACTGGTAGACGACATTGAACACTGGCTCACCTTCCACAGCTCTCTTCCTCAGAGGTGAGATCGATGAGAAATGGAATTGATCATGGACTCACACCCTGTCTCCAGGCTTCTTGGCTTTGAGTCTGTCCACTTCGCTTGAAGCCTCTCAGAGCACACTTAGAGACTGCAAAGTGCCAGATTGCTCAATCAGCCGGCTATCACACACCAATATGTAGATCACAGGCTCCAACAGTAGCAGAACCAAGAAAAAGAAGATGCAAAAGAAGTTAAAAATGTAATTTTTTTGTGAATTATCTAGAGGATGTCAACCTTGGTTATGTTGTTCGCTGGCTCCATCTTCATCCTTCAGCCCAATCTTGCCACCTAACTCAAGCCTTTTACCACCCCTGTACTTCCCCTGAGTGTAATACCCTTCCTGAAGTGGGATGCTCAATATTCCAGCTGAAGGATAACCAATCATTTATATACTGTATGTTTGTGTAATCTATATATTTTGTAGTCTGAGCCTCTGCTAATACCGAACATCCCTTTAATAACTTGTCCTCTCGCGTTTATAGTTCTCAACCGATATGCGCAAGTCCATTAAAAGGGGCTGTGCATCCATCCTTATCGTGGGAAATATTAATGACAGGAACAGATTGGCAGAATCAGCAGCGCCCAGCCCATGAGGCAGTACAACTACCCAACAACATGGAGGATCTATATGCTTATTCATTTTTCAAGATGGGCAAAACATGCAGACACAGCAAAGAGAAATGTGCCTTGTGCTTATATTTCAAGAGAAGCCACACTTGTGCATTTCTTGTCACCCCTTTATAGGACGAATGTGGAGGCCTTAAAAAGAGTGTAGAGGGACTTATTAGGATGCTGCCTGGATTAGAGGTTCTGAGCTATAATGAGAGGTTAGGCAAACTTGAGTTGTTCTCTCTAAAGTATCAAAGGCTAAGGAGTGACCTGATAGAGATTTTTTTAATTATGAGAGGCATAATTATGACAGTAGATAGTCAGAATCTTTTCCCCAGGGCAGAAATGTCAAATACCAGAGGACATGATTTTAAGGTTAGCTGGAGTAGCTTAAAGATGACGTGAAGAAGAAATTTTTAAAGAGAGTGATAGGTATCTAGGATAGGTTACCGGGGTAGTGGTGGAATACGATAGTGGTGTTTAAGAATCTGTTAGATAGACACAGGAATGTGTAGAGAATGGAGGGAAATGGATCATGTACAAGCTGAAGAGATTCACTTTAATCCATCATGATATTTGGTAGAAACATTATGGGCCATAGGGGTGTTCCTGTGCTGTTCCATGTTCTATAATTTGCAAAGATGATGAGAATCAGAACAGAAAAGGGGTGAGATTTGGTGACCGTCACCTAATCAGAAGGGAAATTATTTTTGAAGTGTTTTTGTTTAAAATTCAGGATTGGGACCTGGTGTAATGTCCGCACAAATTAACACAAGTTGGCCAAGGAAAATGAGCATTTGGTGAATTAATAGTGCCCACAAAATGTCAGCTTAGAGTCAATACACTCAGGTATTGCCCAAACCTTCCTAATTGAAGGAAATGGCAGTGAGAACTCTTGTTGAACCATTTACAGAGATGATTATTACAATAAATGCAACTGCTGAGAAAGGTTATACTTTCATATGATTGGGTAGTTGGTTTAACTTCTTCCGGACCGTCTGAAACTAGAGCTACACATTGTTCCAGTCAGTTAGGAGATCTCCTTAAAGGATATTAACAAACCACCTGCAAGTTAGGTTAATTCAGCAGTCATATGAGCAATTTTACTATGCCAGTTTGGCATTCCTTTTTTTGAATTCGTTAAATTCAACTTTTTAATCCACCACTATAGGATCTGAGCTCATGTTTAGCCTGCACATTTCTGAATTACCAGTCCGCTAAGGTAATGTAAGCACAATGACTTCCAAAGGCACCTCAAAGCTAAAGAAAAGTGAAAACTTTTTATTAACATCCATTGCCTTGCAGCAGTGGCCCCCCACCTGGGAATCATGGACCCCTTGCTTAATGGTATTGGTCCACGTAATTAAAAAGGTCGGGAACTTGGCAACCCCTGACTTACAGCAATCTCAACTATTCCTAGCTCTCTCACTTTCACCCCTCCAAATGACATCTAAAAACCTAAAGGGAATAGATTTAAAGTGAGAGGGGAAAGATTTAAAAGGAATCTGAGAGGCAGCCTTTTCCACACAAGGGTGGTGGGTACATGGAACTACATGGATAATCACCTTCCAGGGCCTGAGAAGCTCATTGCTAAGCTCAGCTCTCTAGATCAGCTGCATAGCCTTTCCAAAGAGGTGTTGATGTTAAAGTTAAGCTCTTAACAAATATTCTTTCTTCATCTTTTTGTTGTAATCATGAACCTGTCCCCAGTTCTTAATATAGATTGCAAGCAGCAATCAGACTGAACTTGGAGGCACAGTTTTGCAGAATAAAGTGACCAGGAAACTTGTCACCATTAGCCAGATGCAAGACAACGGGGATTACGTCATTTAGCACATCAAACATAGTTACAAGTTGGGATGTTTGTGTATTCAGAGGGTCAGCCCTCACAGCATTAATTGTGGATGGTTGGGATCTCTGTCACCTGAAGCCTTTATAACCATCTGTGAGAGCTTAGTTGTCCCAGCAAAGGTATCTGAGAAACATCACATGCAGATGATGTCATTTATATGAAAGTGGTATGGATATCAGAAGCAATGGGGATTTTTAGGATTGACAAGGAGAATATCAGAATGGGGATACAGAAAGAAGAACTAGAGTTCATTCATCAACCTTTGGTTTCTGCAATGGATGACTTATTCATCTGGACTCGTTGGTATGTTCTTCAAGTTTGTAAGAATTGCACCCCTGTTTGGAAATCCTTTGTGTTATGACATGCACCCAACCATGCCAACTTCCAGGGTTTAGATGCCCTAATTCTACGAAATATGGACAGCAGGCACAGCCCCTTTAAAGATTCAGGACCATCCTGCTAATTGGCAATCATGTTTTGGGTGCCAAGATTTGAGTATTTAAAGAGCACCTGAACTGAGATTTGGTGCTCAATCATAAGCCCTACAGGTGATATCATCTAGCATTTGTTTCGCGCTCAGTTCTCAGTTCCTGGCCTCAGATATCCCAGCATGTGGGTCCAAGCTATCCTCACCAAGGACTCTCGTCACACTTCGTAGTTTGTAAATCTTTGGTAATTTGCAAATCTTTTATAAATTAGAAATCCTCTGTGAATGTTAAATGTGTGTTAAGAATTATCTGTCTGAATTTAAATGTGAATCATTAAAAATAAACTAATCGTGTTTAAACTGCTTTGTAAACTGGAAGTACCTCCTTCTTGGTAGTGAGGGGTGACCCACCATCAAGTAGTGGATACTAGCAGCTAAACCTCATCACAGAGGCTAGACAAGGAGGTAAACTAGTCCTTGAAGAGTAGCTAGATATATTATAACCTCCCTACATGTAGCTATCTATATCAGATAGGTCTTAAAATCTTCTTTTAAGTTTTAGGCTTTGCTGACAGGAAACCCAATACCATCGTAGAACAAGCTATAGAGATTAGTACAATTACAATGTTTAAAAGACAATTGGACAGGATAAAAAAAGAAGACCAAAACGAAAATGGGAGAAACACAGAAAAACAGACTAGTTCAGATCGGCACCTTGGTAAGCATAGATGAGTTGGGCCAAAGAGACGTTTTGCATGTTGTCTAACTATTACTCGATAATCCTGTAGGTCTTAAATGAGATAGACATCCAGTCTAATGAGATTTGAAACAGCAACCATCTGGTAACAGAAGAAGAGATTAAAATATCAGCTGTGCTAATCGGATTGAAAACTTTTTCTGAAATCTCTTTGGTTGCCAGCTGACTGGGAAGAGAATAATCTCTGTAACAGATGGTATCTATTTTCCTCTAAAACATTATTGTACTTGGCTGCACACAGTGGAGTAAAGTTGTCCTTTAAATGAGTTTCATTTTGATAATGTATTTTTGGCATGAAATAGGCCAGAGACTACATAACTATTAGACAATATATTATGTTGAAATAAAGATGGCACCAGTAACTGGCGACTTTGCACGTGCTCTCCCGAGCAAACTGCCCTCTCCACTATCCTATACCCGAGAAAACCTTCTAAACCTCCAATTTAGAAAGATAAAGATCAACAACACCCTGGCAAAGCTACTGACCCAGCTGGAGACCACCAAGCCAGCACTGCTTCTTAAACTCCGGACCGCACCTGGACCCGACCAGCAAGGCCCACCACGTTCCCAGAGACCCGTGGTCTGCTACCGTGCCAGAGCGCTTGGAGACACGGCCCATTCCAACCAGCACCTCTCCGGAGCAGATGACCACACAGAAGTCACGGCAGAGATCCCAAGGTGCCCCAGGCACTTCCCCAGAGCGACCACCGTAAAGCCCCATTGGTGGCCATCCACAGTTCAGAAGTGAGGCCTCTGCCGCCGACCTCAGAAATCGAGCCCGAGGCTCGGCTGGAGCGGAGGCCTCCACAACTGTGACAGGGTTTACGGACTTGTTTCAGCAAGAAGCCCGGCCATCCGGGATTAAGTGTCGGCTTCGGGGCCCAACCCAGTTGACAGTCTGGGCCCCCAGCAGCTGGAAGTGGCAGCGGAGCTTCCCTCGTTACTCGGCCCGACCCAGAGCGCCCGACGACGCGACCCGCCGATCGATCCCCGCGGGACGTGTCACCAACCTCAAAGAGCTGCGAACAAAACACTGTATCGATGGAAACCTGGAAAGATGCACCATTTACTGAGGAAGCGTGGGAAAAGAGCTGGGCTGCTGGTCAGATTGAAGCTGAGGGGCTTCGGGGTCCCTATGCCAACCAGCCTACTAGCTAATGTGCAAGCCATAGAAAACAAGGTGGGTGATCTTAAAGGGAGACTCCCCTGCTATAGGGAGATGCAGAGCTGCTGTGTATTCTGTTTCATTGAGACCTGGCTCTCCCCTGCCACCCCCGACTGTGGCATCCGACCGGAGAGATTTTCAATCTATTGGATGGACCGCACAGCGTCTTCGAGCAAGACGAGGGGAGGTGATGTCTGCCTACTGATCAACACTACGCGGTGCTTGGACACCGTGGCACCTGCAGACCGGACCTGGAACACCTGTTGGTGAAGTGTCGTCCCTACTATCTGCCACGGGAATTCACCTCGGTCATACTGACAGCGGTCTACATTCCCCCCCAGGCAGACGTGGAGTGTGCTCTGAACATACTGTATGCCAACATCAGTGAACTAGAAACTGGGTATCCGGAGGCTTTGCTCATTACATCCGGGGACTTTAACCAGGCCAACCTCAGAAAGGCGCTGTCAAACTTATACCAACATGTCTCCTGTCCCACTAGAGGCCCCAATATACTTGACCACTCCTACACAGCAGTCAAGGATGCCTACTGTTCCGTCCCACGACCTCATTTCGTAAAATCGGACCATCAGAGCGTACTCCTCCTCCCGGCTTACAAACAGAAACTGAAGCGGGAGGTCACAGTGTCAAAAGTTGTGTCGCGTTGGACGGAGGAAACGGATGAGGTCCTCTGTGACTGCTTTGAATCGGTGGACTGATTAGTATTCAAGGACTCGGCAGCTAACCTCGATGAGTATGTCTCAGCTGTCATGGACTTTATTTGGAAATGCACGGAGGACTGTGTGTCTCGCAAAACGATCCGGGTATTCCCTAACCGGAAACTTTGGATGAATTATGAGGTCAAGTCCCTTTTAAAGGCTAGAGCTGCGGCTTTTTGGTCCGAGGATGCCAGTCACTACACGGAATCCAGGCGTGAACTCCGGAAAGCCATTAGGGGCACCAAGAGGCAATATTGAGCCAAGTTGGAGGCCCAGGCTAACCAAAGGGATGCCAGTAGACTATGGTAGGGTCTAAATGAGATCACTGGGTGCAAAGAAAAGGCTGGGAATATCAGTAACTGTGGCGCTTCTCTTCCTGACGAACTTAATGTATTCTACGCAAGATTCGAACAGAAGAGGAGCGTCCCGCTCCCTCCGGATGAACCGGACCTGGTGGCATCGAGATTCATTGTCACCGAGGAGGACATTAGAAGGGCCTTCCTGACGATAAATCCAAGGAAGGCAATGGGCCCAGATGGCGTCCCGGGATGAGTTCTCCGGGCCTGTGCTAGCGAGCTAGCTGGAGTGTTTGTTGACATCTTCAACTGCTCCTTGCTTCAGTCTAAGATCCCCTTGTGTTCCAAGAAGGCAATGATAATCCCACTTCCAAAGAAGAGCAAGGTGGCACGCCTGAATGACTATCAACCTGTGGCTCTGACATCAATTGCTATGAAGTGCTTCGAGAGATTGGTTATGGCACACATCAACCACAGCCTACCAGTCAACCTCGACACTTTGCAATTCGCCTACCGGGGCAACAGGTCAACGGCAGATGCCATCTCTCTGGCCCTACATTCCTCCTTAGAACACCTGGAGAATAAAGACACATACGTAAGGCTCCTTTTCATTGACTACAGCTCTGCCTTTAATACCATCATTCCAAATAAACTGATCCCTAAGCTCCGGAATCTGGGCCTTAGCACTCAGATCTGCAGCTGGATGTTCAGCTTCCTCACAGACAGGACCCAGGCTGTAAAAATAGGGGACAAGTTCTCCTCTACAATCACTCTGACCACTGGTGCCCCACAAGGCTGTGTACTCAGCCCCCTGCTGTACTAACTGTACACCCATGATTGTGTAGCCAAGTTTCCATCAAACTCAATATATAAGTTTGCTGATGACACAACAATTGTAGGCCATATCTCGGGTAATGTTGAGTTTGAGTACAGAGAGGAAATTAAGAACCTGGTGGCACGGTGCAAAGACCATAACCTATCCCTCAACGTCAGCAAGACGAAGGAATTGGTTGTTGACTTCAGAAGGAGTAGCGGACCGCACGACCCAATTTACATCGGTGGTATGCAAGTGGAACAGGTCAAGAGCTTTAAGTTCTTCGGGGTCAATATTACAAATGACCTGACTTGGTCCAACCAAGCAGAGTTCACTGCCAACAAGGCCCACCAGCGCCTTTACTTCCTGAGAAAACTAAAGAAATTTGGCCTGTCCCCTAAAACACTCACTAATTTTTATAGATGCAGCGTAGAAAGCATTCTTCTAGGGTGCATCACAACCTGGTATGGAAGTTGTCCTGTCCAAGACCGAAAGAAGCTGCAGAAGATCGTGAACACAGCACAGCACATCACACAAACCAATCTTCCATCCGTGGAGTCACTTTACACCGCACACTGTCGGAGCAGTGCTGCCAGGATAATCAAGGACACGACCCACCCAGCCAACACACTTTTCGTCACTCTTCCCTCCGGGAGAAGGCTCAGGAGCTTGAAGACTCGTATGGCCAGATTTGGGAACAGCTTCTTTCCAACTGTGATAAGACTGCTGAACAGATCCTGACCCGGATCTGAGCCGTACCCTCCAAATATCTGGACCTGCCTCTTGGTTTTTTTGCACTACTTTATTTCCCATTTTTCTATTTTCTATTTACTATTTATAATTTAAATTTTTAATATTCACTAATTTTAACTATTTTTAATATTTTTAGTATTTAATATTTTGTAATCCAGGGAGTGTGAAGCACAGAATCAAATATTGCTGTGATGATTGTATGTTGTAGTACCAATTGTTTGGCGACAATAGAGAATAAAGTATAAAGTATGTTTGTTTCTTCCCTGCACCCACCCCCCAACATCCCACAAACAACAGAACAAACCATGACTTTCTGACCATAGCTCAAACTGGCAACATCAGATATTAATTCAGGTCAACAGAGTGCTACAAGGAACATACACTATCAAGCCTTTAGTGTATACTGGCAGGGCTGTAAGCCAATCATTCCGTAACTTCTGTGTTCAAATATGAGCCCTCATATTGCAAAACTAAATGCAACCATGGATCCAAATGTTGTAGCATTAAAAAAAAGAGGGAAACTCAAAGCATGCCAGCAAACTCATTGCAATATTAATCCTGGAGCTTAAAGTTGGAGTTCATACTTTAATAAATGTGAACTCCATATTTATTTATTTTGAACAAAAGGAGATAACTACACTCTCTCACCCAATCATTGAGATGTTTCCCACAACCAATGAGTTCATTTAAAAGACTCTTTGTCTCATTATCTCATGTTCTTGTTATTTATTGCTGTTATGTCTTTCCTGATTTGGATTGTTGTGTTATTTTATTACTAGATTTCATTGCTTACTTGTGCTTTCACAGCTGTTGTTGATTGCTCATTATCATGTTGTTAGGCAATTAGCCTTCATCCTGAGGGTGGCCATTTTATTTAGTAGTTAGAAGTACTTGTTAGAAGTTGAAGGAATTTCAATCTATATTTGAATCTGCCTTTCATTAGAATGCCAATAAGTAATGTCTTTTGCAACCGGCTCCTTGCATACTGTAACAAGTTGGTGAATAATAAAACTGCCTCCAACTACGTGTAACCTCTGTGTAGCGCTGGTCCTATCTCATGTGACTGGTCGCCGCATTCATTATGAGAAAAATCAAATTACGTAGCACTACACTAGGTGCTAGTAGGCCACCAGAAGCTCTAGGTATTGGAAGGAAGCAGTAAATAGAAAACTCACACTTTTAGATGTAAGTTTTGTTTATATATATACATACACAAAATATTTACATGAGTAAGAACAATACAAAATTCCAGCATTCTGTTTAGGTTCCAAATCTCAGATAGCACACAAAAACCAAATTCCTTGTTAGTTAAAATCAGTGAGATTCATTTGAATAACATTTGTTACTCCAATTTCTCAAACTAATTAGATCTAGTGTTATTCCCTATGTAACGGTTTACAGACCAGCCTTTCCTTTTATTTATTCCTAGTTGGTTAGAAACTAATTGAATTCCTATGCTTAAGTATTATGTTTAACTTCAGTTTCAGCTCCAGCCAGCATGTCTGCAAATTCAAATTTATATATATACACACACAGATACACAGCTTAACTCCTTTCACAACAATTCTCCAACATCACAAATTTTAAACAAAATAAACTCATTCAGAAACTTGTCAAATTCTTTGCAAAGTAATCAGTTCTTGCAGAAATTCAGATTCTGCGAATGAAAATAAACTTATACATCCAACCATATTAAATCCTCTGCATCATTAAACTTTTCATTCCCACGCTGGTTCTTCGATCTTGAGTGGCTCGCCATCTTGTTTCCTGGTTCGTTGGATGAAATAGTTGATCATCCACGGAAGGTCGATTCACAATACTTACGCAAAAAAAAAAGGCCCGTATACAACAGGATTAAAACCCTTAAGTATTGATACACACTGTATTTTCTATTTCAAAATAGCTCAATATCACATTGTCATTTCCAAACATTTCTCAGTTCAAACACTACTGAACCTGTTTCACACACAAATTAATTCACTCAGAATAGTAGAAGTTTTAACTTACCCAATCCCTTGGTGTGAGCTAACAGAAGTAATTCCCAGTTACACTGTAGTGATCTTGGACACTCATCTCTGCTGATATTGTCTCATTACAGCTGTTGCTTTTTACAGCTGTAGCTTCAATTACTCTGCCATAGTTGGATGCATCAGCAAGGGAGATGAGGCTGAGTACAGGGCTACAGTAGGAAACTTTGTCACATGGTGTGAGCAGAATTATCAGCAGCTTAATGTGAAAAAGACTAAGGAGCTGGTAGTAGACCTGAGGAGGGCTAAGGCACCGGTGACCCCTGTTTCCATCCAGGGGGTCAGTGTGGACACGGTGGAGGATTACAAATACCTATGGATACGAATTGACAATAAACTGGACTGGTCAAAGAACACTGAGGCTGTCTACAAGAAGGGTCAGAGCTATGTCTATTTCCTGAGGAGACTGAGGTCCCTTAACATCTGTCGGACGATGCTGAGGATGTTCTATGAGTCTGTGGTGGCCAGTGCGATCACGTTTGCTGCTGTGTGCTGGGGCAGCAGGCTGAGGGTAGCAGACACCAACAGAATCAACAAAATCATTCGTAAGACCAGTGATGTTGTGGGGATGGGACTGGACTCTCTGACGGTGGTGTATGAAAAGAGGATGCTGTCGAAGTTGCATGCCATCTTGGACAATGTTTCCCATCCACAACATAAAGGACTGGTTGGGCACAGGAGTGCATTCAGCCAGAGACTCATTCCACTGAGATGCAACACACAGCATCGTAGGAAGTCATTCCTGCCTGTGGCCATCAAACTTTACAACTCCTCCCTTGGAGGGTCAGACACCCTGAGCCAATGGGCTGGTCCTGGACTTATTTCCTGGCATAATTTACATATTACTATTTAATTATTTATGGTTTTATTACTATTTAGTTATTTAAGGTGCAACTGTAACGAAAACCAATTTCCCCCGGGATCAATAAAGTATGACTATGACTATGACTATGAATAGATTTTTATTGTTATTGTCTCTCCTCCAGGGATTTCACCCTGAGGTTTTCAAGTAAGTGGGGTAAAGATATTCATTACTAATTCCAATTTTAACAATTTATATCTTTAGTTTCTAATAGTTTGCTGCATCTCTCTGGCTTTCCTGTGCCTACATCAGCCACGCCTCATTCTCCATAGCTATTTTTTCCAAGTTCTCTTTTTTTTTAATTTAGTAGACCTCATTTTCATCCCTTCACAGTTGGAGTTTTCTAACATTACAGCTTTGGGCTTAGCTAACCTGGGCTCCATACAACTACACTGGGAGTGGTCTTTATCTATCTGCCTAGCTTAAGAAAATGAAGAAAACAACTGAGCGAGGGCAGAATAGTAAAAAGACACTCTCACTGGTGATTCCATCCACGGTGGATTTAATATTGATTCTGGAAGCTCCACATGGCAGAAGTTTAAAATGTCAACAATGGAGCGGTAAAGCCTTGAAACCAGGTCAGTGTGTTCGATACGTTCATCTATATTATCTAGACAGTCTAGCGGATCAGCGGCAAGCATGGCAGCGCTGAAGCAGTGCTAGCCAGGACATCATTTTCAGAAAGAGAAATTGCTGTTAAAGTGAGACTGGCTGAATTAAACACAGAAAAATCCTGCCTGGAAGTCACAATAGAGGCACTGCAGCATGAAACGGAGGCGGAGGTGGCTTTAGCCATAGCTGAAGTCTTTGACAATGTTAGATCAAACTCACCATGTCATTCAGCTGAGGGGACTACGAAGTATATCCAAGACCAGTCTACTTATGCTTATACCCACCCACCACGGACACTGAAGACTTAGCCAGCCAATCGAGACTGAAAGGGGGGCTCCGCCCCACAACTCGACACCTTTTACCCAAATGGGACAGATCACAGACCGGCTCCCTCACATACTCATACTTATATCAAACAAGCAGATATCTCATTGCATCCAATGACCTGCCACTGACTCGCCCATCAATATGAAGGAGACATGCAGCCAATTAGTAGAAATAGACACCCAGGCTCCTATGTACCATGGCATAACACAGGTGATTATGCTGCCCAGCCTCCTGGTAAGGTGCACCACACCCCTAATGAACCCCAAGCTAACCACGATGTGTCAGATGTTGTGAGATTCCTATCCTGTCGTGACATGCTGATGGCCAGGCTCACCAAATTCAATGATTCGCCAGAAAATTACTGGGCTTGGAAGTCCACATTATCCAATACCACTGAAGACCTCAACCTCAAACTCAGTGAAGAACCCAACCTCAAGCCCAGTGAAGAACTCAACCTGGTGGAGAAATGGCTTGGACCCAGGTCTGCTGAGCAAGCAAGCAGATTAAGGTCTGTTCACATCATACACCCCAGTGCTGCTCTCACCTTAGTCTGGCAAAGACTGGAAGAGTGCTACAGATCCACAGACGCAATGGAGATTGCTCTCTTCAACAAACGCAAGTCCTTCCCCAAGATACCTGGTAGGGAGTCCCAACATCTGTGAGAGCTAGAAGACCTGTTATTGGACTTAGAGGCAGCCAAAGCCAAAGGCTACTTACGTGGCTTGTCTGACCTCAACTCCTCCCTTGGAATTCATCCCATCTTGGAGAAACTCCCCTTTACTCTACAGGAGAAGTGGAAGTTGGGAGGAACTAGATACCAGCTGGAAAATGGAGTCAGCTTTCCTCCTTTTTCCTTCTTTTCTAGTTTCATCTGGGATGAAGCCAAAATAAGGAACAACCTCAGCTTTATCGTGACCTCCTCTAGCTCAGCACCACTTAAATCAGAGAAATGTGTTAGAGGCCCTGTCGTGATGCACAAAACTGAGGTGGACAATACTGTCCAAAAGGATGATTCTAAGATGTCAGAAGATACTAACAAACAGTGCTCTCTACATGGGAAACCACACCATTGCTGGAAGTGTAGAGGA
Source organism: Mobula birostris (assembly GCF_030028105.1). Lineage (NCBI taxonomy): Eukaryota > Metazoa > Chordata > Chondrichthyes > Myliobatiformes > Myliobatidae > Mobula > Mobula birostris. The sequence continues at coordinate 110,814,972 of NC_092376.1, forward strand.
TTCAGGGAGAAACCTCTAAAGGAGCAAAGGGCCTTCCTTAAAGAGCTCTCCATATGTTTCTGCTGCTGTTCTTCAACCAGCCACTGAGTGAGGGACTGCAGTGCTGTTATCCAGTGCTCTGAATGTGACAGCAACAAACACATTGCAGTACTTCATGTTGGCCCACCTCCCTGGTCTGTGAAGAACAACAAGATCACTGTATCTTCTTACAGCATGGCGGGGCGGGGAGGGAGATGAATCCCTTTCCTTTCTAGTTGCCACCTCTTCCTGTACTGAGGTCTGTGGGAAAAACACTACTAGTAAGTCATGTTCAAAGATCTGCCTCGTCAAAGTCTACCCAGAAAGCCACCATGAGAAGAGGATGAAGATGTATGTCATCGTAGATGATCAGAACAGTAAGTCTCTGGCTAAATCATCCTCTTTCAGTGTCTTCGATATAACCAATGGTGCATCATGTTACACACTTAAGATGTGCAGGAGTGTCACAGACAGTTGGGTGAAGAGCAAGAGGCTTTATTGTTGAATCTGTTGATGAAAAGACTTGCTTAGCTCTCCCCACACTCATTGGGTGTGACAAACTTCCAGACATCAGGAAGGAAATTCCTACTCCAGAAGCAGTGACTCACCTCCCTCATCTCAAGTCCCTATCCAGCGAAGTGCCGTCACTTAACCCAAAGCCTGCTCCTGCTAGGAAGAAATATCCTTCAGGTACACGAGGTACCCGAGCAACGTAATGGGCCTATGCACAGAGGTCAGCGCTGAAATTTGTCATAGCAGGAGACATCTGCCTAGGGCGTGCACGCAAACCCTCACCTGAGGACATCATCAAAACTAGCATTCTAAAATACAGGCACCCCTGTCTCATGACCGTCTGCCTTAGCAGCGTCCGCATCAAGGAGAGCTTTGGCCAGTCCAGTCAGCCTCCCGCCTTGCCTGACTGGACCTCACAACAAAGAGGCTTGAGAAGCAACTCAGTAAGCATAGGTGAATCTGCCTTTGTCCATACAAAGGATGGCTACAAACCAGCTCTTCCAATGGGTGACCTTACCGTTCTTAGGGAGATGGATAACATGTTCCATCAAGACAACTCTACAGTTAGGTGGCACCATTCCCCTACTGTAGACCCTACAATGGTGAGCAGGCAAGCAGCCACTTTCCTTCACACTTGCATGCTCAAGAGACGACCTGAAATTACTTAGGAAGAAAGCTAACAGTATCAGTGGGAAAATAGACTGTCGGAAAATGTGATCCTCTGGTTACAAATCTGTAAAAACGAAGACGTTATTTTAAGTTTGTACGGATTCTAGATTTGTTTTGGATTCTCTGTTGTATATTTGATACTATCTAAATGGCTTATTTCGAAGTAGGGAGGCAAGAGAAGGGTCCACTAAAAGCTTCTTTCGGTCCACCTCTAACACTGTTTTGCTACTTGCTGCAGGGACTGTATGAGTTCAGTTGGTAGCATCTTTTACAGATACCAGGCAGGGAGTGTTATGTCTTGCCTGATTTGGATTGTAATTTTAGAACACAGAACACAGAACACAGAAAACCTACAGCACAATACAGGCCCTTCGGCCCACAAAGTTGTGCCTAACATATAATTTTATTTCTAATTACTAGATCTGACTGTCTACTGAAGGGTTCACAGCTGTTGTTGATTGCTCATTTTACCCCGGTTGTTAAGCCATTAGCTTTTATCATCAGGGCAACCATTTTATATTGTTTGTACGTTTCATTTAGTAGTTAGAAGTACTTGTTAGAAGTTGAAGGAATTTCAATCAATATTTGAATCTGCCTTTCATTAGAACACAAAGCTGTACTGTCTTTTTACACCCGCTCCTTACATACTGTAACAAGTTGGTGAACAATAAAACCATCTTCAACTGCAACTCCGTCAGGACTGCAGTTATCCACCTGTTCAGTTTAAGAAAATGGGGAAAACTCTTGAGCGAGGCACAATAATTGCTATTCATTTATATTCGCATTTGCACAACTTCTAGTCTTTTGCACTCTGGTTGATCTTTAATTGATTACATTATAGTTACTATTCTATAGATTTGCTGAGTATGCCCACAGGAAAATGATCTCGGGGTTGTATATGGTGACATACTGTGTATATACTCTGATAGTAAAGTCACTTTGAACTTGAAAGAGTTTGGATATATTCTGTATGTGAACAGATGCCAGCGACCAATTTTTCATCATCCATCCCTAAAGGTAACCAAAGACTGAACAAACAGTAGAGCCTGGAAACATGAAATAAAAATCGAAAAGGTTGAAAATACTCAACCAGTCAGGCAGCATTTTATATAAAGATTAACAGGGATAATAGATGATAGGTGAAAGATCTCAAATATTAACTCTGTTTCTCTCCTGTCAAATATTTCCACCATTTTCTGTTTCAGTTTCTAATGGCAACAAAATGTTTCACTCCCACACACAAAATAGGGGAAGAACTCATTAGTTCAGGCAACATTTGTAGAGGGAAATCAACAGTCAATGTTTCAGGCTGAGACCCTACATCAAGACTAACAGGGACGTCAGCAGAAACAAGAAGAACAAGGAGGTGGGGTGAGAAGTGTTGACAGCGACTGGGGAGACCAGCCGAGGGGGAAGGTGGATGAATGGGGGAGGGGTGATGATGCCAAAAGCCGGGAGGTCACAGGTGGAAGAGGTTGATGAAGAAGGAATCGGTAGGAGAGGACAGAGGACCATGAAGCAAAGGGAATGAGGTGGGAACCAGAGGGCAGTGATTGGCAGGTCATGAGGATTGGATAAGAGAGGAGAAAAGGTAAGAGGGCCTCAGAGTTGGGGAAAGTAAAAAGAAAGAAAAAAGGGGGTATTTAGTGGAAATTAGAGAAGTTAGTGGAAGCATTGCATTCTGTGTTGTGCATTTATTATGTGTATTATGGTAACTAGTCATGTGGGTGGGGGTGTGGTAAAAGCAAAGGGAATAAGTTACATATGAGTGCTTTGTCCTGGGCAGTTTAGTTCAGTAGAGGAGACTGACTGATGTCATATCTTTTGTTGATCACGTAATTTTGCTGATTTTTTCTTAACTATGCTTAATTGCATTGCTTCATGATTGTTTGTTTTGCTATTTGCTAATAAAGGATCAAGTGCATTTCTTCGACTTCGTGGAACACCATTATTTTGCATTGATCAGAGGGCATGTCATACAAGGATAACAACTCATGCTAGGTCGCCAGCAACAGAAATTGGTTTGTTAGAATTGGCCACTAGATTCTGTCAACAAAAGATTTCAACAGTTATACTAAACGAACATCAGCATTTGAACATGTCTGTGAAATTAGAATCACCATAGCCAGGAGCAGTCATGGCAAGTAATGACCTTTTGCTGATTCGTGCTGTATGTTTGGGTTTAGAACACAGTTTGGAATGGTCTTCGCTGACTGTAAGATCTATAGTGTGGCGTTTTCCTAAGAGTTCATTGGTAAGTACTTTTGAAGTGCTGAAATATTTTGATTGCCGACTGAATTGAATGCCGTTGTTTTGTCTGGTTTGCACACTTGGAAAACAACATGAATTAAGCTGGGTGCAGTGACTTTGAAGTCAGGACTAAAAGAGAAATTGAACTCACTGGGAAAGCTTTGGCGACTATAATTAACAATATTCAAAAGGATTATAATAAAATTGTTAATGGCGTTAAAAATTGAATAACTTTCATTAGAAGCCAGCAAGAAGAGCAAGATGTCTCGCAAGTGCAGTTTCCTTTCAATGACTTAAAAAATCTTTGTGAAGATGTTGCTAAGCAACATAACTTGCTGCTGCTTTTAGCGCCTATCTCAGAGCAAGATAAACAATGTAGAGCAGTGCAACACAAGGCAATTTCTAGTTTATTTCTCTTTGTTTGATTTCTATCCTCCAAAGAAAGAAAGAAATCATAGTGCCCATCCCTCACTAGTATAATTTCAAAGTTGCTTGAACAGGTGAACGTTGTTAATTTTGTTCTTTCTGCACTAAGGATTGGGATTACTTTGAATTGCATTTTAAATTAGTGATGCAAATACTTAATCTTAACACTTAATTGTACTTCTTATTTCTTTAGCTAAGTGCTGTATTACCCATTAGCCATCTATGGTGTGGGTATTTTTCAGCGTGGTTATTGTAATTTATTCTTCTCCATTTATAATTACGTCTGGTAAGAAGTAATCATAAATTATAATCCAACTGAGAGTAAGAAATGCTAAATTAAACCAGGAGAAAAGGAAATATTATCATCCTTTTCATCTGCTTCGGGCCAAAACCAAATTTCCTCATGAAGAGTCTCGGCCCAAAACATTGACTGCACTCTTTTCCATAGATGCTACCTGGCCTGCTGAGTTCCTCCAGCATTTTGCGTGTGTTACATGACAATAGAAGCCAAAATAGGCTGTACATCACCTTAAGTATTCTCTGCAATTCATTAGCATCTTGGCTAATTTACCCACACTTTTCTGTCTGGTCCCCATATTCATCAATGCCCTGGGTGTCTAAAATCTATCAATCTCACCAATATACAATTCTGTATTTAAATCATAGACACATGTATATTGCTAGGGTGCCTAAGATTTTATATGTATTTGGCAATGTGGAGCAGACAGTGAGTGTGTAAATCTGGTGGGAGCATAGGATGCTGGGAATGGCAAGCGTGGAGCACTGCCGGAGGGGTATAGGACAGGTGGAAGAGAGGGGACAGGGGATGGCACGAGTGACAACAAGCCCAGCCCTGAGACAGCAGGCAAGGTCACTTGATTCCAAATAATTGGTTCATTGAATGTCTCTCTGGTGCTTCCCGCTCCCTCCCCACTCCCTTCCCCTTTTCCTTCCTCTTTTCCCAACTATGACTTCCACCACCGCCCCCCTCCTGCCCCCTTCGCATTCTCAGTCCACAATAGAGACCCCTATCAGAATCAGGTTCATCACTCACATATGTCATGAAATGTGTTTTTTTTTTAAACAGTATAGTGCAATGCATGAAGTTACTACAGTACTGTGCAAAGGTCTTGGGCACTGACACCATATATACGTGCCTTAGAATTTAGCACAGTATTATATTTATTCAACAGCAGAATTCTCTTATGTAAAGGATTTCAAATATTCATAAACTTCTAAAAAAAGAAGTCCTTCTTGGACTTCATACTTATTGTAACGAGTGGCTAGAAGAACTGGGATAGAATAGAGGTTTTTTCCCCCCCGGGCTGGAAACGACAAATACTCAAAGCGAAGCTTTGAAGTGATATTGGGAAATTTAAAAAGAGATTTAAAAAGCAATCCTTTTAAACCGAGAATGGTAAGTATCGCCAGGTGGGATATTAGGTGCAGATACAACAGTGATGTCTAAAGAGGCATTAGGTGTTAGGGCGTATTCTGGAGATATGGAATATAGCAAATATTAGCTTCAACAACAATCAACTTTCAGATCTGAATGTGGATTGGAGATTCAATTTAAAATACAGCTCAGAACGTTGCTCTTTCTGGAGCTGCAGACTGGGGTTGATTGCAAGCCAGGAAGCAGTCCAATGATCTGCGATGTCAGCATATGCATGAATGCCTCAGAGACAATAGTGATTGATATTCATACTGGGTGTGTTGGTGTGAAGATCCACATGTTTGAAAATTATGTGTAACACGAAGGAAGCATAATGAATGCATTGTAACTACAGAAATTGTCCTGTTGTTAGCTTTGTTCATTAAGATACAAAATGGAATGTACTGTTGGGCCAGGGAGCATCTCTCCAAAATGACTTCAAATATTGTCAGCTTGTGTGTGCTGAATAAAAATTTTATACTACCACTTGTGTGTCTCTCTGGTGGCAGTCACAGCAACAGGCATGTGAACATACGGGGAATGGAGGGACATAGATCTTGTGCAGGCAGGTTTAACTTGGCATCATGGTCAGCAAATAGATCGCGGACTAAAGAACTTAAAGAACCTGTTACTTGTTCCACTCTGTTACTTGTGAAAACACTACCCCTTTCTCTCAATTCCTCCATCTCTGCATCATCTGTTCTCATGATGAGGCTTTTCAGTCCAGGACGAAGGAGATGTCCGCCTTCTTCAAAGAAAGGCGCTTCCCTTCCTCCATCGTCAACACTGCCTTCAACCGCATCTCTTCCATCTCACGCACGTCTGCTCTCACCTCATCCTCCCGCCATCCTACAAGGGATAGGGTTCCTCTTATCCTCACCTACCATCCCACCAGCCTTCACGTCCAGCACATAATTCTCCGCAACTTACTCCGTCTCCAATGGAATCCAAGCACATCTTTCCTTCCTCCCACTTCCTGCTTTCCACAGGGATCGCTCCTTACGCAACTCCCTTGTCCATTCATCCCTCCCCACTGATCTTCCTCCTGGAACTTATCCTTGCAAGTGGAACTAGTGCTACACCTGCCCTACACCTCCTCCCTCACTACCATTCAGGGCCCCAAACAGTCTTCCAGGTGAGGTGACACTTCATCTGAGAGTCTGTTGAGATCATGTACTGTGTCCGGTGCTTCTGGTGTGGCCTCCTGTATATTGGTGAAACCCAATGTAGATTGGGAGACCACTTCACTGAGCACCTACATCTGCCAGTAAAAGCGGGATCTCCCAGTGGCCACCCATTTTAATTCCACTTCCCATTCCCATTACAACATGTCTATCCTTGGCCTCCTCTACTGTCATGATGAGGCTACACTCAGATTGGAGGAACAACGCCTTATATTCTGTCTGGGTAGCCTCTAACCTGATGGCATGAATGTTGATTTCTTGAATTTCAGGTAATGCCGCCCCCCATCCTTCACCATTCTCTTTCCCCTTTTCCCTCTCTCACCTTATCTCCTTGCCCACCCATTACCTTCTTCTGGTCCTCCTCCACATATTCTTTCCTCCATGACCTCTCCTTTTAGATCCCCCCCTTCTCCAGCCCCGTGTCTCTTTCACCATTCAACTTCCCAGCTCTTTACTTCACTCCTCTCCCTCCTGGTTTTGCCTATCATTTTGTGTGTCTCTCTCCCCTCCCTCACTTTTTAAATCTACTCCTCATCTTTTTTTCTCCAGTTCTGCTAAAAGGTCTCGGCCCATTGGGGATGGAGCTGGACTCTCTCAGGGGATGGAACTGGACTCTCTGACGGTGGTGTCTGAAAAGAGGATGCTGTCCAAGTTGCATGCCACCTTGGTCAATGTCTCCCATCCACTACATAATGTACTGGGTGGGCACAGGAGTACATTCAGCCAGAGCCACATTCCACCGAGATGCAACACAGAGCGTCATAGGAAGTCATTCCTGCCTGTGGCCATCAAACTTTACAACTCCTCCCTTGGAGGGTCAGACACCCTGAGCTGATAGGCTGGTCCTGGACTTATTTCATAATTTACTGGCATAATTTACGTATTACTATTTAAATATTTATGGTTCTATTACTATTTATTATTTATGGTGCAACTGTAACAAAAACCAATTTCCCCCAGGATCAATAAAGTATGACTATGACTATGACCATGACTAAAACGTCGACTGTATTCTTTTCCATAGATGCTGTCTAGCCTGCTGAGTTCCTCCAGCATTTTGTGTGTGTTACTCCAAGAATCTATACTGTTCTGTTTTCTGAATTCTGGCCCTCTCCTTATCGTGAGTTTGCCTCTAATTTAGACTCTAGAGGAAATGACTTTACAGCATTTTCTCCGTCATTTTCGTAGCTAAATTCAAACAAGTCACTTGGCTATTAATCACTGAAAGATATGACATCATAACAATGAATCAACATCCAGGGAAGTTCTTATGAGACTAGTAAATTGATAACTGTTTCCTGAAGATGGTAGCCTCCTTACCAATGAAAAATTAAAGATCTACATGAGATAGTTGAAGCATTCATAAGACATCAAGAACAAGGAAGGGAATATAAGCAAAGATCTTTAGGCCCCCTTAAATACTTTAGAAAATTGTCCGGAAGAATAAAACGAGCTTGTGGCACTGACAAGCAGGGTAATTGCTCTGTGTGTCAAAGGTCAATCCACTATCTTGGTGAATTTGTACAGAGGAAACAGTCTCCGAAATGCTTAGTGATTCTAGACAATGGCATCCTTAAAACAGCTCATTCAGACTTCTATTTATTCAGTAGCCAATAAGTTCCAGCCTTCTGTTTTCCTCTATGTAGTTGGAGAAACAACATGAAGATAGACATTGCTGGATTAAAATCACCAGCATTAAAACACTGAAACAGCCATAGATCTGGACTTCAGCACATGCAGAACACCTTGAAAATCCAGGGTTTACTGAAAGAATTGGAAAACTGAGTCTGTCATATTGCTCTGCCACTAGACTCCACAGAGATCAACAGAGATGCCCAGCTTTGCTTTCTATACTTTTTAATTATTTTAAGATATTTCAATTCTTTTGCTTTGATATTTTAATTTTTTTGTTTTTGTTCACATTTTTTAATTTAAAAAGTGTAATTGATTAACTTTTAAATGAACTTTAAAAGAGTTAAAACCAAATGTAGTTTTTATACTTGGCCAAATCCAGTCCCCAGTTTTACTAGCTGGATACTACCATCAATAATTGAGAGGCAGCAGCTCACCTCTGCCCTGCCTGTGATGTAGCTGTTACTTATGCCAGAACATGGAGAGCTGAGATGTGGAGGGAAAAGGAATATGCATGGTTTCTGCCTGAAACTTCAGCAATCCCTTCACCCCCAGAGATGCTGCGTAACTCACTGAGTTCCTCAAGCAGATTATTTGTTGCTCCAGATTCCAGCATCAGCTAACTGTTCTGTCCAGATTCCAACATCTGCGTCTCTTGTGTCTTCAGTTAAATGCAAGGATGCAGGGACTGTGGGCAGCAAGTTCGAAAATGGAGATCAATCCAGAAAGACCTAGGCATAACTCTTGAAACACTCAGCATCAAGTCAAACACATCAATATGCATCACAGGGAGTGAAATTGGAGTTGAAGTGAAGCAGGATATAAATTTGGTTTGTGATGACTAAGCTGGTAAGATCACAAGACAGATGTGTGTAGAGGAGATCTGGGGAATTTTTAAGTCCATGGCTTTCACTTTATGTTAAATTGTATCTTTCTCTATGGCATGGTTTGAATTTTTTGTCTTTAAAGGTCCAATTTAATGTCAGAGAAATGTATACCAAATACATCCTGAAATGCTTTTTCTTCACAAAAATCCACGAAAAAAGTGGAGTTCCCCAAAGAATGAACAACAGTTAAATGTCAGAACCCCAAAGTCCCCCCCCCCGCTCCCCTCCCTTCCGCGTGTAAGCAGCAGCGAGCAAGGATTCCCCCCTCCCCCCACCTGCAAAACATCGGCACCCGCCACCGAGCACTCAGCATGAGCAAAGCAACAACAAAGACACAGACTTGCAGTTACCCCAAAGACTTCGTGTTTCACCTGGTATACGACATACCACAGGCTCTCTCTCTCTCTCTCTCTTCTTAATAAGGGAGAAGGAGGTGTCTCCATTTTCCCAGTGAGCAGGAAGACATAACAAATAACTCGCTGGTTTACAATGTTAAAAGTCCATTACGTCACTTTTTCTGAGCTCTGTGCCTGAAGATCTCAAAGATCTCTGGTCTCCGGGCACACAGCCATAGATATTTTGACTCCCCCAACAACACACAGGTCTCCTGCCATGACACCGATCTTCGATCTGCCCGTCTCCAGAGCCCCGAGATCCTAGGCTTCCAAATCCGAACCAGACTCTTAGGCTGAGCCCTTGGCGTGCTGAACAATGGCTAGTTATGAAACCTTGAGTGCAGGTCCCATTCCCACAAAGAACCAAAGTCAGCTTGTAACTCCAGATCAGGGTCTTCAAAAGAACCCTGAAAGAGAAAATTAAAGATACTGTATTAAAGATGAAAATAGAGCTGTTTCCGAAGATACAAGCAAAGGACTCGCCGTTTAGTGCCACCATTACTCTGCTCTGCCTCCAGCTAGTAAATAAGCAAGTCTCTAATTACAAGCATCTGACTTCTGTGTACTCCATATAGAAACTGTGGTAAACCATGTATATATGTTGTAACTCGGTTACCTGGAGTAATTGAAGGTGCTTCAGAAACAAGCTTTCATAAATATTACTACATTCGAGTCTTGAAAAAAGTACTTACACACAATCTGTCTGCAGTAATCAGTCTCTGTTATCTCCTAAGTGCAGAGGCAGCCAACTTCACTGCAGGAGACCACTTAATAGAGTTGCTTTGGATACTGACTAGTCAAGTCAGGTCTAATTTTCCTGTCAGTGCTCAAGTACGGTGAGATACAGATACAATGAATTCTTGCTTCCAGCAGCATCACAGGCATGTAGGTACAGACAACACACAGACTATCAATTGTAAATAGATTATATTAGACAGTGAAAAGAGAGAGAAAACAGTCTACGCCTCTCTACAAAATTGTTCCTCTAAATCCTGCGGACTTTTCGGTGGTCGATAATATAGTAGTCATAGTCATAGTCATACTTTATTGATCCTGGGGGAAATTGGTTTTTGTTACGGTTGCACCATAAATAATAAATAGTAATAAAACCATAAATAATTCAATAGTAATATGTAAATTATGCCAGGAAACTAGTCCAGGACCAGCCTATTGGCACAGGGTGTCTGACCCTCCAAGGCAGGAGTTGTAAAGTTTGATGGCCACAGGCAGGAATGACTTCTTATGATGCTCTGTGTTGCATCTCGGTGGAATGAGTCTCTGGCTGAATGTACTCCTGTGCCCAACCAGTACATTATGTAGTGGATGGGAGACATTGTCCAAGATGGCATGCAACTTGGACAGCATTCTCTTTTCAGACACCACCATCAGAGAGTCCAGTTCCATCCCCACAACATCACTGGCCTTATGAATGAGTTTGTTGATTCTGTTGGTGTCTGCTACCCTCAGCCTGCTGCCCCCGCACACAACAGAAAACATGATAGCACTGGCCACCACAGACTTGTAGAACATCCTCAGCATCGTCCGACAGATGTTAAAGGACCTCAGTCTCCTCAGGAAATAGAGACAGCTCTGACCCTTCTTGTAGACAGCCTCAGTGACCAGTCCAGTTTATTGTCAATTCGTATCCCCAGATATTTGTAACCCTCCACCATGTCCACACTGACCCCCTGGATGGAAACAGGGGTCACCGGTACCATAGCTCTCCTCAGGTCTACCACCAGCTCCTTAGTCTTTTTCACATTAAGCTGCAGATAATTCTGCTCACACCATGTGACAAGGTTTCCTACCGTAGCCCTGTACTCAACCTCATCTCCCTTGCTGATGCATCCAACTATGGTAGAGTCATCAGAAAACTTCTGAAGATGACAAGACTCTGTGCAGTAGTTGAAGTCCGAGGTGTAAATGGTGAAGAAAAAAGGAGACAAGACAGTCCCCTGTGGAGCCCCAGTGCTGCTGATCACTCTGTCGGATACACAGTGTTGCAAGCACACGTACTGTGGTCTGCCAGTCAGGTAATCAAGAATCCATGACACCAGGAAAGCATCCACCTGTATCGCTGTCAGCTTCTCCCCCAGCTGAGCCGAGTGGATGATGTTGAACGCACTGGAGAAGTCAAAAAACATGACCCTCACAGTGCTTGCTGGCTTATCCAGGTGGGCGTAGACACAGTTCAGCAGGTAGACAATGGCATCCTCAACTCCTAGTCGGGGCTGGTAGGCGAACTGGAAGGGATCTAAGTGTGGCCTGACCATAGGCCGGAGCAGCTCCAGAGCAAGTCTCTCCAGGGTCTTCATGATGCGGGAGGTCAATGCCACCGGTCTGTAGTCATTGAGGCTGCTGGGGCACGGTGTCTTCGGCACAGGGATGAGGCAGGACGTCTTCCACAGCACAGGAACCCTCCGGAGCCTCAGGCTCAGGTTGAAGACATGTATATAATCGTGTTTTTGGGATTATGTTAGAGACCACCCAACAGTCTGCAGAATTTAGGGGAACAAATTTGTGGAGAGATTGTAGACTGTTGCAAAACAACTTAAAGTTGTGATAGTAGGTGTTTAACTTTCCACATATTAACTAGGACTCCCATACTGTAAAAGGACTGGATGGGAAAGGGTTTTTCAAATCTGTTCAGGAAAGTCTCCTTAATTAGTACATAGAAGTTCTAACAAGACAGTGTGTGATACTAGATCTCCTATTAGGGAATGAGACAGGGCAGTTGACAGAAGTTTTTGTAGGGTAGCAGTTTTCATCTGGAGATCATAATGCCATTAGTTTTAAGTTAATTATGCAAATAGTCTGGTCCTCAGGTTGAGATTCCAAATTGGAGGAAGGCCAATTTTGATGGTATCAGAAAGGATTTGTCAAGTTGTTTTCTGGTAAAGGGGTACCTGACTAGATGGAGATTTTCAAAAGTGAAATTTTGAGGGTACAGTGATTGCATGTCCCTGTCAAAATAAATGGCAAAGATAACATGTTTAGGGAACCTTGGTTTTCAAGAATTATTGAGGCTCTGGTTGGAAAAAGAAGGAGGTGCATAGCAGTTATAGGCAGGTAGGAACAAATGAGGTACTTGCAGAGTGTGAGAAACGTAAGAGAATATTTACGAAGGAATCGGGGGGGCTCGATTTCCGAGGTCGGCGGCGGAGGCCTCACTTCCGGCAGCTGTGGATGGCCACCAACAGGGCTTTATGGTGGCCGCTCCGGGGAAGCGTCTGGGGCATCTTGAGGTCTCCGCAGTCAGTTCTGTATGGTCATCTGCTCCAGAGAGGTGCTGGTCGGAATGGGCTGTGTCTCCAAACTCTCTGGCACGGTAGCAGGCTGCGGGTCTCCGGGAACGTAGTGGGCCTCGGACCGGGCCTTGCTGGTTGGGTCCAGGTGCGGTCTGGAGTTTAAGAAGCAATTCTGGCACAGTGGTCTCTAGCTGGGTCAGTAGCTTCGCCAGGGTGTTGTTGATCTTGCTAGATGTAGCAGACTGAAAGTTTAGAAGGGTTTCTCGGGTATAGGCTAGTGTAGAGGGCAGTTTGCTTGGGACAGCACGCGCAGAGTCGCCAGTTACCGGAACCATCTTAACTATATCTCATCAAATATCGCTGTGATGATTGTATGTTCTAGTATCAATTGTTTGGCGACAATAAAATATAAAGTATAATAGAAGACATGAGGTTGCTCTAGTAGACAAAGTGAAGGAGAATCCTAAATGCCTTTACAGATATATTATGAGCAAAATTTATTTTCTAGAAGATCAGTGTGGTAATCTATGCATAGAGCTGAAAGAGATGGGGAGATCTTAAATGGATTTTTTGCATCAGTATTTACCCAGGAGATGGACACAGAGTCTATAGAATTGAGGTAAGTCAACAGCGAAGCCATCGACCCTATATAGATCGCTGAGCAGGAGGTGTTTGCTGCTTTGAGGCAAATTAGGATGGATAAATCACCAGGGCCTGACAAGGTGTTCTCTTGGACTCAGTGGGAGGCTAGTGCAGAAATTGAAGGGGCCCTAGCAGAGATATTTAAAACATCCTTAAAGGGTGAAGTGCTGGAGGTTCGGAGGATAGCTGATGTTCTATTGTTTCAAAAAGATTCTAAGAATAAGCCAGGAAATTATAAGCCAGTGAGCCTGACATCAGTAGCTGAAGAGGTATTAGAAGGTATTTTAAAGTATATAGGTATTTGGATAGATAGGGACTGATTAGGAATAGACAACCTGGCTTTGTACGTGGTAGGTCATGTTTAATCAATCTTATTCAGTTTTTTGAGGAAGTTACAAGGAAGTGGATGTTGAGTACATGGATTTTAGCAAGGCCTTTGACAATATCCCACATTGAAGGTTGGTCAAGAAGGTGCACTCGCTTGGCATCCAAGATGAAGTGGTAAATTGGGTTTGACATTGCCTCCACAGGAGAAGCCAGAGCACGGTAGTAGATGGTTATTCCTCTGACTGGAGGCTTGCAATGAGTGGTGTGTCACATGGATCAGTGCTGGGTTCATTGTTGCTTGTCATCTATGTGGTAAACTGGATCAGCAAATTTGCAGGTGACACCAAGACTGAGGGTGCAGTGGGCAGTGAAGAAGAGTATCAAAGCTTGCAGTGGGATCAGAGCCAGCTAAAAAAAAAAATGGGCTGAGAAACAGCAGATGGAATTTAATGCAGTCAAGTGTGAGGTGCTGCATTTTGGGAGGACCAACCAGGATAGGTCTTACACAGTGAACGGTAGGGCACTGAGGCGTGCAGCAGAACAGAAGGATCTGGGAATACAGATCCATAATTCCATGGAAGTGATGTCATGGGTACATAGGGTTGTAAAGAGAGCTTTTAGCACATTGGTCTTCATAAACCAAAGTACTGAGTACAAGAGATGGGATGTTATGTTGAAATTGTATAACACACTGCTGATGTCTAATTTGTAGTATTGAGTGAAGTTTTGGTCACCTACCTACAGGAACGATGTCAATAAGGTTGAAAGAGTGCAGAGAAAATTTACATGGATGTTGTCAGGACTTGAGGACCTGAGTTATAGTGAAAGGTCGAATAGTTTAGGACTTTACCCCTAGAACATAAAAGATTAAGGGGAGATTTGAATGAGCTATATAAAATTATGAGGGATATAGATGGGGTAAATGAAGGCAAGCTTTTTCCACTGAGGTTGGGTGATTCTAGATCTAGAGGTAATAGTTTAAGGATGAAAGGTGAAGTGTTTAAGAGGATCATGAGGGGGAGATTCCTCATTCAGAGTGTGGTGAGAGTGCAGAGCAAGCTGCCAGCGGAGATGGTGGATGCAGGTTCGATTTCAATGTTCAAGAGGAATTTGGATAAGTACATGAATGGGAGAGGTTTGAAGGACTATGGTCTGGGTGCAGGTCGATGGAACTAAACAGGATAATGGTTCGGCACAGAATAGATGGACCGAAGATAGATGGTTCTGTGCTGTGGTGTTCTATGACGCTATGACTAAAAAAAAGACTGCAAAAAAAGACCTCAGTGTTAAAAAAACAAAGTCACAATGAAGAGACAAGTCAGTGGTCACGTAAAATGTGGTCCATGGTGTTCCATTGCCGAGGTAAGGTTCAGATTATGCAGAATCTGATCGTTGTAGGAAAGTAGCTGTTTCTGAACCTGGAGGTGAGGGAATCATACAAATACAGAAGAAATTCTCAACTAAGAACATAGAATTAAGGTAAATGCAAACTTCCCAGTCTACATAAAGTGTTGGTACAGCTATTTCTTTAATATAGACTTCAGGTGGCTCTGAGAAGCGCCTTATTTAATGGCCGCCAGTTCTACGAGCTTCATTTGGAGCTGGTGCCTGTACCTCGTGACGATGGTAACAGTACGACAAGGGCCTGACCCAGATGGGGGAGATTCTTGATGCTGCATGTCATGTCACTTTCTTCAGGCAGTGCTCTTGTATTTGCTGACGATGAGTGGAGGGCTATGCCTGCAATGGACCGGGCTCTGTCCAACCTCTTGTGTTTCCTTGCATTAGAATTGCCATATGAGGCCATGATGCAACCATTGGGGGTACTTTCAACAGTGCATCTGTGGAAGTTTGAATAGGTGCCAAGCAGCCATTTCTATTGATACCTGGGCTGTGGTAGTCTGTTAAACAACATAAACTGATGCTTCAAGCCTATCTAAACTAACCAATCAGCAAGGACCTTCCAGATTCTACAGCATTGTAACTAGTCAGGGGAAGACACATTTTACTGCATGTTTTGATGCACATGTGATGAATAGAACTAATCTTATCATACTTTATCATATTTCCAGTGATCTTGTGAATTTGCTTACTTACAGATGTAATTGACTTATGGCTGACCGTTAAAACAGAACCTGAATGCAACCCAGAGACTGCCTGGTATCTGGAAGAGATGTTGGAAGTACTGAGCATGTTTGAAAATTTGATCAGCATTCTAACACTTGAGAATTTTTTGGGCTTCTTATAGAAGGATGAGAAATAAATTGAACAAAGTGTCAAAGTGTCCCCTCCCCTCAAGAAAGGCCGGAAGATGTAAACTTAGAGATTTAAGAGGACCAGGCTTCGAAAGAGTGAAATGACTAAGGCTTTGGCTATGTTAATGTTCTGCAAGAAATGCAGTGCTCTTGGGCTTTCACATCTACCACTGTCTGGTGGGTATTGTCAGCTTTGCATAACAATTTGTAACTCAGGAAGGGAGAAGCTCTCGAGAGATGACGCCATTCTCACCATTATCACTCCTCACGCCTAGATGCAGTCGTCTATGCAAATTAGCTATCAAGTACTAACCCTACACTTCATATAAAACTTTGTTTGGTTGCAGTTTAATATTGTTTGTTGACAATTATACCTTTCTTTCAACGGCTTTTATAAAGTGAATCTTGTCTCATTTTGAATTTACTTCAAAAAAGATCAGAGTTTCAAAGCTGTTAACAGCAGGCAGCAAGAAATCTTACAGGAAGGCTAAATGTAAAGATAAAAGATAGCAAAGCCTTAGTTCTACTTGGAAGGGGGTCACAAGACCAAGTAGGAGAACTACAGGTTCCAACACCGAATCTGGAAGAAAATGAAAAATAACCGAAAGAAGAAAATGGTGTGTTTAAGAAATGTTTGGCTTTAAAACCTAATCTCACCTGCACAATTTTTCTCTTGAATCTATGGAAAAACAAAGTATCCACTTTGAAGGCATCTGGTACACAGAAATGTAATAGAGCAATCAAGATGAATTTCAAAAATCTGGGAAAATATGACCAGTGAAAAATAATTTTGAATGTAGAAGAAATCTCCGAGATCCATGTATTGCCATATGCAATTATGAGTTGGTTGAAAGTTTATTTGTTTTGTTCATGTGCATTTGTCTAATAGTGACTTTTGTCAGTGTTGCTCAACACCATTAAAGTCATCACCAATAGTTCTCTCTTCTTTGACTATTGGAATGCAAGCCTATTTACATTTAATTAAGTTATCAACATATATATATCAAATACTAAAGAACATGCGTTTAAGGTGAGAGGGCTCTATGGTTATGGGAGATGTGAGGAGCCAGTTTCTTACACAGTGGTAGCTGTCAGGGGTAGTGGTGAAAGCAAAAATGATATTGACCTTTAAGATGTTTTTAGATTGATACAAATACTTAGGGAATTGAGGTATATTGATCATATGTTAGTGGAAGAGGCTTAGTTTGATTCGATATCATGTTCAGCATACTGTAGATATCATGGGCCAATTCACCATTCAAAGTACGTTTATTATGTATCTGGTCAGGTCACTGGTCTGAGTGCTACTGGTACCATGTAACCCAGTGCTACCCGTCGCTTGGTCGGGTGGTCAGCAACTAAACCAGCTCCCCCACCAGGCTTGCCTGGTGAGGCGGGTGGCTAGATACCCTGCAGGACGAAAAACAAGACCTGTCAAAGGGCAGATGAACCCTCTCCTAGGGTCAACGGCCATCTAGCAAACACGTGCTGTGAAGCGCGGAAAGGGCATCCCTTGCATCGAAGCTTGGTCTGGCCATTCAATGCAACAGAACTTCCCCCAGCCGTCTTGGACCCCACCCTGCTGCTGGAATCGGGAGGGGATGTCGAGAGGGTCAGTCTGGACCTGTGCAACCCCCTACTCACCTAAAATCCGCTCAGGCACACACTGTTCCTTTCTGAGGAGTGGGGTACCACCCCACTAACTGACAGAAAGGAACCATCATTATCCTATGGGATGGATAGTAGCCAGAGAGAGAGAGAGAGATCCATTCAGTTTTCAACCCTGAGATTATTCTTCCCACATACAGCCACAAAACAAACAAAACTATGGAACTGTTCAAAGAAAATCATCAAACCACCAACGCGCAAAAAAGAAAACAGATCATGCAAACAGCAAAAAAAAACCAAAAAGCACAGAATATAAAACATCAAACCAGAAGGTCAAAAGCACAGTGAAGGAGTGTTCAGTTTCAGTTCAGCTCAGTTCATTCCAGAGCTCTGCTGTTCGCTGACTGCAGGCCACAGAACTAGTCTGTCTAGATCAAAATTGCATAAAAATTGCAGCAAAATAAAAAGGGGAACCAGAAACACCTATAACAAGCACTGCAGAGTCCAATCCATGAACCATGTCAATTAAACCTTGTCCAAGACTCAAGAACCTGGCACCATCGAGCGAGAGGGGGAGAGAGACTGGTCAAACACAACCATCTTCCTCTAGGAGAATCGAGCGAGAGTGGGAGAGGGACCAGACAAACACAGGCAGAAGGTGCTGAACAAATGTTTGCCTTCTGCTCTTGTCCTCGCTGATTTCAGTCTTTCTCGATGCTTTAATCGGCGAGATTGGTTAAAAATGGAGTCAACCGTCTCCAGGCTTCTCGGCTTCCAGGCCCCATGCTTCGTTCAAAGCATCACCAAACTATCTGATGTTATGTTATGTCTTGATCTAGAGAAGATTCGTTGTTTGATTTCTGATTCTAAACATGATTTTCTAACGTTATGGGGACCCTTTCTGAGTTATTTTCATAATCTTTGAACTGTTGTTAAAGTATAGATCTGAGCCATTATTATTATAATATTGTATGGTAAGGTATTTCTTTTTATTTTCTTCTCTTTTTTTTGCCAACCAGCTCATTTGGTAGTGGGGGTAGATTGTTTTCAATAAAATACAATTATATTATTTCATTTCATAATTCAATTTTTTTTCTACATGATTGATCTGGAATATGGGATACTGTGATCATATTACTGTGATTTAAATGTAAAGCAATTTGTATTACTTATTTGTATCCTTATGAATTTTGTATTTGTATTTATGCAATTTATATAATATTAATAAAAACATTGAAAGAGAAAACTTCACCAAACCCCCTTGAAGACAGCAAAACACCAGGCCACTCAATCAGTCTGAAAACACACCATCAAACTATAGATCACAGGTTCCAGTAGCAGCAGAATCATATTCGAAAGAAGAAGTAAAGCAAGTAAAATAAGTAATTTTGTGAACTGTCTAAAGGATGTCGCCTTTGATCACATTGTTCACTGGCGCAATCTTCTCCAATCAGAATCTGGTTCCTGTGCTGTGTTATTCTATCTTATAAATAAATAGTCTATACAACCACATCACCTTATAAGGGAAGCTTTACTGCAATTAGGAAATGATCCTGGGAGGACTTGGGTAGGATCTGAAGTAAAATCTGTTTTAAAATCCTGACAAAGAACTTCATTTCAAATTCAAAATATTGCAAAATCTTAGAACAACATTATAATAAAAGAACTTTAAACAATAAAATGTATCCTAAATAATTGGAAAAGAATATAGACCTTACATTTGATAAAGATGACTAACAACCATGGGGAAATTCAGGGACAAATCTATTGGTGAGTTCAAAGTTCGAAGTACATTTATTATTGAAGTATGTGTACTAAATACAACCTTGACACTTGTCTCCTTACAGGTAGACACAAAGCAAAGAAACCCAATAAAATTGATTTAAAAAGACTGTTGAACAGCCAATGTGGAAAAAAATGAACAAATCATGCAGACAATAAAAAGTAAGCAAATAACCTTCAGAACTAAAGTTCACGGAAGTAAGTTCACAGCCACAAAGCCAGTCGTCATTGCAGCCGTCTAGGAGCCCATTAGTTGCAGGCCACATTGTCAGTTCAGTGCAGAGTTGAGTAAACTTTGTCGAGCAGCAAGCTGAACACCAGCTTGTCCCTCACTTCTCACTCCAGCACCCTGTTCTTTTCAATCTAGCAGGCATTTAAAATGGCCAAATTTCAGCTTGTTCCTCACTTTCGGGCCCAAGTCCCGTCCGCCTCAGCTTGCCTCAGATATGCTGCTTCACATCAGTTCTAAATCTGCTCCAGCAATGACCAAAAAAAAGTCAGTTTGAGACTTCAGTTCACAACCCAAAAATGCCAGCTTGAACAGATGGTTCAAAAGTTTAAATCCGAAGGCTATTGATTGTCATGATCATTGTCCCGAAAAAGCATGATTAATAGATTAGTTAGTAGTTTTTTTGCTGCCAGTAAGGTATTGCTGGGTTTCACCAGTGCATCTTAAACAGGAAGTAATAGATTAAAGTAATGGAGTGGAGCATCCTTGAGATAAGTCACTATTAAATTGATACACATAGCTAAACAAATAAACTTTGAACCAATTAGTTACAACACTGCTGTGTGGGTAACATTTGAATAATCTTGTAGATATATAGGTTGATTAAGCATTCTTGTTCGTTTAAATTATTCATTACAGTATTAGTTTAATGCTTTGAAGTTACAATACCTAACAAGCATGTCAAGCAATCCTGAAGGATCATATCATTCAGAAACAGATGTTTTATTCACAGATGTTTGGCAGAAGGAACATTAAAGCTAAAACAAGTTACTTAATCCACTAGGGCAGACAGGTCCAGCTGTCCTGGAAAAGATTCAACATTATCAGTGATCATTTGCTTCCCACCAAACACCTGAAAATTCCATTGCAGAGCTAATTTTATCTTGTCTATCCTGTGTTGTTGGTGGTTAATCATTTTGAGATCAAATGCATTCATTCTTGGTGAGTCAAATTCAGATTTCTAACACCTAATGCAAAAGCCATTAACAATTTCTGCATGTGTCAGGCAGCACAAACCAAAATGGCAATGATTCTCCAGGCTGTAAGAACTCACTGCCATGAAAGCTAATCCCAAACTCCTCACCAAATCTATGAAGTTCCAGCATTTCCAAGAAACTCCTACAGCAGCTTGAGTTTCTGTCACTGACAGATTAGAATGGACTGATCACATGTCAGCAATGATGGAGACTGAAAACACTCCATGTGTGTGCTGGAGTTGAAGGGATTTGAGCTGCCAACAAATGTCACCTACTGAAATCTGGTTCTGAATTAAAATTAGGAACTGTGTTTGTGTGGACTAATTATTCTAAAATCTGATACCTGTTTACATTCTATTACTGGTGCATTAGGTGACTGTTTATTATTTTTAATTATTCAGCAATCTGAAACATATCAAATCAAATGCAGGTTAAAATAATTTAGTTTACCAAGTCATCTTAGTTGCTGTGGCTGTTATTAAGAAAAGTTAATTTTGGTTCTGGCAAGTTCACAGGTCTCTGACACTGATTCCCACTTTCTGTGGAGATCGAGATTGCAGAAAGAGTTGCTTGTGGAGTTTAACTTTCATATTTAAAAGGCAAGCGAGGCCTGTCGGGACTTGGTATGGAGATTGTGATCATCTAGGTTAATAGACACTTGGCAAGGGCCAATAAAAAGAAGTTAGATTTTATGGGTGTTATGGGAGCAGTCATTGTCGGAGTGGGACAGGGTTAGAGTGGCAAACAAAGGCTTTGGCAAGGAGAGATGGGGGCAAGGTTTATGTATCTGTCAGGTTTCTCTTTCTTTGTCTATCAGTTCCTAGTGCCTAGCAAGAGTAGTGAGAATGAATCCCAGGTCAGTGGTGTGCTCCCCATGAAAGATGTGGGAGATATGGGAGACCTCCAGTCTCCCTGATTGCCACGTCTGTGAGAAGTGCATCTGGGTACAGCTCCTTATAGACTATATTAGGGAAATGGAGCTGGAGCTGGATGACCTTAGGAACATTCAAGAGCAGGAGAAGGTGTTGGCTGTTGACTTCAGAAGGAGTAGCGGACCGCACGACCCAATTTACATCGGTGGTGCACAAGTGGAACAGGTCCAAAGCTTTAAGTTCCTCAGGGTCAATATCACAAATGACCTGACTTGGTCAAACCAAGCAGAGTTCACTGCCAAGAAGGCCCACCAGCGCCTTTACTTCCTGAGAAAACTAAAGAAATTCCGCCTGTCCTCTAAAACCCTCACTAATTTTTATAGATGCACCGTAGAAAGCATTCTTCTAGGGTGCATCACAACCTGGTATGGAAGTTGTCCTGTCCAAGACCGAAAGAAGTTGCAGAAGATCGCGAACATGGCGTAGCACATCACACAAACCAGTCTTCCATCCGTGGACTCACTTTACACCGCACACTGTCGGAGCAGTGCTGCCAGGATAATCAAGGAAACGACCCACCCAGCCAACACACTTTTCATCCCTCTTCCCTCCAGGAGAAGGCTCAGGAGCTTGAAGACTCATACGGCCAGATTTGGGAACAGCTTCTTTCCAACTGTGATGAGACTGCTGAACAGATCCTGACCCAGATCTGGGCCGTACCCTCCAAATATCCGGACCTGCCTCTCATTTTTTTCGATACCTTACTTCCTATTTTTCTATTTTCTATTTATGATTTATAATTTAAATTTTTAATATTTACTAATTTTAATTATTTTAAATATTTTAAATATTTAATATTTGTAATCCAGGGAGTGTGAAGCGCAGAATCAGATATCGCTGTGATGATTGTATGTTCTAGTACCAATTGTTTGGTGACAATAAAGTATAAAGTATAACTACAGGGAGGTAGTGACACCTAATTTGCAGGAGGCAGGAGCTGAGCCAATGTCAGGAAAGGGAAAGGGAATGGACTAAGAGTGCAAAGCATCCCTGTGGCCATTCCTCCTCAATAATAGGTATGTCACTATGGATACTGCTGGTGGGGATGACCAGCTGAGGAAAGTCAGAGTGGCCAGGTCTCTGGCACTGAGTTTGGCTCTGTAGCACAGAAGGGAAGATGGAAAAAAGGAGAGTGGTGGGGATAAGTATTTAATCATTAGGGGAAGAAACAGGAGAGTTTGTGGACATGAAAGAGATCGTATGTACCTCCCGGGTGCCTGGGTCAGGGATGTTTCAGATCAGATCAGCAGCATTTTAAGTGGGGACTATGAACAGCCTGAAGTTGTGAAACATATTGGATCATTTGGCAACTGAATGAGTGGCTGAAGAATTGGTGTAGCGAACAGAGTTTCAGATTTGTGGATCTTTGGGATATCTTCTGGGGAAGATATGATCTGTACAAAAGATACATGTTACTCCTGAACTCAAAGGGGTCCAATGTCCTTACAGGCAGATTTGGGAGGGCTTAAGCTAGCTTGGCAGGGCGATGAGAACCAGAGTGATAGGTCAGAAGATAGGACATTTGGCATAAAGATACATGCACCAAGTAGAGAGACTAAGAGGAATAATAAACAGTAGAAAATGCACAATTACAGCCCGTTGGATGCATTGTGATGTAAGAAGTATCAGGAACAAGAGAGATTAACTTAATGCATGCATCAGTACAAAGAATTATGATATTGCATCCATTAGAGACTTGGCTGTGAAAAGGGCAGAAATGGTTGCTGGATGTTCCAGAGTTTAGATGTTACAAAAGGGACAGGGCTGAGGGTAAAACAGGTAGAGTGTGACATTGCTAATTAGGGATACTATCACAGCTGCAGAAAGGGAGGACATTGTAAAGGGATTGTCTACTGAGTCAGTATGGGTGGAAATCAGAAACGGGAAAGGAGCAAATGCTCTATTGGGAATATGCTGTAGAAACAACAGAGACACAGGTGCAGGTCATGTGGCAGATTTTGGAAAAGTACAAAAATTACAAAATTGTTGTCATAGGTGACTTCAACTCCTAGTGCAAAAGATTTAGGTGGAACATAGTTTGTTATGTGTGTGTTCAGTAAGGATCTTGACATGCCAACAAGAGGAAAGGCCACACTGGATCTGGTGCTATACGATGAACATGTTCACATGACAGATCTCTTGTGCGTGAGCAGCTCAAAAACAGTGACTGCATCTCCCTAACCTTTACCTTGGATAGAGATAGGAGCAGCTGGTTTGGGAAAGTACTTAATTAGGAGAAGACAAATTATGATGCTAATAAGCAGCAATGTGGGAGTATAAATTGGGTACAGCAGTGAACAGCAAAAATGTGGAAGTTGTTTAGGGAGTAGGTGAATGGGGTTCTGGATAGGTTTGTTCCATTGAGACAAGGAAAGGCTGGTAGGGTGAAGGAACCATGGTTGGCAAGGGATATGGAGTATCTACTCAAAAGGAAGAAAGAAGATTACTTAAGGTTTAGGAAGCAAGGATCAAAGAAGGCTGCAAAGAATGACAAGGCAGCGGGAAGGAAATTAAGAAGGACCTTAGGAGGCTACTTGGTGAGTAGGATTATGGAAAACCAAAGACATTCTATGCATACATGAAGAATAGGAGGATGACTAGAGTGAGGGTAGGACTGATCAGGGATTAAAGAGGAAATGTGTGGTTGGAATCAATAGGAGAGGTCTTCACTAAATACTTTGCTTCAGTGTTTACCAATGAGAAGGGCCTTGAGGAATGTGAGGTTAGCATGGAACAGATTGATATGCTGGAATATGTCAATACAGGTGTCCCCGCTTTTCAAACGTTCGCTCTACAAAACCTCACTGTTATGAAAGACCTACATTAGTACCCTGTTTTCGCTTTCAGAAGGTGTTTTCACTGTTACGAAAAAAAAGCAGCACGTGATAAATCAGCGCATGAAAAAATCAGCACGCGATAAAAGGCAGCGCGCGCCCCGAGCAGCCACTGTCCCCGGATTCAGAATGGCATTGCTTAAATACGTGCCTGTGAGCAGCCGTTTGCAAGATGAGTTCTGAGGTATCGGAAAAGCCTAAAAGAGCTCGTAAGGGTGTTACACTTAGCGTAAAACTAGACGTAATTTAGCGTTTCGATCATGGTGAACGAAGTAAGGACAACGTGAGTTTGGCTTGTGGAAACTGACGAACATGATGTTGAAGAGGTTTTGGCATCCCATGACCAAGTACTGACAGATGAATAGCTGATGCAATTGGAAGAAAAAAGGATAACAATCGAAACCGAATGAGTAATGATGAAGTACGACTTTAATTTTGAAAGGGTACGTCAGTTTAGGGGATATTTGCAGGATGGTTTGAGTGCTTACAAAGAACTGTGTGATAGAAAAATGCGCGAGGCTCAACAGTCAAGCAAGCTTTCCACATCAGCCACAGCAGACGACGAACCTCGACCTTCGACATTGAGGCGGGCCGTCATAGGAGAAGATGAGCTGCCTGCTCTAATGGAAACAGACGATGACAAGATGACACCCCAGTGTCCCACCACCTCAACCCCCAGGCCACGGACAGATACCGATTCGCGGAGAATGCAATGGTAGCCGGAAGGCACACAGCACATCTTTAAGAAAAAAGCCGAAATAAACATGCTAATTAATTACGTGCCGGGCGGCACCTAATTAATTAGCATGTTTGTTTTGGCTTTTTTCAAGATGTGCTGTGTGCCTCCCGGCTACCGCTGGACCCCTGCATGCTTCGCGGCAATGTATTGCTCGGCGGCCTGGAAGGTGGGGACCACTGCACCACCCAACCTGCGACGACTCAGCCTAACACACCACCATCAGTGTGCTCGGTGCTGTCTTCCCGATTCCCGTAAGTGATACTACACTGTACATACATTATTTCTACTTTATATTGGCTGTGTATTTTTATGTGTTATTTGGTATGATTTGGCAGCTTCGTAGCTTAAAGGTTACTGGAGAGAGTGTTTTTGCCAACAGCGCTTGCATGAGATTTTCTGCCGATGGCAATTGCGTGAGATTTTCGCTACGGAGAACAGTTCAGTAATGATTGTGGAAAAGTATTTCTACTTTATATAGGCTGTGTATTTATCATATCATTCCTGCTTTTACTATATATTACTGTTATTTTAGGTTTTATGTGTTATTTGGCATGATTTGGTAGGTCATTTTTGGGTCTGTGAACACTCACAAAATTTTCCCATATAAATAAATGGTAATTGCTTCTTCGCTTTACGACATTTCGGCTTACGAACCGTTTCGTAGTAACGCTCTACCTTCGGATGGCGGGGGAAACCTGTAGTAAGAAAGAAGATGTTCTGGAACTTTTGGAAAACATTAAGATGGATAAGTCCCAGGGGCCAGACAGGATATAGTCTAAGTTACTATCGGAATTGAGAGGTGATATTATTGCATCTTTGCATCGGCATTGGCCACAGGAGTTGTATCAGAAGGTTGGAGGTTTGCAAATGCTATTCCTTTGTTTAGGAAAAATAATAGGAATAACCTTGGGAATTATAGAGCAATTGGTCTTACATCACTGTTGGAAAAATAGTTGGAGATGATTCTTAGAGACAGGATATACAAGCATTTGGAGAAAATGGTCTGAATAGAAACAGTTAATATTGTTTTGTGAGGGGCAGAACATGACTCACGAGCTCGTTTCAATTCTTTGAGGAAGCAACAAAACAGATTGATGAAGATTGGGCAGTGGATGCAGTGCATATAGAGTTTAGTAAAGCAATTGATAAGGTTCCCCATGGTTGATTGGTTCAAAAAGTCAGGAGGCATGGGATCCAGCAAACTTGGCTGTATGGATTCAGAACTGACTTGCCCAAAGAAGGCAGAGGGTGGTAGCAGATGGAACATATTCTGCCTGGAGGTCGGTGACCACTGGCGTTCTGCAAGGGTCTGTACTGCAACCCCTCTAAATAGAACATAGAACATAGAAACTTACAGCACATTAAAGGCAACATCAAAGTTGCTGGTGAACGCAGCAGGCCAGGCAGCATCTCTAGGAAGAGGTACAGTCAACGTTTCAGGCTGAGACCCTTCTTCAGGACTAACTGAAGGAAAAGCTAGTAAGAGATTTGAAAGTGGGAGGGGGAGGGGGAGATCCAAAATGATAGGAGACGACAGGAGGGGGAGGGATGGAGCCAAGAGCTGGACAGGTGATTGGCAAAGGGGGTATGAGAGGATCATGGGATAGGAGGCCCAGGGAGAAGGAAAAGGGGGAGGGGGAAAAACCCAGAGGATGGGCAAGGGGTATAGTGAGAAGGACAGAGGGAGAAAAAGGAGAGAGAGAGAAAAAATGTGTGTATATAAATAAATAACGGACGGGGTATGAGGGGGAGGTGGGGCATTAGCAGAAGATAGAGAAGGTCCACTCCACCACCGTCGCCAGCAGCCCATTCCATGCACCCACCACTCTCTGTGTGAAAAACCTACCCCTGACATCCCCTCAGTACCTATTTCCAAGCAACTTAAAACTATGCCCCCTCATGCTAGCCATTTTAGCCCTGGGAAAAAGCCTCTGGCTATCCACACGATCAATGCCCCTCATTATCTTATACACCTCTATCAGGTCACCACTCATCCTCTGTCACTCCAAGGAGAAAAGGCCAAGTCCACGCAACCTATTCCATAAGGTACACCTTCCAATCCAGGCAACATCCTTGTAAATCTCCTCTGCACTCTCCCTATAGTATCCACATCCTTCCTGTAGTGAGGTGACCAGAACAAAACACAGTACTCCAAGTGGGGTCTGACCAAGGTCTTATGTATCTGCAACATTACCTCAGGGCTCTTGAACTCAGTCCCACAGTTGATGACTGCCAACACACCACACACCTTCTTAACGACAGAATCAGAAACAGGTTTATTATCACTAGCATATGACGTGAAATTTGTTAATT
This sequence comes from Mobula birostris, assembly GCF_030028105.1. Lineage (NCBI taxonomy): Eukaryota > Metazoa > Chordata > Chondrichthyes > Myliobatiformes > Myliobatidae > Mobula > Mobula birostris. The sequence goes on from NC_092376.1 coordinate 110,842,267, forward strand.
TAGCAGCAGCAGTTTAATGTAATACATAATCTAGCAGAGAGAGAAAAAATAGTAATAAAGTAAAACATAATAATAAATAAACAAGTAAATCAATTGCATTTATTGAATAGATTTTTTAAAATGCGCAAAAACAGAAATATAGTATATTAAAAAAGTGAGGTAGTGTCCAAAGCTTCAATGTCCATTTAGGAATCGGGTGGCAGAGAGGAAGAAGCTGTTCCTGAATCGCTGAGTGTGTGCCTTCAGGCTTCTGTATCTCCTACCTGATGGTAACAGTGAGAAAAGGGCATGCCCTGGGTGCCTTTCTGGGAAATCGCTCCCTAAAGATGTCCTGGGTACTCAAACCTAATCCTAAAGTCCAAGGGGACTCAGATCCCCACTAACCCTAGGCACACACTAACTAACCCTGGTGGTACCCCACAAACCAGATGACTTGTGTAAGGAGGAGCAAGATCCAATAAAGGCAAGTGTTGGACCTGGTTAATGAAGGCAAAGTGGCAGGGTTGCATGACACTGAATCTCAAGTGCCGAGATAAAGAAGCACAAGAGGGCTGATTCGCCCACTGCCCACATACAACCTGCGCAACAGCTTCGCGTGTTCTATTGACACAGACCCCAAGATCGCTCAGATCCTCCACACTGCCAAGGGTCTTACCATTTATATTATATTCTGTCTTCAAATTGGACCTACCAAAATGAAGCACTTCACACTTACCTGGGTTGAAGTCCATCTGCCACTTCTCAGCCCAGTTCTGCATCCTATCGATGTCCCAGTGTAACCTCTGACAACCCTCCAGACTATCCACAACACCCCCAACCTTTGTGTCATCAGCAAACTTATTTAACCCACCCTTCTGCTTCTTCATCCAGGTCATTTATAAAAATCACAAAGAGGAGGGGTTCCGGAACAGATCCCTGCAGTACACCACTGGTCACTGACCTCCATGCAGAATATGAACCATCTACAACCACTCTTTGCCTTCTGTGGGCAAGACAATTCTGGATCAACAAAGCAAGGTCTCTTTGGATCCCATGCCTCCTTACTTCCTTTTTTTTTGGTAATTTATTTTATATTGAGTTTCATCATCAAACAAACATTTCCATAAGATGTATTTCAGATACTGCACATATATATCATATAACCATATTTGTCACAAATCTCCACATAATATTTATCTGAGGTATACACTTCTAGAAAGGAGAGGAGAGAAAGAACAATCAAAAGAAGAAAACTATGTACAAGTAGGGGGTGATCTTTTTCTTTTACAACATGTTCATTGACTTGTGAGAATAAAATCAGGCCTATGAGGTGTTATGTAGTTAAACCATTTTTCCCAGTATGAATCAAATTGTTCCAATTTATGATTAACAGATGCTGTTATCTTCTCCATTTTGTAAATGTCCGTTGTAATTTTCATCCATACATTTAAAGTTGGGCTCTCCTGTGATAACCATTTCCTGGTAAGGGTCTGGCTCCTTACTTTCTGAAGGAGCCTTGCTTGGGGAACCTTGTCAACTGCTTTACTGAAATCCACCTACACTACATCCACTGTTCTACCTTCGTCAATGTGTTTTGTTACAACTTCATAGGATTCATTCAGGCTCGTAAGGCACGACCTGCCCTTGACAAAACCATGCTGACTATCCCTAATCAGATTATGTCTCTCCAGTTGCTCATAAGTCCTGTCACTCAGGATCTTCTCCAACAACTTGCCTACTACTGAAGTCAGACTTACTGGTCTATAATTTCCTGGGTTATCTCTACTTCTTTTCTTGAACAAGGGAACAACATTTGCAACCCTCCAATCCTCCGGTACTTCTCCCATCCCTATTGATGATACAAAGATCATCGCAAAAGGTTCAGCAATATCCTCTCTCACTTCCCACAGTAGCCTGGAGTACATCTCATCCAGTCCTGGTGATTTATCTAACTTAATGCTTTTCAAAAGCTCCAACACATCATCTTTCTTAATGTCCATGTGCTCAAGTGTTTCAGTCCACTGTAAGTCATCGCCATAATTGCCAAGGTCTTTTTTCTTGGTGAATACTGAAGCAAAGTATTCATTAAGTACCTCCGCTATCTCCTCCGACTCTACGTCCACCTTTCCACTATAACACCTTATTGGTCCTAATCTCACACGGCTCATCCTCTTGCTCTTCACATACTTGTAGAATGCCTTGGAGTTTCCCTTAATCCTGCCAACCAAGGCCTTCTCATGGCCCCTTCTTGCTCTGCTAATTTCATTCTTAAGCTCATTCCTAGCAACCTTGTAATTTTCTAGAGTTCTAACAGTACTTAGTTCCTTGAACCTTTCATAAGCTTTTTTTTCTTAACTAGATTTTCTACATACTTTGTACACCTTGGTTCTTTAACTCTACCACCTTTTCCCTGCCTCACTGGAACATACTTATGCAGAACTCCATACAAATATTCCCTGAACATTTGCCACATTTCTGCCATGCATTTCCCTTAGAACATCTGCCCCCAATTTATGCTCCCAAGTTCCTGCCTAATAGCATCATATTTCCCCCTACCCCAATTAAATGTTTTCCCAATTTGTCTGCTCCTATTCCTCTCCAGTGCTATGGTAAAGGAGATAGAGTTGTGGTCAGTACCTCCAAAATGCTCTCTCATCGAGAGGTCTGACACCTGACCAGGTTCATTTCCCAATACCAGATCAAGTACAGTCTCTCCTCTATCTGCTCTTCGATATCAATGTTACCTTTGGCGGGGGGGGGGGGGGATCTATAAAAAACATCCAGTAGAGTTATTGTCCCTTTCTTGTTTCTGACTTCCACCCACGCTGACTCAATAGACAATTCCTCCATGACTTCCTTCTTTTCTGCAGCCGTGACACTATCCCTAATTAGCAATGTCACGCCCCCTCCTCTTTTGCCTCCCTGTCTGTTCTTCTTGAAACATCTAAAGTCTGGCACACTCAGCAGCCATTCCTGCTCCTGAGACATCCAAGTCTCTGTAAAGGCCATAACGTCATAGTTTCATGTATTGATCCACGCTCTAAGTTCATCCACCTTGTTTATGATACTCCTTGCATTAAAATAGACACATCTCAAACCATCAGGCCGAGTGCATCTTTGCTCTAACATCTGCCTATCCTTCTTCACAAACTCCCTACAAACTGTCTCTACTTGTGCTCCAACCTCCCCATCCTCTGCCTCTTCACTTCCATTCCCAAACCCCTGCAAATCTAGTTTAAACCCTCTCCACTGGCAATAGCAAACATCCCCAACAGGATATTTGTCCCCCTCGAATTCAAGTACAACCCGTCCTTTTTGTACAGGTCATACCTGCCCCAGAAGAGGTCCCAATGATCCAAAAATCTGAATCTCTGCCTTCTGCTCCAGTCCTTCAGCAACACATTTACCTTCCACCTCATTCTATTCCTATACTCATTATCGCATGGCACAGGCAGCAATCTCAAGATTACTACGTTTGAGGTCCTGTTTCTCAACTTCCTTCCTAACTCTCCGCAGTCTGTTTTCAGGACCTCCACCATTTTCTACCTATGTTGTAGTTACCACTATGTACCACGACCTCTGGCTGGTCACCCTCCCATTTCAGGATATTGTGGACGCACTCAGAAACATCACAAACCCTGGCACCTGGGAGGCAGTCTACCATACTTGTTTCTTTTTCGTGCCCACTTATCTTTCGCCCTAACCATAGAGCCACCTATTACTGGGGCCGTCCTCTTCCGTTCCCTGCCCTGCTGAGCCACAGAGCCAGACTCTGTGCCAGAGGCACAGCCACTGTTGCTTCCCCAACGTAGGTCATACCCCACCCCCCAACAGTACTCAAAATGGAGTACTTATTGTTAAGGGGGACAGCCACCGGGGTGCTCTCCACTACCTGACGCCCTCACTTCCCTCTCTTAATGGTCACCCACTTATCTGTCTCCAGTGGCCCCGGGGTGACTACCTACCTGTAGCTCCTGTCTGTCACCTCCTCACTCTTTCTAACAAGCTGAAGGTCATCGAGCTGCAGCTCCAGTTTCCTAACTCAGTTTCTAAGGAGCTGCAGCTCGATGCACCTGGCGCAGATGTGGCCATTAGTGGGGCTGGAAGTCTCCCAGCCATCCCACATCTTACACCCAGAACAGAAAATTGGCCTCGCAGTCATACCCACTATTTTAATGCACCAAGCCCTACGAAACACTTCCTTTTAAAACTTTTCACCTTGACCTGTGCAAAGCTCTCTCTCTCTCTTTGAATTGATTGGTCCACCGCTAATGCGCCAAGCCCAGTGAAACATTCCTTTTTTAAACTTTTATTCCCTCAAATCGTTTTTCAACTCTTCTTTGTGATTTTTATAAACTACTTCGATGAGAAAGTGGGAGAGTGGGTTAGTAAGTTTGCAGATGGCTGTTCTGGATAGTGTAGAAGGTTGCCATGGATTACGTTGGGACATAGATAGAATGAAGAGCTGGGCAGAGAAATAGCAGATGGAGTTCAATCTGGAAAAGTGTGAGACCGGTCACTTTGGAAATGCAAACTTTAAGGCAGAATCCAGAATTAATGGCAGGATTCTTAACATTGTGGAGGAACAGAGGAATCCATAGATTCCTCAAATTTGCCTCACGTTGAAAAGGTTCTTGCTGTAAGAAAGTGTTTGGTGTGTTGTCCTTCATTAGTCAGGAGATTGAGTTTAAGAGCCACAAGGTAATGTTGCAGGTCTATAAAGCTGGTTAGATCACACTTAGAGTTCTATGTTCAATTCTAACCGCCTCATTATAGCAATGATGTGGAAGCTTTCGAAAGGGTGCAGCCGATTTACCAGGATGCTGCCTGGATTAGAGAGCACATCTTATGAGGTGAGGTTGAGTGAACTAGGGCTTTACTCTTCAGAGAAAACAAGAATGAAAGGGAGGAAAGTATGGGGGAGATATCAGAGGTTGGATTTATGAAAAAACAGAGATAGTAGCACATGCATGGAATGTACTGCCAAGGTTGGTGATAGAGGAGATACATCAGAGACGTTTAAGAGACTCTTAAAGAAATAAAGAGGGCTATATGGGAGGGAAGGGTTAGATTGATCGTAGAAAAGGTTAAAAGGTTGACACAACATTTTGGGCACTATTGGTCTATGTTCTATGCTTAATATTTGTCAATTAATTTGTCACCATTTAACAGTAAGGAACCGAGGAACAATCTCAGAACAAAGCAGGATACATTAACCTTTTTATCTTGCTTACCAACAATTTTATTAGCTATACACAATGCTGAAAAGCATAAATGCTGATTACCTTACAGCACTGCTTCATTAAAGAGGATTTAGTATGGGAAACAAAAATAACTGTCCAGTCTCAACCCAGTATCTTGGCTTCAGTGTAAAAATTCATCATAAATCCTTGGCAATCTTCACTCTGGATTGTGGATGCAAGAAATGATAATATACTTACAGCAGAGGTGGTTCGAGCTTTGCTCTGTCCAACTTCTTCTGAGAGTGATTAGTGGCAAGAGTATCCTCCATGCATGATCCAAGAATGGAATTGAAGCATGGGTGGGTTGGGTGGTTGTAAGGTTTTGCCCTTGCGAGCGGACAGGTGTGAAAGCAGTAATGGCAAATTAGAAGTCCACCAAGTAAAGTAAACCAAAATCATTGATAAGCACATACTCCCAAGGGAAATAATTTGGTATCTTAGTCTTGAGAAATACAGTGTAAAAGCAATTGTTTAAAAATTTAACTTGAAGTGCTGCGTCTGCTGAATCTCCCAGGTATCTTCCATAACAACTCAGTGTTACAGTCTTAGCTAGGTGCCAAACAGATCTGATAAAATTCCTGAACTCCTCCCCCAAAGAAAAAAACAACAAGAATAACAATCCCTGACCCCCTTCCCCACATGAAAAAAAAGCAATGATAACAATCCCAACCCCCTACATGAAAAAAGCACCAACAATAACAATCCCTGACCCCCTCCCCACAGAAAAAAATAGCAGCAATAACAATTCCCGACACCCTCTGCCCTCAGAAAAAACAATAGCAATAACAATCCCTGAACCCCACCCCCACATGAAGAAACAGTAACAATAACAATCCATGACCCCCCTCCCCACAGAAAATAAACAGCAACAATAACAATCCCTGAACTCCTCTCCCCTCAGAAAAACAGCAACAACAATCCCGACACCCTCCCCAACATGAAAAATCTGTAAAAATAGCAATCTCTGACACCCTCCCCACATGAAAAATCAGCAACAATAACCATCCTGAGCCCCCACATGAAAAAACAGCAACAATAACAATTCCCAACCTCCTCCCCACATGAAAAAAACAGTAGCAATGACTATCCCTGAACCCCTCCCCCACAAAAAAAATGTAACGATACAATCCCTGACCCCCTCTCCATTGACCTTTTGGCCCCACTGGGAGCAATTACTGGCTGGGTCTGAACTCCTTCACCTCGATGCTTCAATCTTCCTTGCGACTTCAAGATGGAGTCATTCCTGACCGCACGTCCCATCTTTGTTTTTCCCACATGTCAGCTTGTTCTGTCGGTCCTTCTCGGGTTTTTGTCACTGATTTCCTCGAGGCAGCTCCCCGGACATAACATTGCACTGGGTCCTTCAATCGAGAACCAAACTGGACATCACAGGCACCAACAGTCTCCCGAACACAAAGCAGAAGGCCTAGAGAAACTGAAATAATTTAAAACATTTGCTATCTGGAAGATGTCGCACAAGGAACCTTTCGCTGGCACCATCTTGAGCGGTATTAGCCGAGACTTTGTAAAATGGTAGAGCTCTCTGGGGGCCCAAGAGCCCGCTTCCTGATTGAACTTCTTTGGTTATATCTGGAATCCAAAGCCGTGACGGTAACGGTGTGAACTGATAGAACTGCATTCTGACTGACGGAAATAAGAGTTCTCACTGCAAGACTCTCTGACACCAGTAACATCTGCCCAGCTTTCAGTGGAAGCTGAGACATCAGTCAACAGAATATCACCTGGCTGGGACCCATGGATGTTACTGCTGGGCTGATTACCTTCTGTGGAAGACAAGGGTCCTTGCCGGAGATTGCTGAGTGGTTGGGAATATGGTGCGTAGCGTACACTGAAAGTGTTGTGGTTCCTTTGTAGGTTTCTGTGCTGCCTACACTTCACAAATTGTGGTCAGCAACAAAATCATTCTACCAATTCTTATCCGAAATTTAGCATGAAGCTATGTTTAGGTTCCCCGTGCCTCTGGTTGAGAAATCCGTGGCTATCTCCCCACTTAACTCCTCCACCATCACCTCTTCACTTTGGTCATCTTCCTGGCTCATGAGTGTGCAGGAGACCGTCCATCTTTTCCATCAAAACCAACAACAAAAAAAAAATCCAGTAAGTACAAGTGAACCAGGGTGCCTCCTCCCAGGTTGTCCACCAACCTCTTCTGTGTTTATTACCTGTTCAGAGAAGCATTTTCAACCACATGGGTTTCTCTCATATAAGGTCTCTCACCAAGCAACTGTTAACTATTGAGTGTTGTTTAACAATATGATTTCATTGTCATCGCTTGACAATGAAGGGTGTAATGCTCTCACCGTTGCTCGTAACAAATTAGGCTCCTTAGCTATCTCTGACTAACAGCCGTGTGACTCAGCAAAGCATGAGTAATGGTGAGGCGGCCATTTCCAAAACAACATCACTTGGCTAGGGATGGTATGGTTCAGGGTCAACACAAACAGGTAAGTTGGAAAGTTCCAATTAAGGGAATGAAAATTATGATGAATGCTGCACAAATTCTGCCCCATGCAAAAGTAATAGTTTGCCAGGAAATAATGAAACTTACACTGGCGTAAACTTACAGTGGAACCATATTTGCAATTATTTCAACTTCAACAAACAGTTAACAAAAAAAGGCGCATGCAGTTAAACCAGTCTATAATGTGCACATAAACACTGGAGCTCTTTGCTAGGTGGTCAAGTGCTTCGCTTTAATTACTCACGGTGCTGAACCCACATTCTGTGAAAAACACCAGTCACTATTTCCTCAAAGACCATTACAAACTAACTGTCGAGCTCAGAACTATTAGCACTTCTACCGTGGAACCATTTGGCTGCACAAAGAATTTCTTACAACGGTGTCTCCCTTTCAGGCAGGGTTCTGTGGGTATCTTCCATTGTATTGCTCTCTGACTCTCACTTCTCCCCCAGCTCCGGCAAAAGGGCTCCCCCAAAACCCATGTTCTCCTAGAAATTTGATGCTGCCAATCTCTCTTGAATGTTCCATGGTATCCCATTGGACAGAATTTTGTCGAAACAAACCCAATTGGCTGATACTAGGCTAATCAAATTATATTATCTCAATAGACAACGAAATACTGGACTGTAAAATTTGATTAACAGAATACACTGCATTTTACAAAAAATCTGCTTAAAATAAAATACCCAAGAGCGTAACTGTAGTAATACAATAAAACGTTCTTAACCATGTAATTACAAGGTTATGGCAAGAAACTACTTTTTTGTATTTTCAAATGGAAAATGTGAAGGTCAGGGTTTCTGATAGACAATATGTTATTATTCCAATAACATAGCAGGTCAGATTCTCAGATGTATCACAAGGTCTAAAACAATATGATAAATCACCTCTGCAACGAGACTTCAATGTAAACTCTTACTCAATGTGCATTGGTATTATTGCTGTTATTGAAAGGGTAGTGACGACTGCAGCCAGAATGACTGAGGAGCTGGAAGCATGATTTCACTGGGAAAGGGTGTTTTGAGAAGAAATATAGTTGTTACTTTTAGAATTGGTAAAGGGTCATATAAGGAGGCATATTAAATTATATAAACTGCACATCCACCTCCACGTCCACCATCCCACCATCCTGGTACATTGGGAGGTGTGATTCTTTGGATAAGAGCCATGTAAAAGCAATAGTATATGTTAGTAGAAATTTTCAATCAACCCACAGAGATCTCCCACTAAACATCATTTTGAGAAAAAGAGTGAGCTACACTGCTTAGCAGTAATTTACTTCGCTGAACTTGAATCAATTTGCAACCCATATTAACTCACTGAAGTCATTCTACTTCTAGTAAAATGCATGAAAAATGAAAACTTGGTTGAGTACTCTGCACTACTAGTGAATGGATCAAGACAGAAAGCTTAAGTTGGAATCATAACCTATTGGTATTGGTAGAAGACATTGGCTTATTGTTGTCAAATGTATCAAGATACAGTGAAAAGCTTGTCTTGCATATTGATTATACAAATCTCATCATTCTGCAGTGCATTGAGCTAGAATGAGGTAAAACAATATCAATGCAGAATAAAATGTAAAAGCTTCCAAAAAATGCAGTGTAGGCAAACAATACTGTGTCCATAACTCTCCGCAGTTTCTTGCAGTCACATGCAGAGCAGTTGTCATACCAAGACGTCCAGAGCAATCTTTTCTATGGTGTATTGATAAAAATTGGTATGAATCAATAGGAATCAATAAGAATCGATTTCTTTCACCTCCTGAGGAAGTAGAGGCATTGGTGATATATGTGAAATATCACTGCTGATGGCCATGACATCAATGTGATTGGACAGGATGGGCTATTGGTAACATGCACGCCTAGGTACTTGAAGCTCTCAACCTTCTTAACCTCAACACTATTGACGTAGATGGAAGTGTGTGCACCACACCACTTTCTGAAGTCCAAGATCATCTCTTTTGTTTTGTTGACATTGATGAAAAGGTTGTTGTCATGACACCATGTTATTAAGCTCTCTAACTCCTTCCTGTACTCTGACTCATTGTTATTTGAGATGCAGTCCATTAAAGTAGTATCATCTGTAAACTTTCAGATGGAGTTAGAGCAGAATCAGGCCAGGCAGTCATAAGTGTACAGGAAGTAAAGTAGAGCACCAGAGTTTAGAATAGTTGAAGTTATACTTCATTATTACAACACCAAAAGCAGCCATTTAGCCCGTTGACAGCTCCTATTAATCTCATTTCCCTTCTTCTTATTCCATACTCCCAGCAACTTGACAAATTATTTTTACTCACATGCTTATCAGCTCTCTTTTTATTGTTTTTGCCATTCATTTGCACTGAAGTTTAGAGAAATCTACTGAACTACCACTGCATCTCTGGGATGTAAAAGGAAATCGGAGGACCTGATGGAAACTTGCACAGTCACAGGTCAATGATGTACAGAAAGTACCGAAGGCCAGAATCGAACCTGAGTCACTTGAGGCAACAGTTCTAACACTACGTTGTGGAACATCAGCTGGATGATGGCACAACATATCTCTTTCACAAAACATCTGAAACCAATAAAATGCAAAGCATTGATTATGATCTACAAGAATTGTTCCTTTCCCAGGAATGTGTTCTACAGTTGAAATTTATGTGAAATATCACTGTTGATATTCTACAACAGAAGTCTAGAAGTTTTTTTTGACAACAAATGCTTTTTAGAATCTCTACTTAGGCAGTCCATGGGAGTTTTGTTCAACTGCAAGTACTCAAGTGGCATATGAGGCCAAAGTGAAAAGTGCAGACTGCCATGAATAGGGCAAGAGATGGGCTAGGTCTGACAGACTGATGTTTCATATTTACATCACAACCTGGTGAACACTCAATAAAAATTTCTCCGATATCTGTCTGTTCCTCCTCTTGGTCATGATTTATGCAAATGCTACATAAAAAATATAGCTGTAAATTTCCTCATCTTTCTTGGTGAGAAGTTCACTTCAAGTAACACTACATTGTTCTCCCCCTCCACTCATTATTTCCAGCTGATCCATAGCCGGCGCTCACTCTTTGCTGCTAATGAACCACCAGAATGTCTGCACCAGGCTCAGTTCCGTAGAAAGTCTCTTGTTTATGAATCAAAATTGTATCAGATCCCACTCAATATTATTGAGCGCAAAATTCAGCTGCTGATCCACAACTAACTAAAATTGAAGCCTTCGCTCCAGTGTCAGAGATGATATCATAGGTTAGGGTATTACACTGGGGCAAAGACATGAAATTTCTATGCCATTATTTCAAGGAATATCAGGAAAAATCTCTATTATTCTGCACAATATGTATCCCTCACCAAAGGTTATCAAAACAACTTATCTACCCATTAGGACATTGCCGCTGGTCAAAACCTGCTGTTTACAGATTAGTTGCTATGTTACCTGTATAATAGCATGGTCTGCACTTTAAAAATTCTTCATACACTGCGAAGCATTTTTGAAAGCCTTAAAAAAAGGAAAGGTTCCCCTATGAGAAGTAATCAGCCAAGGATCCTTTGAACTATACTTTTGATAAAGCTAATGGATTTATTAAATGTGGAAGCTCAGAGATCTGTAGTATTTCACTTGGTCTACTTATAATGCTCTCTTATTCCATTGTTACTTTTTCCCCTATTGTAAGGACAATGGTGTTGTTTTTGCAATACAGTGCCTTTTTAATTTTATTTTGTTCTTTATTTTAATTGTGGGAAACTCTATGCTCTCTGGCCATAGATTGACAATTCTAGACTTTGTATATTGCTCACACATGGTGTGTGAACTGTATTAGAGTGATTGATCAATTGATTAGACCTCCTACATCCAAGAAGCACTCTCCCTAGGATGCGGGCTTTCGCATGCACATGCTTTCGTGTTGGTAGACCTGGTTCGTATCTCCTAGTTACCCAGTGTGTACCGTTACCAACATGAATCAATAAAAACATTTAATCCTACAATGCTGTTGTAGTTCTTACTCTAAGTATATGTAACAGTGTACACTGGGGATGAGAGGGAAGTGTTGAAGCTGTCAGTTCTTGGCTGAAGTAGAGATCCACCAAATCCTTTGTTACTATGACTTTGCTTCAAAAATGAAACCCAGTTGCATTTGTAGGATGTTTGACAGTTTGAGATATCATGTAGGATCTTTAACAGTTTGAGGTATCATGTAGGATGTTTAACAGTCTGAGCTATCATGTAGGATGTTTAACAGTTTGAGCTATCATGTAGGAGGTGTAACAGTGTGAGCTATCATGGCCATAATCTCAATGACTGGGTAGTACAGAATGGTTTCAGCTTGGAACAAGGACATTTGTCCCACAGGGTCCACATTGGCAATCTGTAAATTCTTGCAGCTAGTCCACCATCCTTGTCCTCTCTCCATCATTTAGTGATTTTGTTTTTCTTCTTTCAAGTACTTATCCACTTCCCTTTTAAATGACAATATTAAGAGTGTCTTCAAGAAAGTTACATGCTGATGAAGTATCTTGATTCTGCAGGCAGCACTCATGGAGTGAGGTCATCTCTCTGGCTTCGCTCCATTCCCGTTATCTTTTTTAACCTATGATCTCCTTGATCTAACCAACTTTAAGTACACCAGAAGACTTACTTTATCTCCCTGATTTACTGATTAATTGATTTCCTTTTGTCAACTGCAACTTTTGAGCTTAAAGAAATGAGTACGAGATCTAAAACCAAAGATGGGAAAGACGCTGATGGGAACGGAGGAAAGAAGAAAGGTGACTCTAAACAAACGGAATTAACTTACGAAGTTATGATGAAGTGTTTGGAGGAAATGTTTGAGCAGCATCAGATAAAATTATCTGAAAGTTTAACTGCTCAATTTGAACAACATCGTCAGAGCCTCAATGAAAATTTAAAATCAATCACGGATTCTTTGAAATCCCTGAATTCTGATGTTCAAAAACACAATGCAAAAATTTCTGAGCTGGATACTAAATCTCAGAAGACGGATACAAAAGTTGAGATCTTAGAGAAGAATCTAGCTTCGACTACTAAACAGCTCCAACAACTTAAATCCAAAGTTATTGATCTTGAGAATCGATCGAGAAGACAAAATTTACGTTTAATTGGCTTACCCGAGGACGTTGAGGTTGGAGATCCTGCAATATTCTTTGTTCAACTTTTAAAGGATTTGTTCCGTTCAGTTTTTCCCAACGATCCTCCATTACTCGACCGCGCCCATCGTATACCGTGGGTAAAGTCGGCAGCGGCTGTTTCCAAACCCAGACCAGTTATTCTTCGTTTCCATTATGTTAATGTTAAAGAACAACTTCTCCAGGCTGCTCGTCGACAAGGGATGATTAAGTATCGTCAGCATTCCTTCAGGATAGCTCAAGACTACAGTCCTGAAGTGATGAAGGAACGACTGACTTTTAAACCTCTAATGTCGGAATGCTACCAAAAAAATCTCAAACCGGCACTATTGTACCCTGCATGTCTCAGAATGTCTCTTCCCGATGGAAATCGTCGTGTCTTCCACTCTATAACTGCCGCTCGAAGCTTTTTGGATGATAATTTCCCATCTGATACAGACACCCTCTCTTAATCTGTGTCTGGTGCTTCCAGCACCAATTTTTTTTTTCTCTCTGGTGTTTTTTTTTAAAAATAAACCTTTTACTACCATACGATAAAGGTTTTTTATAAGTCTAAGATTTTTGTTCTTTGTTTATTACTATAGTGGTTATTCTATAACTTATATAGAATATTTATCTCCTGTGAATAACATCATTTTCCCTTAGTTAACCTTTTGTTTTAACTTTTCCTTTTTCATTGTTATTAATGATCCGATCCGACGGTCATTTGTAGTTATATGTTTCCTATTTTTGGTTTTCCCATAATTAAAATGGCGACTCGTCTTTCTTTTTGTATAATCTCCTTTGTTTTTTTTTCGGGACACCATGCTCTTATGCTTCTTCTTCCCATAACCCTTTTTTCTTCTTTTGGAAGCGATTTTTTATTTACTCGCTTATAATTAACTAATTATATGTACTGATACTGTTTTTTTATTTCATATATTTCAGTAATTTTTACTATGTAGACTAATTTACTATACTGTTTATTTTTTACATATATTAGTCTTCGGGAGGTCACCTATTTAACATATATTTTTGGAGTTGCCCCCTGCAGAAATGGGGTTAGAGTTAGTTTTAGTTACTGCTTTCTTCAGCCTTCTCTGGCTTAGCTCAGGGTTCTACTTGGGGTTGGGGGAGGGGGTAGTCTTTTTCTTTTCTAATTTTTTCTATTGGGCTGATTCAGAACTACAAAGATGTCCGCAGTGTCGAGATTTCCGGTTCCTCTCTAATCATGTATTCCTCTTCCGATTTCATGAGCTCACATTATGGTTAACCCCTTACTTACCAAAGGGTTAATTTTCAGTTATGGCTCACACTATTAATTTTGTCTCTTGGAATATAAATGGTTTAAACCATCCAATAAAACGGAAAAAGATTTTCAAAGTGTTCCAAAGACTGAATGCTTATATTATTTTTGCACAAGAGACTCATGTAAGGAAAGAGGACAATCAACGCTTCTTTAAGTTTTGGAAAGAACAACAATACCATTCAAATGCTCAAGCCAAAATTAAAGGCGTTTCAATTTTTATTGATCCCTCAATTACATTTATTCATCAAAACATTATTTCAGATCCTAATGGCAGATTTCTGTTAATTACTGGGGTACTTTTTAATAAAAATGTCACTATGGTTAATGTTTACGCTCCGAATATGGATTATCCTGAATTTTTTAAACACTTACTCACTTCCTTTCCTAATTTAAACGAGTATATGTTGATAATGGGTGGTGATTTTAATTTATGTTTGAATCCCATGTTGGACAGATCCATAGGTAGTCCGGCTTTACCGAATAAGTCGGCTACTATTATTAACTCTTTTATGTTGGATTCTAGGATTTCAGAAATTTAGAGATTTCTACATCCAAATGATAAGGAATTCTCCTTTTTTTCACATGTACATCGTTCTTTTTCCCGAATTGATTATTTCCTGATTGACTCTCGTTTGATTCCATATGTAGTTGATTGTAATTATGACAGTATTGTTATTTCAGATCATGCTCCAGTGAAACTTTCCATCAAGTTAATGGACACCTCTTGTACTAGCAGACAATGGCGATTTAACCCTATTTTGCTTCAAGATCAGGACTTTGTCAAATTTATAAAGGAGCAGATTGATTTCTTCTTTTCAACTAATACTACGGAAGAAGTTTCCAATGGAACTGTTTGGGACGCCTTTAAAGCTTATATTCGTGGTCAGATTATTTCCTATTCGGCTGGTTTGAAAAGACGTATTAACAATGAAATACATCTGTTGGTTGATAAAATTAAAGAAGTCAATAAAAAATATGCTATTTCTCCCAGTAAGGAGCTGTACAAACACAGAGTTGAACTCCAATTGGAACATAGTTTATTATTAACATCCTCAATTGAAAATCAATTAATAAGAACTAGAAGTGATTTTTATATTCATAGCGATAAATCAGGTAAATTACTGGCTAACCAATTGAAATTTGATTCGGTTAAACGTCAAATTACTAAGATTCGCAAACAGGATGATACTTTCACAGTTGATCATGCTGGGATAAACCAAACCTTTCAAGAATTTTATACCTCTTTATATCACTCTGATTTTCCTCATGATTCTAATTTCATGCATGATTTTTTAAGTAAATTGAGTTTTCCGAAACTATCTCCCGAAGATTGCCTATCATTAGAAACTTCCATTTCAGAGGAAGAAATAATAACCGCAATCTCATCATTGAATTCCGGTAAAGCACCCGGTCCAGATGGGTTTACAGTGGAATTTTTAAAATTTTTTTCCTCCATTCTTTCTTCTAAGTTGTCTAGAATAGTCAAGGAAGCAATCAGTTTAGGTAAATTACCACAATCGTTTTATGAAGCCTCTATTTCCTTAATTCTTAAAAAGAATAAAGATCCTACTGATTGTGCATCATACAGACCCATATCTCTTCTGAATGTAGACTCTAAAATTTTTTCAAAAATTCTAGCAACTAGACTGGAGAAGGTGTTACCTCAAATTATTTCCATGGATCAAACCGGATTTATTAAAAATCGCTATTCATCCTTTAATATTAGGAGGTTAATGAACATTGTTTACACCCCCTCATTTACTACCCCGGAATGTATTATCACATTAGATGCTGAGAAAGCCTTTGACAGAGTTGAATGGCCTTATTTATTTAATGTTCTTGAGAAATTTAATTTTAATTTGACATTTATATCTTGGATTAAATTGTTATATTACTCCCGGTAGCCTCGGTTTGTACAAATAATTATAGATCTCCTTTCTTTCGTCTTTTTTGTGGTACTAGGCAAGGTTGCCCTCTTAGTCCTTTACTATTTAATATTGCTCTTGAACCTTTAGCAATTGCTATTCATGACTCGCCAAATATTGTTGGTATTACCCGTGGAAATGAAATACATAAATTATCATTATATGCAGATGATTTGTTGTTATACATCTCTAACCCGGAGAAGTCAATTCCTGCTATCCTAGATCTGTTAGCTCAATTTAGTAACTTCTCTGGTTACAAATTGAATCTTAGTAAGAGTGAATTATTCCCTTTAAATAAGCATTTACCTATTTATGGACGTTTATCATTTAAATTGGTTACTGATTCATTTATATATTTAGGGATAACAATTACGAAAAAATATAAAGATTTATTTAAAGCTAATTTTCTACCTTCAATTGATCAGATTAAACTTTTATTTACCAAATGGTCCCCAATCTCTTTGTCTTTGATTGGTCAGATTAATGCTATTAAGATGATCATTTTGCCCAAATTTTTGTATATATTCCAATCGGTTCCAATTTTTATCCCAAAATCTTTTTTTGATAACGTAGATTCAAAAATTTCCTCATATATGTGGCAGAATAAAAATCCTAGGTTAGGTAAAAGGTATTTACAGAAATCTAAAAAGGAGGGGGGGGGGGGCTCGCCCTCCGGAATTTTAGATTCTATTATTGGGCAATTAATATTCGATATTTAAAATTTTGGTTACAAGATTTGGACGCACCTTTAAACCCTCATTGGGTAAATCTTGAATCTAATTCATTACAGGGTTTTCCTTGGGTTCAGTTTTAGGAACTCTACTTCCTTTTATTTCTTTTAAATCATATAAACAAATGAACAACCCAATAGTTAAACATACTTTACGTATATGGTTTCAATTCCGAAGATTTTTTGGGTTTAACCAATTTATTCTAGCAAGTCCCATTATATCAAATTTTCTTTTTCAACCTTCCACGATGGATCAAGCTTACTTTGATTGGAAAACCAAAGGTATAATATCTTTTCGCGATTTATTTTTGGATAATTGTTTTATGTCTTTTGATCAACTCTCTAATAAATATAACTTACCCAGATCTCACTTTTTTAGATATTTACAGATTAGAAACTTTTTAATTAATGTCTCCCCCAATTTTCCACTCCCATATCCAATGGACACTTTGGAAAAAATCTTAGATTTAAATCTCTCTCAGAAAAGTGTAGTAGCAATTATATATAATATAATTATGAATTTATGTCCTGATGCTTCTAATAAAATTAAAGCTGACTGGGAAAGAGAACTTGAGGTTAATATACCGACTGAAAAGATGGGAAAAAATTCTTCATTTGGTGAATTCATCCTCTGTATGTGCTAAGCATAGGTTGATACAGTTTAAAGTAGTGCACAGGGCTCATATGTCCAAAGATAAACTATCTCGTTATTACTCTTATATTAATCCAACATGTGACAGATGTCATTCCGAGATAGCTTCTTTAACCCACATGTTTTTGTCATGTCCCTTGTTGGAGAAATATTGGAAAGATATTTTTGATATTATTTCAACGGTCCTAAATATAGACTTACAACCTCATCCAATTACTGCTATCTTTGGACTACCAATGATAGACTTAAATAATTTAACTTCCTCATCACGAAGGATGATTGCATTTCTTACTTTAATAGCTAGAAGGTCCATTTTGTTGAATTGGAAAGAGATTAACCCTCCTACTGTATTTCATTGGTTTTCACAAACTATGGTGTGTTTGAATCTGGAGAAAATTAGAAGTGCAGTTTATGACCCTTCCATTAAGTTTGAAAAAACTTGGAGGCTATTCATTCAGCATTTTCATTTGATGTAATTTGATCATTTCCAAACTTGTTTTATCTCTCTGTACTTTTGTTGGAGGGGAATGGAGTCGTCGACACTAAGGTTTTCTTCTTTTCCATTTTTAAGTTGTTAGTTTTGCCCAAGTCTTTTAGTTTAGTTGATTAATTTTGTTTTTCTTTGGGGATGGGGTTTGCTTATTTTTGTTTTGTTTTTTTTTCTTTTTCATGACTTTTTTTTCCAGTTTTTTTTTGCTTTGTATTATCCGTAGTTAGTTCTACATGTTTGGGAGCTTTGTTAATTTACACTACTTGGTTTTGCAATTACTTCTTTTAAGTGTAACAATATATCTCCTACTATTTGTATTATTGCTATGTTTTGTTTCTATATTTTGAAATTAATAAAAAGATTGAAAAAGAAAGAAAGAAGTATCTTGAACTCAGGATTTCTGAACTTGAAATGTGGTTGGGACATTTCCTGGATAATATAGTCCAGGATTGGGCCCCACCTTAACTTTTCCCCAGCAGGTAGAGCTGAACACCTGGAACAACTAGAAGAAGCAGAAGTGAAGAGTTCTCCGTTGTGTGTATTGGTCTCAAAATAGTAGTCGGCACTGGAGACTAGTGGCAATGCTATCACCGAATGAAGGTAATCCAAACTATAGTGCCAATAAGAAAGTGGCTGTATGGAAAGGCAGCATTTTAGGAATTTCCTTGGTTATAGGGCCAAAACTCTCAGTTTTGAGTAATGTGTAAGAGTAAAGGATGTCGGAGAGAAGCACAGAACATTCTGCATGAGAAGGTGCGTGAAATAGCACCAGCTTCAAGGACAGCATTTACCCTACTGTCATAAGATTATGGACCAGGTCTCTGGTACAATTATATGTGTTTTTTGCCTCGCACTCTACCTCATTATGACCTTGCACTTTATTGTCTACCTGCACTGCACTCTCTCTGTAACTGTTGACACTTTATTCTGCATTCTATTATTTTTTATCTTGTTCTACCTCAATGCACTGCGGTATTGAATTGATCTGTATGAATGGTAGGCAAGGCAAGTTTTTCACTGTACCTCAGATATGTGACAATGATAACCCTGTTGGTATCAATGTCAAAACAAAGGGTGGAACTGAGGGAGTTACATAGAAAGTTACAGGGGGAATCTTGAAGACAGTATTCTCTACATTAAATTCTAGTGCCCCACACCAACATGAGTTGCAATAGGATCAAGAAATGTATAAATGCCAGTGGGAGGGCCTCAATTTCTTGAGGCATTAGGACCAATTCTGGGGCAAGTGGTTCTTATTCAAAAAGGAATGGGTTGCACTTCAACAAGACTAGGCAAATGTGCTCATGGGAAGGGTCTTTGCTGAGCAAGATTTAAACCAAGTTGGCAGTATAGAGAAGCGAAAAGGGTGAATACTAGATGAAAATGTTGGATGTTAGCCTAGAAGGAAGCAGCACCATATCAGGTAGAAGCAGATTTCTTGCATTACAACCCATCCAACCAACTGCAGTTTTGTCTTTTCCACTGCCTAACGTTCCCCTCACTCTCTCTACATGCTGCATCTACCTTTACACCAATTGGTTCATCATCTGACCTATCACTCTGGCTCCATCCATGTGCCAAACTAGTTTAAACCAGCCCCAACAACTCTAGCAAACCTACCTGCTAGGATATTGATCCCTCTCAAGTTCAGGTAGAACCCATCCCTTTTATATGGGGTCATACCTTCCCAAGATTACTGCCTTTGAAGTCCTGCTTTCCTAATTATTCACTTCAGGATAGCATCCCTTTTTCTACCAATGTCACTGGTACCAATATATACGTACCATGGCTTCTGGCTGCTCATCCTCCCACTTAAGAATGCTGTGGACTAGATCTGAGACATGGCAGGCAACATGCCATCTAGATATCTCTTTCATGTCAACAGAATCTCCTGTCTGTTCTCCTACTATTAAATCCTCAATCACCACTGCACCTCCTTTTCTCTCCCTTTCCCTTCTAAGCCACAGAGTCAGACACAGTGCCAGAGACCTGGTCACTGCAGCTTTTCTCTGGTAGGTTGACCACCCCCTCCCACAACAGTATCCCAAGCAGTATACTTGTTATTGAGGTGGAATTGGCACAGGGGTACTTTGCACTGTCCGCCTATTCCATTCCCCTCTCCTGACAGTCACACATTTACCTGCCACCTACAACTTATGTGTGAGTCTCTCCCGTAGCTCCAGTTTTTCAAATGATGCATAGGTCATCCAGCTCCAGGGCCCTAACATGGTCTGTAAGGAGCTTCAGTCAGATGTAGTCATTAGGGACACGGGGGGTGGGGGGGTCTCCCTTACTTCCCACATCATGCAGGGAAGTACACCGCTGCCTGATTTCCATTCTCATTGTTCCACCTATGCATTAACAAAGGTAGAAAGAGACGCAACACACACAAAAAGCTGCTGGAACGCAGCAGGCCAGGCAGCATCTATAGGAAGAAGTACAGTCGATGTATCGGGCCGAGACGTTGACTGCACTGCTTCCTCTTGATGCTGCCTGGCCTGCTGCGTACTGTTAGAGTGAGTTTTTGGGTAGATGATTCATTTACACTTAAATGACTTTGGCCACCAGACTTCTATTTGACAAAGTACTGTAGATTGAGTTCACAACAATGCGCTTCCGTAAAAGGTGAGAGTACCAGATGCTTCTGGCACCGTAGTTTGACCAGATGCTGTCGTTTTGAAGACAGTATTATCTATACTTTATAGATATTAATTGTCTTCTATGTTAGCACATAAAATGCCAAATAAATGTATTGTGGATTTAACTTGCATTCCTAAAGGCTGTGGATACTAACCCAGACATGTTGGCCTCGGAAGGAAAGGATGAAGTCAGAAGGTGTGATGTTTTGTATGTAGCTTCAAAAAGAAGCATTGTCTATGCATTCTCTATAACTTTAAGTAGCGATTGCCTTTTGTGTTTAGCATATAAATATAGAGCCCACAATGGGTCAGCAGACCTTTCTACCAAAAGTGTCTCCATCCGTATGATGCCTGCTGTACCTTGTTGTGTCGAATAAAGAAGCTGTTTTGTATCTACCAGTGACTCTGTCTCTCCAGTGATTTCATCCACACTACAACATGTTCCACCAGCATTTTGTGTGTGTTGCTTGAATTTCCAGCATCTGAAGATTTTCTCGTGTTTGGGCAGAAAGAGAAACTTGCTAAAAATTCACTTTGGGCTCCCCCTCTTCTTGCTGAAGTCTCTTCAGCCAAAGCCTCAGGTTCCCACTGTAACCCTATCTGTTCACTCTGTGACTACTTGCACAGTGGTCACTCTGCTTAAACCTAACTTCTTTTTATTGGTCCTCGCATATTGCCTAAGTACCTAATTGTTCCACCAAAACTGATACCCAAAAAGTATAACTGTGACGGGTGGATGCTGCAACTATTTGGTTTTGCTTGAACAAATGGACACAGACTCCGTAGTTCCTCCGAGACTCACTTTATTGTTAATACAGAGAAGAAAATACGGAGTTGTGAGAAATGCTTTATTTTGTACACTACTTACACCACTAATAGGTGGGCTTAACTTAAGCAACCCTTAGTAGTCTACACCTCGGAGTATACTTAGCAACGTCTGCGTGGTCCCTGAGGCAGGCGATCAACTGTGGACTGGCTAGGGTGGAGGTCCTTAGCGCCGGTTCAGCTGCTCAGCCCGAAGGTGGGACTCAGGCGAGTGGTCTGCTCAACAAAGAACTTTCCCAACTTTATAGCACTATTGCCACACCCCCAGTCCATCTGGAAAGGGCTAGGCCTCCAATCTGATGCTTAACCGACCCTAACTTGGGCCAATCCAAGTCCTGGCCACGTATTAAGCCAACATACATCCTCCATACCTGCAAGTATCACGGTTGGGTGACGTGTAACAACTGGCCTTTGCCCCCTCAGGGACAATGCATCCTATTAATCTTACAACCAAACAATGTAAAAAAAACATTATTTAGAGACAAGGTGATTAATTATTTTTCCACAAATCAGCACTTCTAGCATGCTCTCAGGCATGTTATCTGGTAGATCAGAGTCACATACTGTTCTCCTCTTATCTAGTATCAAGGGTCAATCTGCCCAACAACATAACAGGCCCACAAATTCCTAATTGTTAACCATTTTCCTGCTGTGCCAATTTTCATATCCACGCACCTACCCATACACCATACACTTAACTATATACTAATCTATTTGAAAGTGACTAGAAAGTTTGATTATGAGTAACTTCTGAAATTACTTAGAGGTGTAGAACTTTTCTGCCTTTTCAATATGCAATAGCAAGAACTTGTTCTTTGAAGCATACTATTAACAAATGTAGGTAGTTCTAAAAGGTAAAAGAGAGTTTATTGCAGAAATCTGAGATCATAAGACCATAAGATATCGGAACACAATTAGGCAATCAAGTCTGCTCTGTCATTTCAACACTGTTGATCCACTTTCACTCTCAGCCCCAATCTCCTGCCTTCTCCTCGTATTCCTTCATACCCTGACTAATCAAGAATCCATCAACCTCTGCTTTAAATATACTCAAAGACTTGGGTTTCACAGCTGCCTGTGGCAACGAATTCCACAGATTCATCACTCTCTGGCTCTAGAAATTCCTCCTCATCTCCATTCTAAATGGACACCCCTCTATTCTGAGGCTGTGCTCTCTAGTTCTGGATACCCCCACCAGAGAAAACATCCTCTCTACATCCACTTTATGAGGGCCTTTCAATATTTGATAGATTTCAATAAGGTCACCCCCTCATTCTTCTGAATTCCTGTGACTACAGGCCCAGAGCCATCAAACACTCCTCATATGACAAGCTATTTAATCCCATAATCATTTTCGTGAACCTCCTTTGAACCCTCTCCAATGTCAGCAATCCTTTCTTAGATAAGGGGCCCAAAACTGGTTACAAAAGATGAACAAATAATGGCGATATTAGGGACTTTATTTGTCCAAATTTTGTTTAGGATATTATTAGTGTTCAGGGATAGGTGAATTTTCTTTTCATCCCCTCTCACTCCCTCCTATTTAACTTGTTTTAAATATGCTGGTTTGGGAGAAAAGTTCCATGTGAGAAAAATTGCATGTGTACAATTGAATGAAAGTCTATTTCCACAGCACTATAATTGACAACAATTTCTATAAATCAAACTTAATAAAAATGTCTAATTAGTAATGTCAAAAACAGCATAATGGAAAACTGTTAACAATTCACTAAAATCTGGGAAGGACCTTCAACTTCTAAATTTATTTCATGTTAACTGGAGAATCTTAACACTGGAAATAACCTTTTTAATGAAAGGTCATACTTAAAATGCATAAACTCATTTAATACATAGAATACTGCATTTTATGTTTTCTGTGTCAATGCTTTCTATTCCAAACTTCTGTTTCTTTGAGGCATCAGAGACAAGAATTGTGGAAACTGCCAAATGCTTTATTCAGCTAAAATGACTCATGATGAATAGGCCGTAGAATTCATTTATTTTCAGTACATTTGGTTGCTTGTTTTTCAACAACTAACTTTACATTTTAAATAAACTATTGAATACTGTTTTATTCCAGTATTAACAAATGTAGATTGTTCTAAATCTAAAAACACAGCATGAGTTTATTGTAAAACTCCTAGATGAGCAAATCATGATGACTTTAATTGTCCAAATGTGGATTCAATTATTAGTGTGCAGAGACGGATGGGAGAAATGAATGAAGTAATTCACGAGAATTTCCTTGAGCAATATGTTGAGGCTGCTGAATCTAGTGCTGTCAGCTGAGATGGGCCAAATGTCTTTGACAGATCACATGGGCAAGCATAAGCACTAGAAACAGGGCAGGACAAGGCACTGTCTACAATAGAACCTTTAAATTGTGAGTGCTCACTTGCAGAAGGAATAGGGAGAGGTGATATAGACATTGGCATGGTGCTAAAGAGTGTACAGTGACAGAGGGATCTGGGGCTCATTTTTTTCAATCTTGGAGGACAAGAAAACATACCAAGAGAGTAGTAAGCAAAGTGTCTGACTTTGCCTACAAGGTTTGATTGGAGAAGCAAGGGTTATTTTTCCTGGAGTAAGACAATTTGATGAAAGATTTGATAGATTGCATCAGGTGGTATAAACCACAATAAGGTAGACAAAGAAAATCTGTTCCCAGTATCCAATAATACAAGGATTGTAGGACACGGATTCAAGATTGTGAGCAAGCATTAAAGAGGGATTGTGAGAAAGAGCTTCTCTTTTACAGACCTCAAATTCACTGCTGATAGGAAGAATGGAAGCAGACACAATCAGCTATTTGAAAAGGAGGTTAAAAACACACTTGGATGAAAATAAACTTATCGGGAAAGAGCTGGGGAATGGAACCAGCTGGATATTATTTATCATGATAGAGCAGGAGAATGGAACCAGCTGGGTATTACTTATTGGGATGGAGCAGGGGAATGGAACCAGCTGGGTATTACTTATCGGGATGGAGCAGGGGAATGGAATCAGCTGGATAGTACTTACTAACAGGACATTACTGGATTAACCCCTTAATCATCAGGCTCGTGAACCAGAAGGAATAACTTCATCCCCTCTGGTTCAAGAGCCTGATGGTTGAGGGGTAATAGCCATGAGGGGATGAGGGGGGCCATGGGGGCATAGCGGTTAGTCCAATGACATTACAGCTCTGGTGCCATTCTGTCAGGAGTCTCTGTACATTCTCCTCATTGAATGCCTGGGCTTTCTCTGGGTCATCCGCTTTCCTCCCACAGTCCAAAGATGTACCGGGTAGGCTAATTGGTAATTGTAAATTGTCCTGTGATTAGGTTAGTTTGTCAGGGGTTGCTGGGGCGGTGCGTCGCGTCTCGAAGGGCCAGAAGGGTCTACTCCACATTATGTCACTAAATATATAAATAAACACACTTCCCTCAACTTCACTGAACTGTTCCCACACCTGCCAATTCAAGTTCAAGAACTCTTCATCTCATGTTCTCGATATTTATTGTGTTTTTATATTATTGTTACTATTGTGTTTGTTTTTTTTTCTTTTTGTATTTGCGCAATTTGCTGCCTCTTACACACTGGTGGTTTGTCCATCTTGTTTTGTCTGGTTTTTCATTGATTCTATTGTGTTTCTTTGTGTTTACTGTGAATTCTTGCAAGAAGATGAATCACAGGGATCACAGGGTAGTATGTGGTGAGAGGTATGTACTTTGGTAATAAATTTACTTTGAACTTTGAAGTTTAGAATTACAGAAAGCTAGCATGTAGTGGGCAAAATGCCCCATTCTGTACAGTAATGACTCTAATTCCTTATCAGTGTGTTCATCTGAGTCTCATTTATAAGATCATAAAACCATAAGACATTGGATCAGAATTAGGTCACTTTGTCCATCGAGTCTGCTGTGGTGTTATGGCTGATTTATTATCTCTCTCAACCCCATTTTCTTGCCTTCTCCCCATAATGTTTGACACCCTTACTAGTCAAGAAAACATCAACCTCCACTTTAAATATACCCAATGATGTGGCCTCCACAGCTTTCTGGGATAATATATTCCACAGATTCACCACTCTCTGGCTAAATAAATTCTTCCTCGTCTTTGCTCAAAAGGGACATCTTTGTATTCTGAGGTTGTCCCCTTTGGTCCTAGAATCCCACAATACAGGAAACATCCTCTCCACTTCCACTCAAACCAGACCTTTCAATATTCAATAGGATCACCCCTGCCGCCCTTCTAAACTCCAATGAACACTGGCTCAGACCATCAAGCACTCCTTATTCCTGAAATCATTCTCATGAACCTCCTTTGGACCCTATCCAATTCCAACACATCCTTTCTTAGGTAAGGGGCCTAAAGCTGCTCAAAATAATCCAAGTGTGGTCTAACCAATGCCTTACAAACCCTTAGCAATCCATCCTTGCTTTTATATTTTCATCCACTTGAAATGAATGTTAACCTTCCTTATCACTGGTTCAACAATAAAGTTAACTTTTTGGGAATCCTACACGAAGACTCCCAAGTCCACTTGCACCTCTGATTTCTGAATTTGTTCCCCATTTTACGTCACCTAGTTCTCAATCCAACTGTTAATGGGAACAGTTTCTCTCTGTTCCCTCAAAAATCCTTTCTAAACACTAAGCATCCTGTCAGTTCTTTCCTTAAGCTCCTCTCTTCCTATGAGAACAACCAAAGCTTCTTCAGTCCATCCACTGAATTGAAGTCCCTAATCTCAGAAACATTTACAATAAATATTCCCACCTGTGCTTCTTCCTACAGTGTAGCAGTCAGGCCAGGTACAACAGTTTGGCTGTGACAAACCAATTGTTTATAAAGGCTCATCATGATTTCCTTGCTCTTGTTGTCAAGAGCCCTGCAGGCCTCTGAGGCAATCCATAAAGCATTGAGCTTCAAGCACCTGTATGTACTCACTGCAACAGACACAACATGCTGGGGGATCTCAGCAGGTCAGGCAGCATCAATGGAAAAGAGTAAATAGTTGACATTTCAGGCTGAGACCCTCCTTGAGAACTAAGAAGGATGGGGGAGGGGGAATACCTGAATAAAGACGGGGGGCAGGGATTGAGGAGGGGAAAGAGGCTAGCTGGAAGCCAGGTTGATGGGGAAGTTGAAAGGCTGGAGAAGAAAAGGTCTGATCAGAGAGAAGAGTGGACAATAGGAGAAAGAGAAGGAGGAGGAGAGCCAGGGGTAAGCAATAGGCAGGTGAGAAGATGTGAAAGGTCTGTGTGGGAAATGGGGGGGGGGGGGGGGGGAATTTTTTCACTGGAAGGGGAAATCGATATTCATACCATCAGGTTGGAGAATACCTGGACAGAATATATGCTGTTGCTTCTCAAACCTGAGGGTGGTCTCATCTTGGCAGAAGAGGAGCCATTGTCCGAGAATGGGAACGGGAATGGGAGTTGAAATTAAAGTGTTTGCCACTGGGTAGTCCCGCTTGTTGCAGATGGTGTGGAGGTGCTCAATGAAGCAGTCCCCTAGTTTATGACGGGTCTCACCAATGTAGAGGAGGCCGCATCAGGAGCACCAGACACAATAGACCGGGGTCCCCAGCCTTTTCTGTATTGCGGACCGGTTTAATATTGACAATATTCTTGCGGACCGGTTTAATATTGACAATATTCTTGCGGACCGGCCGAACGGGGGTGGGGGGGTGGGGGTAGGGTTGCCAACGGACAAGAGGAGCAGTCAAATGCATTGTTTATCCAAAAAAGACTACAATGGCCATGAAGCCTTGCACGGGCACCAGTGCGCATGCGCGTCGTGACCTGCCGATTCCCGCCCCGCCCACCTCCACGAGCAAATCCTTTTTGGCGATTCTGTTTGTGGGGGTGGGTGTTATTTACTACTGGAATATAGGCGATAAGTGGGTAATACACTCAATTTTGTTTCTAAAAGGGCTTATCTAACGAATTTACTATTAAACACACAGCGCATATTTTCCTCGCATGAATACAGTGATGTCAATTATCGGGGGAGGACAGGGGAGCTTGAAGAGTTGAACGAACTTCCAGTAGAAGTGGTAGAGACAGGTTCGATATTATCATTTAAAGAAAAATTGGATAGGTATATGTACAGGAAAGGAATGGAGGGTTATGGGCTGAGTGCAGGTCGGTGGGACTAGGTGAGAGTAGCGTTCGGCATGGACTAGAAGGGCCGAGATAGCCTGTTTCCGTGCTGTAATTGTTATAGGGTCACTTATAAGTCAATAGCATCATAACATTTTAAGTAACATTTGGATATTAAACACACAGCACATATTTTCCCCGTATAAATATATAAAATCATTGCAACACACCAATATCGCTGAATCAGTGGGAGCCCTGGGCTTGTTTTCCTGCAACAACACCGTCCTATCGAGGGGTGATGGGAGACATCGATACTCGAAGGGGGTTCCTTATGTCCAGTCTATTCTGCAGTTTAGTTTTCGTTGCATTCATTGCAGAAAACTCCGCTTCGCAGAAAAATGTTGGAAATGAAAGCAACGTTTTCAGTGCTTTCGTAGCTATCTCAGGATATTTAGCCTTGACTTTGATCCAAAATGCCGACAGAGATATTATGTCAAACATACTTTTCACCCCGTTGTCATTTACAAGCTCGAGAAGTTGATCTCCTTCCCACCCTGACACGGATGACGCGCGGGTCACGACCTCACGTGCGTAATGGCTAATCAGTGGCCGTGACAGGGAATGAGGAACGGTGCAGTTGAATCATATCGCCAAATCATATCGCTTCCCCGCGGCCCAGTAGCGCATGCTCTGCGGCCCGGTGGTTGGGGACCGCTGCAATAGACAACCGCAGCAGATTCACAGGTAAAGTGTTGCCTCACCTGGGAGGACTGTTTTGGGCCGTCATTGTTGTATTAACTAGATTCATTAAGCACTTGTTCTTTCTGTTTAACCTTGTCAAGTTAATTGTGACAGGAACGAGTTTTCTACTTTTTACGATAATGTAATCTGGACTCTCCATTAACGCTGATGTCAGAGCCCTTGGGTGTCAAGAATGATTTGTGTTGTGGTGTTGCTCAGTCACGCTATCAATGCTCTGTGGTTATGCCTATGTATAACCTTTTGTTTCTGTCTCTACATGGGGGAGCTTACCATTCCTCCACACCTGGTTTAATCGTAACCACTGCTCACCGTGACAGAGTCTGCATTCCTTTGCAGCTGGATTCAGTCATTGCCAATGCTCAGAGTGACAGGAGGACTCCACCATCATTGGACCCAGCAGAGGTACAACATTGGCTTGGCTATCGGTCAGCTGGACGTGAAGATGCCTTCTTTACTCAGTTCAAGTCCCAAGGCTACGTTTCAAGTTTCCCGAGTCTACCTTCTGAGCCTCTCCAGTCTACATTTAAGATATTTTCCAGGGTTCATAAGGTCACCCATGGTACTCAATGTTTCTGATCTATTTGCAATGCATTTGAGTTATATGTGCAATACATTTGAGTTATATGCACAATGTATTTGAGTTATATGTGCAATGCTTTCGAGTTATATGCTGTGACAAAAGAACCAGTTATCAGAAGATTGATGCCGATAAGAGGACAATGGGGGAACATGCAAGGTGCTAATAAGAGAGAGACGAGAGAGATTACCGAAAGGAGACACGGTTCCGAGTATTGTCAGAGACCGGTGGCTTTGAACCCTGAACTGTTTGAAGTTTGATGGACAGGCGATACCCCAGCAGGGGGATAAAAAGGGAGAGGTTCGCTAAGGCAACAGACACACGACACCATGAGATAACGAGACCCTGGAAGCGGTGTGCCCCCCCCCCCCACAAGTTGGTAGGAGTTTTGGAGGTCTGGTCACGGGACCAGCCATAGACGCACAGGGTAGAAAGATACGGTCGGGCGGGAACCTGGTGTGTGTGTCCGCCCTTTCCTGGGTGCCGGGTTCACCGCAGAAGAACGATCGTATCTGGAACGGAGCGGTCACAGTCGGTGACCTCAGAAGTCATTACAAAGGGCTCGCCCGAAAGCTAACTGCGAGGAATATCAAAGGTCTGTTTGGAATCCGATTTGCATATTCATTCGTTCTTTCTCTCTCTTCTCCCCGCCCAACGGCACAACAGCGATTACTGCGAACTGAACTAAATTGAACTGAACTTTGCGTCACTTGAAACTGATCATTTGCCCCTAGACTGCGATAGAGCTTGATTGATCTTATTATCCTAGTTCTGTGTACATGTGTGTTTTATCATTGCTAAACTGTTGCATTTATATTCTTTTGATTAGAGTACTGTGTTGCTTATTTCTTTAATAAAACTTTCTTAGTTCCAGTAATCCAGACTCCAACTAAGTGGTCCATTTCTGCTGGTTTGGCAACCCAGTTACGGGGTACGTAACAATGCACAGTGGTCCCGAGTTACGTATGCAATACTTTCAAGTTATATGCACAATGCTCTCAATTTATATATCTAATGCTCCCAAGTTATATGTGCTCTGCTTCAGTGTTACAGCACAATGTTTTTGAATTATATGCTCTGCTCCAGATTATCCAGCCATGTCACAAGAGCATCAGGTCCCTGTTGGGTTTTCCAGCCCTGGTTCTAGATCCCCAGGGCTCCCTCAGCTGTCAGGTGCCGGCCTGAGAGTGGAAAGCACTGTCATGAGCCCTGAGGGCCTCTGCGATGAGCCGTTGAGCGTTGCATTTCTAGGTACCTTGAGCACTTGTAATTACTCATTGTTGTATTAACTAGAGTTGATAAACCTTGGTGCTTTCTGTTTAATCCTTCTGTTTAATCTTGTCAAGGTAATTGTGACAGGCTTGGGTTTTTCGCTTTCAATGATTATTTAATTTGGATTCTCGATTAGCATTGACGTCAGAGTCCTTGTGTGTTGACAGTGATTTACCTCGCGCTGCCGTTCAGTCGTGCTATCGATGCTGTGTTGGTTTTACTGTGTAGGACCTCTTGTTTCTGTCTCTATATGGGGAGTCTGCCATTCCTCCACAGCTGGGTTCAGTCATTGTCAGTGATTGCCGTGACAGAGTCTGTTGTTCTCCCACACCTGGGTTCAGTCGTTGTCGGTGATGGCCGTGACAGGGTCTGTCGTTCCCCCACGCCGGGCTTCGGTTGTTGTCGGTGATGGCCGTGACAGGGTCTGTGGTTCCCCCACGCCGGGCTTCGGTGGTTGTCGGTGATGGCCGTGACAGGGTCTGTGGTTCCCCCACGCCGGGCTTCGGTGGTTGTCGGTGATGGCCGTGACAGGGTCTGTGGTTCCCCCACGCCGGGCTTCGGTGGTTGTCGGTGATGGCCGTGACAGGGTCTGTCGTTCCCCCACGCCGGGCTTCGGTCGTCGTCGGTGATGGCCGTGACAGGGTCTGTCGTTCCCCCACGCCGGGCTTCGGTCGTCGTCGGTGATGGCCGTGACAGGGTCTGTGGTTCCCCCACGCCGGGCTTCGGTGGTTGTCGGTGATGGCCGTGACAGGGTCTGTGGTTCCCCCACGCCGGGCTTCGGTCGTCGTCGGTGATGGCCGTGACAGGGTCTGTGGTTCCCCCACGCCGGGCTTCGGTCGTCGTCGGTGATGGCCGTGACAGGGTCTGTGGTTCCCCCACGCCGGGCTTCGGTCGTCGTCGGTGATGGCCGTGACAGGGTCTGTGGTTCCCCCACGCCGGGCTTCGGTCGTCGTCGGTGATGGCCGTGACAGGGTCTGTGGTTCCCCTACGCCGGGCTTCGGTCATTGTCGGTGATGGCCGTGACAGGGTCTGTGGTTCCCCTACGCCAGGCTTCGGTCGTTGTCGGTGTTCGCCGTGACAGGGTCTGTGGTTCCCCCACACCTGGGTTCAGTCATGCCGACTTGCACTGTAACAATTGTATTCTCACCTTAAGATCATCCGTCGAGGATCATGCATGCTTTGTTAGTTACTTTCTCAGCTCTGCTACTTCTACATTCAAAGTAAATTTATGACCTAAGTAAAAAAGCATATAACATAGAATAGTACAGCACAGTACAGGCCTTTCGGCCCACAATGTTGTGCCGACCCTCAAACCCTGCCTCCCATATAAGCCCCCACCTTAAATTCCTCCATATACCTGTCTAGTAGTCTCTTAAACTTCACTAGTGTATCTGCCTTCACCACTGACTCAGGCAGTGCATTCCACGCACCAACCACTCTCTGAATAAAAAACCTTCCTCTAATATCCCCCTTGAACTTCCCACCCCTTACCTTAAAGCCATGTCCTCTTGTATTGAGCAGTGGTGCCCCAGGGAAGAGGCGCTGGCTATCCACTCTATCTATTACTATTAATATCTTGTATACCTCTATCATGCCTCCTCTCATCCTCCTTCTCTCCAAAGAATAAAGCCCTAGCTCCCTTAATCTCTGATCATAATGCATACTCTGTAAACCAGGCAGCATCATGGTAAATCTCCTCTGTACCCTTTCCAATGCTTTCACATCCTTCCTATAGTGAGGCAACCAGAACTGGACACAGTACTCCAAGTGTGGCCTGACTAGAGTTTTATAGAGCTGCATCATTACATCACAACTCTTAAACTCTATCCCTTGACTTATGAAAGCTAACACCCCATAAGCTTTCTTAACTACCCTATCCACCTGTGAGGTAACTTTCAGGGATCTGTAGACATGTACCCCCAGATCCCTCTGCTCCTCCACACTACCAAGTATCCTGCCATTTACTTTGTACTCTGCCTTGGAGTTTGTCCTTCCAAAGTGTATCACCTCACAGTTCTCGGGGTTGAATTCCATCTGCCACTTCTCAGCCCACTTCTGCATCCTATCAATGACTCTCTGCAATCTTTGACAATCCTCTACACTATTTACAACACCACCAATCTTTGTGTCATCTGCAAACTTGCCAACCCACCCTTCTACCCCCACATCCAGGTCATTAATAAAAATCACGAAAAGTAGAGGTCCCAGAACAGATCCTTGTGGGACACTACTAGTCACAATCCTCCAATCTGAATGTACTCCCTCCACCATGACCCTCTGCCTTCTTCAGGCAAGCCAATTTTGAATCCACCTGGCCAAACTTCCCTGGATCCCATGCCTTCTGATTTTCTGAATAAGCCTACCATGTGGAACCTTGTCAAATGCCTTACTAAAATCCATATAGATCACATCCACTGCACTACCCTCATCCATATGCCTGGTCACCTCCTCAAAGAACTCTATCAGGCTTGTTAGACATGATTTGCCCTTCACAAAGCCATGCTGACTGTCCCTGATCAGACCATGATTCTCTAAATGCCCAGAGATCCTATCTCTAAGAATCTTTTCCAAAAGCTTTCCCACCACAGACGTAAGGCTCACTGGTCTATAATTACCCAGACTATCCCTACTACCTTTTTTGAACAAGGGAACAACATTTGCCTCCCTCCAATCCTCCGGTACCATTCCCGTGGACAACAAGGACATAAAGATCTTAGCCAGAGGCTCAGCAATCTCTTCCCTCGCCTCGTGGATCAGCCTGGGGAATATTCCGTCAGGCCCTGGGGACTTATCCGTCCTAATGTATTTTAACAACTCCAACACCTCCTCTCCCTTAGTATCAACATGCTCCAGAACATCAACCTCACTCATATTGTCCTCACCGTCATCAAGTTCCCTCTCATTGGTGAATACCGAAGAAAAGTATTCATTGAGGACCTCGCTCACTTCCACAGCCTCCTGGAACATCTTCCCACCTTTATCTCTAATCGGTCCTACCTTCACTCCTGTCATCCTTTTTTTCCTCACATAATTGAAGAATGCCTTGGGGTTTTCCTTTACCCTACTCACCAAGGCCTTCTCATGCCTCCTTCTTGCTCTTCTCAGCCCCTTCTTAAACTCCTTTCTTGCTTCCCTATACAGTATATACAGTATATTTTCTTATGGGCATTCACAGAAGATACAAAGAAAGGCAACAGAAACAATGAAAAACTGCACACAACAGAGAAAGAAAAACAACCAATGTGCAAAGACAACAAACTGTGCATATTCAAAAAGAAAGGGAAAAAATAATAATAAATAAACAATAGATATCGAGAACATGAGTTGTCATGTTCTTCAAAGTAGTTTGTGGAATCAGTTTAGTGTTGGGGTGATTGAAGTTATCCCCTCTATTTCTAAAGCCTAATAGTTGAGGGGAAATAACTATTTTTGAACCTGACTTTAGGTTCCTGTATCTCCTTCCTGATGGTAGAAGTGAGAAGCGAGTATGGACTAGACAGTGGGGGTCCTTGATAAGGGATGCTGCTTTCCTGTGACAGCACTCCTTATAAATGTGCTGAGTGGTGGGAGTGGCTTTACCTGTGATGGACTGGGCTGTATCCCATACTTTTTGTAGTTTTTTCCCATTCAAGGGCATTGGTGTTCCCATACCAGATCATGATGTAACCAATCAATATACTCTCCACTGTGCACCTAAAGAAGTTTGTCAAAGCTTCAGATGACATGCCAGATCTGTGCAAATGTCTAAGGAACTAGAGGCACTGCCATTTTCTCAGTGTCATGACAGTTACGTGCTGGACCCTGGACAGATCATCTAAAATGATAACTCGAGAAATTTCAAGTTGCTGACTCTCTCTACCTCCAATGAGGACTGGCTCATGGACCCCCAGCTTCCTCCACCTGTAGTCAATAATCAGCTCTTCGGTTTTGCTAACACTGAGTGAGAGGTTGTTGTTGACACAGCATTCAGCCAGAATTTTAATCTCCTTCCTATATACTGATTCGTCACCACCTTTGACACCAGGAGCGGTGTCACAAGCAAACTTACATATGGCATTGGTGCTATACTCACCATCGCCATCATAAGCATAAAGCAAGTAAAGCAGGGGGTTAAGCCCACCGCCTGTGCTGATGGTGATTGTGGAGGAGATTTTTTTTTTGCCAGTCCGAAATGACTGGGGTCTGTAAGTGAGGAAATCTAGGATCCAATATCTCCAACATATTCCAAAATGGCACTGCTGATGCTGTTGTAACACAAACAAAGTCACTGGAAAGACACTAAAGTTAATGGATGCAGAAACTTTTTATTTAACAAAATGAGACACTCTTGGAGGAAGAGGCTTCCCAACCCAATATTACATGACATTTTTATCTGCCAAAGATCAAAGGTAATAGCAGGGCAATTCTATAGTTACGTTGTGTCTACAAAGCTCCCTTTGAATTACACACACTTCCTTCTTCGCACCCACACTCCCAAACTGAATGTTAATCAGTATTGTCTGGTTGCAATCAGCTCCAGTGCACAGCTCCATTGAAACGATTGTTCAGGGCTACATTTTAAATTCAACCTACAATCCACATTCACGTCTAGAGATTGGATGTGAGTGAAGTAAATACTTGTTGTACACCCTAACGGCCCCTCCTCATAGCCTTCCTGGACAAAAATAAATTTGTTGCAGAAAGACCAAATTTTGAGGAGTATTTTATTAAATAGGGCAGCAAAACTGCCCTGTACTTCAGAACCCCTTCCCCAATTACCTCTCATGTCCCTACGTGCATCTACGTCTACGTTATCATCCTTAATGGCTCCCAACAAGACTAAGCAGCGATTGTTCCAGAAATTTGACCAACAATCTTTAAAATGCAGCTTTGTGATTTATTTGCCTGTTGCCTCCTTCCATGATGCTGATTGCAGTTTCATCACATTCTTTATCTTCAAACCTTCTTTCTTTGATAGCTGAAAACTCAGCAGTGACTATCAGCTGTTACTTTCTGGTCAGGGGTGCCAGCAAGGTGAAGCTATCAGGCTCACAAGCCCTCTCATCGATGTACAGGAGGGGTTGAAGTGGTCTCTATTTGAATGACTACAAGGACCTCACCTCAGCAGCAACCCCTTTTAGGCTGTCCATTTCATCACTTGCCTAACCATTCACAGGACCAGCTGAGTGCAGTTTCTTCTCTTTGTCACTCTGCCACACCATCGAGGTTGTGGAACCTGATGTCTCTGTTGTAACTTGGACCCCTTTCCAACTAGTTTCCCCAAATGTTTTTCTGTACTGAGCTATACAACTCAACATTGGCCTTCAGTAATCAGGCTTCATTACAGAGTCCCGTTACTTTTATAGTGTAACATGCTACTCATAACTTGCCGTCGTGCTCTCTCAGTGTCTTCTGCCTTCAGATTTGTTGTAGGTCTGTGTCCATCGGCTGTGGTCAGGTCTGATGCGACTGGCTGCTGTTCATCACTTGGGTTCTCTGCAATGACCCTGTTACCGGGTACACTTGATTTCTTGTTCTGTTTGAGGGTGACAAGAAGATGAGTCATACCTGAGTTTAATCTGAGTCCAGTGTTTCCACTGGGACTGTACACCAACACAGGCATCATTCATCCGGAGCAACACCTCCGGCTGGGAGCAAAACCTGTCCTTTTGACCAGCTCCCTCACCATGACTTGGTCACCTGTCGGTGGGAGGACTATCTTCTCTCCCTCTGGCTCTCTCTAATCCACAATATGTCACCGCCGCTTTGCTCGATCTCTCAATGTGTTACCGTAGTTACAGTGGTCCTTTACATCTCCATGTAAACTTACTAAATTGATACTTGTAGTTTCTTCCGGTACACCTGTAATTTCCGTTGCTTCGTGTTCTTCCACTGATGTCTGCCCACTCGTTCCCTTTGAGCTCCTTACTGTCCCATTTCTGGTGAACCTTTACTTTAATCACTGCTACCCACTTCTAACAGCTCCTGACTGTGTTTGGCCCCAACCCTTGGGACCCCCTGACATGATTCCTAGACATCACCCTGTTTCTCCTCCCCTCTGTGGGCCATGTTCGCTGCTCTGTGGGTCACACACGTTAACTGTCTCTGTCTTGTCCATGTTATTTCTCCTTTTCCTGAGTCTATGATTGCACAGAGTGTCTATCCCCAGGATATTACCTTCACTGTTTGGGCACAGCGAGAAATCTACAGGAATATGCACTCCCTCAATCTCCAGTAACTGGGGATGACTTCTCTCCGTCCTCATTGTTTCACTTCCTGCACTGGTAATTGCACCTCCCCAGTCATGAGCAAGGGTAGATCAGTTATCGATACTGACGACCCCGTATCCATTAACATTTCACATTGCTGGCCCCCCAATAAGCCTCTTGTGTACATCCGTGGATGACCACCACTGGCAATAGAGGCTGCTGTCGGCCGTTTCTCTGACCTCACCAGCTCTATAATCTGGTCAGTGGTCAAATCGGAAATAAAGGGCACTGCTGTGGATTTTGCCTGCTTTGGTAAGGGGTTGTCACATTTTCCTCTCTTTTCAGGACACTGCCTCCAACCATGGCCGAGAAGCTGCAGCTGTAACAAATCATCTCCTTTCCCCTCCCTGGTCTATTCCAGCAGTTCCTTGCTACATGCCCCAGTTGCTGGCACACAAAGTTCTCTGTGACATCACAGCAGCTACATTCACTTCAGCCACTTTCCCACTTCTGTTCCCCCTCCTCTGGTCTATGTCACTGCCCCATGGTGCTATCGCAAAGAAGGTCAGTCCCACTACCATCCCCAAATATAAATCTTCCTGGTGGGCTGAGCTCAGGTCTTCCTTCAGCATTTCCAGGAAGACTGTCATCGCTCTCTGGATTATCCAACCCTGAATACTCCTCATACGCCCGATATTTATGCTCTGCATAATCTGCAGCAGACTCAGCAACTCTCTGAACCCCTGACATTATTACTCCACAGTTACTCTCAACTTTCTCCCGTTGCTCCCTCACTTCCCCTTCAAAGAAGTGATATCTATTGTCATTGCTGGCATCCTCGGTAGTTGCCCATGAACCATCCCGCACCCCAGGGCCCATCCTCACATATTCCTCAGGCACTTCACTTTTACCAACTCCCGTATACCTTTAGGGTGCATCTACTGAATCTCAAACATTTCCTTAACCTTGCACCAGAATTCTGCATTCCTGCAGGCGTCCTTAAGTGTGGGCAACTCTGACAAAATGCTCTGTTTCTCCCCAGGGGTGAGGGTTTATGGATAGTTGTAATCAAGGTCAAGGGCTGGCTTGGGTCATCAGGGTTCGAGACCTGATGTTGCTTGACCGTAATCAATGTCATCACAACAGATATATCTGGGGATGACCTCTCCCTCAAATATCTCCACACTAATTTCCACACCATGCAAAATATAAATGATGGCTAAAAATTAAACAGTGCATACTTAAAACAACAGAGTGTATTCTCTGCAATCTGCCACTTATGTGTGTCTGAACTCTTAATGCCTGTTGTATCCCTTTTCATTTAAAAGTTACTCCAAGGCTGCAGACTTATTCTTAAAACACAAACACATTTACATTTGGGGGTCGTCCAGGAGACCTTCGTAACCCATCGTGTGGCCAGCTATACAGTTCCCCGAATGAGTATACACACATTCCACTCGTGTCCCGGGCAGTCAGTAACCACCCTTTGCAACTGGTGGCCCTGTTTCACCAAATTAATGTTAATCTCTTGCATAAGCACACATACCACACTACGTTTATACTTACTAGTGACAGCTCTCCACCAAGTTCATGATACCTCATGATCCTGTAGTCATCGACCCAAACGGATCCAAGTGTGAACGCTAATTTTAAAAGTACTCACTCACTTAGACTGCTAAGACCGCTGGCCACACGATGGGTTACGAAGGTCTCCTGGACGACCCCCAAGTGTTGTAACATGAACAAGGTCGCAGGAGCAACACAAAAGCTGATGGATATAGTAGTGTTTTATTCAACATATTGAGACACTCCTGGAAGAAGAGGCCTCCCGACCCAATATTACATGACATTTTTATATGCTAAAGATCAAAGTAACAGCAGGACAATTCTATAGTTACAATGTATCTACAATGAATTATACACACCTCCTTCTATACACCCACACTCCAGACACCCAAACTGAATATTAATCAGCATTGTCTGGTTTGCAATCAACTCCAGTCCACAGCTCCAAGGACAGTGTTGTTTAGGGCTGCATTTTAAAGTCAATCTACAATCTGTGTTCATGTTGAAGATTGGTTGCTAGTGAAATTAATATTTGCTTAATACTGCAGAATACACCCTAGCAATATATGGCTTTGCTTTTGTGGACAGCTTACAACATTTTGAAATATACTTCTTTTAAACTACCTACTTTATATTGACTTCTTATCCTTCCTACTAAAATTATAGCACTTCATATTTGCTTGCTTTATATTAATGCACCACTCTTATTACATTGCATTTTGTCTAATGAAATCAATGACTAGCATTGCACCAATCTCTGCCACCTAAAAATATATTCAGTTCATTAACTATGATTTGCATTTAACGAATCCACACTGCCTTTAGCTAATATATCCACATTTGCCCAAGTGTCTCCTCATTCTCCTCCTGATTACTGCTTCTGAAAGTCCCCCAGCAACAAGGTTAAATTGGTTGCTGGGCATATCCTTAAGCCTTACTTGAACATTTTTCCACTCATACCTCATCCATGACAACTATTTAACCCGTCTAGAGACATAAAGTATGTCTCTATCTATGCCTATGTCTGCACCAATGGTATTTGTCCACATTAGACATCTTTCTGTGCAATGCCAGCATAGAGGACCCATAACGAACTCCCACAGCCCCTATGTTCCTGTGATCGCAGTCTCACTGGCTGACATGCTCCAGCCTTCAGAAGGGTGAACCCACAGAAAGCATCTGGCCCTGACAGGGTGCCTAGCCAAATACCAAAAAACTGTGCTGATCAACTGGCTGGAGTGTCCACTAAGATCTGTAACTTCTTCACTTTGGCAGTCTGAGGTACCCACCTGCTACAAGCAGGCTTCAATTATACCAGTACCTAAGAAGAACATGGTAACCTTCCTCTATGACTATTATCCAGCAACACTTACATCCACTGTGATAAAAGAGTTTGAGAGGTTGGCAATGAAACATAGCAACTCCTGCCTGAGATGCGACTTGGATTGGCTACGTTTAGCTTACTGGAGCAACATGTCCACAGCAGGTGGCATCTCACTATGCCACAACCAGGGGTTGTTTTTAAAAAGAAAATATAGTTTTTTTTCAGTTAGTATTTTCTCAGTGTAACTTCATGAGTATCCAGTGTTCCTTGGATTGTTTACCTTTTATGTCTAATTGTTTGTCTTTGGACTAGCTCTGCTTTTTCACTTTGTGTTGCAGGTGTCTCATTTGGTATCATGGGGATTGTTAAGCACTCCTTTTATTTATCACTTTTATTCAATTTGGGATAGTTTAATTAACACAGTGTGTTTAATGTCTTGCATTGGAGTTGTTGCCTTTGGGGGATTATGTTTCGACTGAACGCTTGCGTTGTCTGATTGGACCTGATTCCCTAGGTGCTCCAGGGTGTATTTCAGGGGTCATGCCAACCCCTCTCTGCTCAGTCATGTGGATCCTTGTCTGGAAAGTCTCAGCCTGAGTTCTCCTATGTATCATGAGTGATTTCAATTCTTCAAGATTCTGTATAGTTTGCCTGAGTTCTTGTTAGTTTTGCTGACTAATTTCTGTAATGAATCTGTTGTTTTGAAAAGGATCCAAAGCTTTCCCAACGTATATAATGAGTAAACTCTCTCAGGCTTCCGGCCAGTTACAGGTATGGATTTTAACCGATGTTTCGATGACAATTTCTGCCAGCTCCATCAGGGATGATGCCTGGGCATGTCTAGCTCGCTGGAATTTATACCCCTGTCATTCATCCCTCATGATTGGTTAGTCCTCATCCAATCAGGTTTCCACTTTCCCACATTGCTTACAGTCGAATTCCAGTTCTTAATGGAGAAGATGGAGGAGGAGGAGAAGATGGCGGCGCGACGCAGTGTGTAGCGGCCACTCGGTGAATGATATCTGTTATCTGTCAAGTAGGGTGCCGTGCACAATCCTGATTTGATGGAGACAGACACGAGAGCACAAAGGAACATCTGGAGAAACTTCTGAATTGCCTTCTTCGCTGCCGCTGCTACTGTGTGCTCCAGAATCTCCGAAGGAGAAGGCCCCGAGTCCTCAGCTTTGCATGTTGCTTGGCGGCCGGGACGGGGTCGAAGCACTCGGCAGAGGGTGGTGCTCGGGGGGGTTGGTCGGAGGCTCAAAGTTTTTGGACGAACTCAGAGTCAGCTGTGATCGGGTGCTTCCAATGCATCGGCAGTTGTCAGCGCCTGGAGGTTGATGGCAGGGAGAGTTTCTCCCTTTTGCCGCCTGCTATCTGGACTATCGGGAGCCAATCGGAACTTTGAGACTTTTTTTTAACCATGTCCATGGTCTGCTCTTTATCAAATTATGGTATTGCTTTGCACTGCTTTGACTATATGTTATAATTATGTGGATTTGTCAGTGTCAGTCTTTCGTTTGTCCTGTTTTTTTTGTGATATCACTCTGGAGGAACATTGTATCATTTCTTAACGAATGCGTTTCTAAATGACAATAAGCG
The DNA here is from genome assembly GCF_030028105.1 of Mobula birostris. Lineage (NCBI taxonomy): Eukaryota > Metazoa > Chordata > Chondrichthyes > Myliobatiformes > Myliobatidae > Mobula > Mobula birostris. Next base: position 110,883,029 of record NC_092376.1, read on the forward strand.
AGGACTGAGTGTCCTCATAATCAAATCTAATTACAGCAAGACCATCATCTTTGTTAAAATTCTTTTCCTCTACTTTTATTTCAAAGTTTTCCTTCACCAGGTGGTCCCAAAAGCAATTGGTGTGACACGGTAGTTTTGTGACATCAAAGTCAAGCCTATGGCCATTGCGAGTGCAATGTCTTACCTCCGCCAATTTCTCCAGGAAATAAGATGATTACACACAATGTTCCTACAAAGAATGGCTACAAAGTGAAAGAAATCGATTGAGCCCTAAAAAGGCCCAATGGAAAAAGCAGGTTACAATGAGGAGGAACCCACAGCTGCCACCTGTCTTCCCTATATTTCCACAGTTTCTGGAAGGATCACTAGGATCCTGAAGAAATACCGGATTAATACTATTCACAGACCCGTACGGAAGCTAAAATCGCAGCTCCTGCAGCTCAAAGATAACGTGGGACTCAGGGCAGCTGACGTTTATGGAATTCCCTGGAAATGTGAAGTAGCGTATCTCGGCCAAACGGGACGCAAAAAGAAAACTGGCATCAAGGAGCATAGGAGGCGTATATGTTTGGGTTACCTGAAGAAATCAGTGGTAGCAGAACACTGCATTCACAATGGCCGTAGGATTGGCTTCGATGGAACAAAACTACTGTACCGTGCCAATGGCTTTTGCAACTGCTTTGTGAAGGAAGCCATTGAAATAAAACTAGAAGAAAAGAATTTAAACGAAGATGAAAGTCTCACTGTAAGTAAGAACTAGAATTTGATGGTAAACAAGGTGGGACAGTGGATTCAGAGCTTAACCATTCCCAGGATTTCCCCACTTTTAGGCACTACCGTTTTCTTTTGAATCAATACACCCACTCAACTCTTCTCTTCCCTATCCTTCCTAAGCAATTTGTATCCAGGAATAATTAGTACCCAGTCCTCCAGATCTTTGTTTTAGCCACACCAAAATCTAACATTGGTAAGTACATCTACAGCAACACAGCCTTATTTAGTGCACTTTGTGATTCATGCACTCATCTTATTTATAATTTAGAACATAGAATGGTATCTCGTAGGGTCAAGTCCTTCAACACACAATATCTGTGCAAACATAATTAAAAATTAAACTAATTCTCTTCTTGGCATTTAATATAATCCTCCCTCAGAAGCTGGTGGGTAAACTATCCTTGTTGGGTGTCAACAACTGTCTCTGCAACTGGATCTTGGACTTATTGACAGAAAGACCATGGTCAGACTGTGTTGGCAGCAACATCTCTAGCTCCATGTTTTCATTAATGCATTACTTCAGTGATTAAGTCAGTTAGAGTAACTTGCAATCTCAGCTCAGGCAATATTCAACCATCTATCTTCAAAATCACCCTTGCAATTTTATTTTACCAAAGAAACAATATGCAATTGTATGCAAAGGTCACAGAACAGGAATATTTTATTACTTGTTTTTACTGTTCAGCAAAATACAGTAGTATATGAATGAAAATGAGAACCAAGAACAAGACAACAGCTGTTGTTTCACAATATGATACAAAACTATTGATTCTAAGGAGGTTTGTGTTAATGCTTGAAACCTGCAAGTTTTTTCATTGGTGAAGACAATACCAGCATGAGCTGAATTTTCACTCAGTTGAATTTTACATTTCCAGAGTGCCAGAGAATGTGGACATCAGACAGACTCTGTGCCAACGTTGTGGTGGCCTCCTGCTGTTGAGTGAAGATAATAGAAAAGGTGAGCCCTAGCCTTTGAGTGTATCTGATATAAACTCTCCTTGCTATTTGCATTCATAAAGATCTCTTGCGTTAAGTGGAGGAGATGTGATAGGTGACACTGTTAATTGCAGCCATTGAAATTGGCAGACACTGGACATTTTTGTAGCCATGAATGGAATTTCACTCTGAAACACAGACTAAACAATAATCAAAGCATCACTGGCTTTCTTGTGGGGTTTGCAACCTTCTACATCTTAAACAGTCTTTGAAATTTGAATCTGATGAAAATGTTTGCTTAGCTGGAAGCATTCTTTCCACTGAGTAAAATGGATGGAGGGCTAAGTTTAATTCTAAAGCCTCCAACACGAAATCTAATTATGTTGCTACAACACACTACTCAGGGAGTGCTTCACTTCGGACATAATAAATGTCAGAAAAAAATGTTCAAGCAAGTCCTGTCAGTTGGTACAATGGATCCCTTGGCATTATTTTGATAAAGGGCAGGAAATTTAGTTGTGTGTCCTAACCAAACAAGCCCATCTATCAATTCCATTAAAATGGACTGTGCAGACAATGTCATTTTACAGTTTGTGGGGTTTTCTCTGCACAACTTTTTTCCCACATTCTGTATCTCGATGATATCTGTATTTCAAAAGTACCTCATTTTAGTACATTTGAGAAAACTGATATGAATACAAAATCAATTTTTCTTTTTTTGTAATTGAAAGTCCACACACTGTGAAAACATAATAGGTAGGATAATTAGCATGCTTCATTCCCCAGCTGGAAACTGTTTGACCCTTAACTTCAATCACAGAGGATTGCTTGACAGCTGTGACAGGGTGAACACCATCACCTCCTACAAAGCAAAGCCAAGCAACATAACATCATGAATGGCTGTGATGCTTCACTCCTAGATAAGCTCAACATCTTTTATGCACACTTTGAAAGGGAGAATAAAACTACACCTGTGTGAATCCTTGCAGCATCTGGTGATCCTGTGATCTCTGTCTTGGAGGCCGACATCAGAATATCTTTCAAGAGGGTGAATCCTGACAAAGCATCGGACCCTGGTGGTGTACTTGGCTGAGCACTAAAATTTTGCACCAACCAACTGGCGGTAGCGTTCAGAGACACTCAAGGAGTGTTCAATCTCTTACTGCTACAGTCGGGGGTTCCTACTTTCATCATAAGGGCGATAGTCATACCAGTGGCCAAGAAGAGCAGAGTGAGCTGCCTCAATGACTATCACCCAGTTGCACTCACATCTACTGCGATGAAGTGCTTTGAAAGGTTGGTCTTGACCAGAATGAACTCCTGCCTAAGCAAGACCATGGATCCTCTGCAATTTGCCTATCGCCACAATAGGTCTATGGCTGATGCAATCTCACCAGCTCTCCACTTGGACTTAGATCACCTGGACATCAGGCTGCTGTTTATTGACCACAGCTGGGTGTTCAACGCCATCAGACTCTCAGTACTAGTCAACAAGCTCCAAAACCTGGACCTCTGTACCTCCCTTTCCAATTGGATCTTTGACTTCCTCATCGGGAGACCACAGTCAGGGAAGATTGAAAATAACTTCTCTTCCTGCTGACAATCAACACAGGTGCACCTCAGTAATGTGTGCTTAGCCCACTGCTCTACTCTCTCATGTCTGTGTAGCTCGGCACAGCTCAAATGCCAGCTATAAATTTTTTGAGGACAGAACTAATGTTGGTGGAATTTCAGATGGTGACAAGCAGGCGTACAGAAGTGACATAATTCAGCTGGTATTGCAGCAACAACTTGGCACTCAGCATCAGTGAAACCAAGGAATTATTTGTGGAATCATAAAACCAAGGTATTGTTTGTAGACTCAGGAATGGAAGGCCAAGGGAACACACACTAGAGCTCATCGATGGATCAGCAGTGGAAAGGGTGAGCAATTTCAAATTCCTGTGTGTCAACATCTCTTAAGATCTATCCTGTGCCCAATGTATTGATGAAATTACAAAGAATGCATGACAGTGGCTATATTTCATTAGGTGTTTCGCGAAACTTCATCTGTCACCAAAGACTTCAGCAAATTTCTACAGATGTACTGTGGAGAGTATTCTAACTGGTTGTGTCACCATCTGATTCAGTGGGGCCACTACAAAGAATTGGAAGGAGCAGCATAAAGTTGCAAAGTCAGTCAGATCCACCATGGATACTAGCCTCCCCAGAAGAGATCTTCAAAAGGTGGTGCCTTTATAAGGCAGCATCCATCATTAAGGACCCCCATTATCCAGGACAGTCCCTCTTCTCATCAATACCATCACAGGGGAGGTACAGAGGCCGGAAGGCACACACTCCATCTTTTAGGGACAGTCTCTTCCCCTCCGCCATCAGCTTTCTGAATAGACAATGACTCCATGTACAGTACCTCACAGTTTTTTCTTTTTTTTAATGCTTTCTTTTTGAACAACTTATTTAATTTAATTTACATAAACCTAATTCTGATTCTGAACCAGTAATAAACACAGCACAATCCCGGTAATAACAAACACAAGAGATCCCGCAGATGTGGAAACCTTCAGCAGCAAACACAAAATACTGGAGGAACTCAGCAAGTCAGGCCACAGGACTGGAGAAGAAGGGGGAAAGGAGCCGGAATAAGATAGTAGAGGGAGGGCAAGGAGTACAAGCTGGCAGGTGATAGGTGAAACCAGATGAGGAGGATGGTGGATGGGTGAGGGAGGGGAGAATCGAGTAAGAAGCTGGGAGGTGATAGGCAGAAGAGGCAAAAGGCTGAAGAAGAAGGAATCTGTTAGAAGGGGACAGTGGATCTGCCAAAATGTGCTCCTTCCCCTTCCTTCTTATTCTGACTTCATCCCACTTCCTTTGAAGTCCTGATGAAGGGTATTGGCCCGAAACATTGACTATTCATTCCCTTCCAACTGATTTTCTGAGTTCCTCCAGCATTTTGTGCAGCATTTAATAAAATTGCTGAGATGTGCCACATCTGGTGGAGGAAATGAAGTTGCTGGAAATGCCATGTGGGTCTGTCTACAGAGATAACAGAGGTTATTAACCCATATATTATCAACAGAGAGTGCTCAGACCTCAAGGTAAGTTGTATGGGGTTAAATGTATGCCTCTTTCCCAGAGGACTGAGCTCTTACACTCCACTTCCATGGTTTCACAAGCTCCCCCTCTTCTTGTGGCAGCCAACTGGACATGAGAGGTGGACCTGCTCTTTGTCACGATGCCACACAAACGCTCCTGGAAATTCTTTGTGAAGAACAGGAGCAGGAGGGGGTTGATGCAGCTGTGGGCATAGCTCAGACAGATACTGATATGGTAGGTGTAAACAAAAAGCAAGCTGGGCTGCATGGCCGTTAAATTGAGGACCTGCATCACGTGAAAGGGTGACCAACACACCAAAAAGACAGCTATCACCATCAGCACAGTTTTGGTGGCCCTCTTCGCCTGCACTGATTGCTTTCTACCCACTCTTCTGAGTGACTTAAAGACGTGAAAGAGAGTCAGTGAGTAGAAGGTGGTTATAATAATAAGAGGAATGATAAATCCCAATATGGACTGATAGAGTGTATACCAGTACATATCTTTTGCTCCAGAAGGCAGGTCCAGTGCACATACTTCAATGTCTCCCATCCGGATAGTCCTGGAATATAACATCACTGGGACTGTCATTGACCAGCTGCCAAGCCACACAAGACCATTCACCAGCATCGTCCGACACATGGTCCTCTTCTCTGTTGTGGGGTGGACTATTGCTATGTACCTGTGGAAGAACAAAATTGGCAAACATACATTGATTAAGTGAACACTGACATGCTGGAATTACTGCAGTAACCTGCGCTAGATCACAAGTTTTAATACAGTAACATTGCACTGCCCCGTTGAAAATGTGACATTCATAATCCATAATGTTATTCTTGAATGGATTACTAAACTGATACTGCCCTGATGTTCAACCATGCTAGGATTAAGTAAGGTAACACTGTCCTTCTGGGAAAGTTTTATTGGGATCACTGCAACAGCACTGTGTGTGGAGATTATGACATTGACATTGTGCCGCGGGACTGATGTGTCAAGATTATGTTCTGAGCCACACTGGATATCATTGCTGTGACACTCTGTTTCTGGTATATCAGGATTACTGCAGTAACGTTGTGCAAATACGTGTCAGGAATTTGGAAAAAACATTGTGCTATCACACGGCTGATAGATAAAATTATTCCAGTGACACCCTGCTATCAGGATCAGTGTACTGGAATTGCTTCAGTAATTCAAGGAAGTCTGCAGATGCTGGAAATCCAAAGCAACTCTCACAAAATGCTGGAGGGACTCAGCAGGACGGGTTAAAAAGGTAAAGGGCTGGAGAGGAGAATGGACCATAGAAGATGAGGGAAACCAGGGGAAGGTGATAGGCAGATGAGAAAAGGTAAGATACCAAAGTGGGGAATAGAACAAGACGGTAGAGGGGAGAAATCAGAAGGAGAAATCGATATTCATGCCATTAGGTTGGAGGCTACAGAGACAGAATATGAGCTGTTGCTCCTCCACCCTGAGGGTGGCCTTATCTTGGCACAAGAGGAAGCCATGGACAGACATGTCGGAATGGGAATCGGAATTAAAATATTTAGCCACTTGGTTTTGAAGTTCCGCTTTTGGCGAATGGAGCAGAGGTGCTCAGCGAAGCGGTCCCTCAATTTACGACAGGTCTTACCAGTATAGAGGAGGCCACATGGGGAGCATTGGACACAATTGACAATTCCAGCCGATTCACAGGTGAAGTGTTTCCTCACCTGGAAGGACTGTTTGGGACCCTGAAAATGGGCAGGTGTAGCACTTCTTCCACTGGCAATGATAAGTGCCAGAAGAGATATTAGTCGGGGGGAATGAATGACAGGAGAATCGTGGAGAGAGCACTCACTACAGAAGGCAGAGGGGGAAGAAGGTAAGGATATGTCTGGGGTTAGGATCCCCTGGGAGATGGTGGAAGTTGTGGAGGATCATCTGTTGGACGCAGAGTCTTATAGGTTGGAAGGTAAGCACAAGAGGAAGTTTATCTCTGTTAAGGTGCTGAGAAGGTGTGGTGAGCACAGGTGTTCAGGAGGTGGAGAACATGTGGGCGTGGGCAGCATCAATGGTGAAGGAAGAAAAACACTGTTATTTGAAAAAGAAGGACATTTTTGAGCCCTGGAATGGAGAGCTGTTTATTAGGAACAGATGCGTTGGAGACGAAGGAACTGAGAAAAGGAATAGCATTTTTACAGGAGACATGGTGGGAAGAGGTATAGTCAAGATAACCATGGGAATTGATAGGTTTATAAGAGATGGAGACAGAGAGATCAAGAAACAGGAAGGAGGTGTCAGAAAAGGACCAAGTAAATTTGAGGGCCGGATGGAAGTTGGAGGCAAAGTTGATGAAATTGATGAGCTCAACATGGGTGCATGAAGTAGATGTAATGCAGTCATGAATATAGGGAAGGAAAAATTGGAGTGCATTACCAGGGATGTCATAGAACGTGGACTGTTCTATGTAGCTAATGAAGTGACAAGCGTAATTGGCCCATGCAAGTGCCCAAGGAAACACTTCGAGTCTGGAGAAAATGAGAGGAGCTGAAGGAAGAATTGTTGAGGGCAACGACCTGTTCTGTCAGATGGAGGAGGGTGGTGGTGGTGGGGGGGGGTGGGTGCTGGTTAGTTGTTTTTTATTGAGAAGGAAATGGAGACCTTCAGGGCATTCTTGATGGGGGATAGATGTTTATAGGGACTGGATATCCATGGTGAAAGTGATGCCATCAGGGTCAGTGAATTGAAAGATACTGAGGAGATTGAGAATATGAGGAATGTAGCAGATGTAGGTGGGAAGGGACTGAACCAAAGGGGATAGAATGGACTCGAGGTATGAGGACATGAATTCAATGATTTGGACCAGGAAGAGACAATAGTCCTACTCAGATGGTTAGATTTGTGATACTTGGATAGGAGGTAGATGCGAGCAGTGCGGTAACTATGAGTTTGGTGGCAGTGGGTGGGAGCTCGCCAGAGTTGGTGAGACAGTTTTATGATGGTCCACAGTGGGGTCTTATTCAAAGGCTCAGTATGAAGAGGTGTCTAGTTTCGACCTGGACTCAGCAAGGTAGAGGCAGGTCCACCACACTACAACAGCATCCCCTTTGTCTGTAGGTTTGATGGTGAGGTTGGCATTGGTGTGGACACAGTGGAGGGTCGTGTGTTCAGAGGGGGTAAGGTTTGAGGAGGAGAGAGGAATGATGAAGTCAAGATGGTTGATGTCTTGTTGGTAATTCAAGATAAAAAGATCCAGAGCAGGCTGAGGACCAGAGTGGGGTGTCCAAGGAGAGGAGGAGGGTTGCAAATGGGAGGAAGGGTCATCAGTGCAGGATGTAGAAATCTTGCCAACAAAGTGGGCTTGGAGATGAAGGTAACAGAAGAAGAGCCCGGGGTCATAACAAGCACAGAACTCAATTAGCTGCGGGTGAAGGGGGACAAAGGTATTTCCTCATTACGACCTCACTGGGCAAACACTAATGTTAGAAGTCAATCTCAACTGGTGTCCACCAAGTTTGAAACATCATTTCTAAAGGAAAGAAACAAAAAGAGTGCACTGATTGCCCAATATATAGTTTCACTAACATCTTGTATAAATGCATTAAGACTTCTTTAAATTTATCCTTCTGTCATTTTTAACAAAAACTGAATATGATCTCCTAATGTACATGCCAGGGAGGACAAAGGCCACATTATAAAGGAAAACAAGATTTTTATCAAGGAGTAATTAACTGCTCACAGCAGAGGTTTGGAACATGAAAATTAGAGAAACTGTAATAGTCTTTAAGAAAAGAAATTCTCTTATACTTCCCCTTCCTCCTATCTTGTCCAGACACAAATTCACTGCTTGGCACCTCCAATTATCCAAGCCACCATGAACTCCAAGTAGATCCCATGTCTCTCTTCAGAAGGTGGTTCACCTGGTAAGGCAAGGTTTACTGGATTCCAAACCTCATTTGAATCAGCATAACTTCCATAGTATGAAGTTCATAAAGTTCCATAGTAAGAAGTTCATAAAATTTGTACACCTCGCTCCTCATGTTCAGCATATCTGATCCTGCAATAGTCATGCAATTTTAGGATCAGGGTAGCATGACCATTGAAGGTTTGGGATATGCAGGTCATATAGAAGGAGAAGGATGAGTTTTACGTATATCTTCATGTCTTTAGTGCCCCAAAGGGAATACTGAGCTTTAGTGCTTCCACCACAACACAAGGAGGATACAGTGGTGATAGTTTGCATTCTGAAGATTTTCAATTGATGTGGAAGCAAATTATTAACAAAATAAAATTGGCTATCTTGGTATAGTATCATCACAGGGTAAGGACACTAGGACTGAGGATGGAGCAAAAACTGGAAAACAGAGCATCTTTTAGTATGTGGACAATGATTTAATATTTCATTTCAAAGGCCATTCAGGTCTGAAGCATTAACTTTTTTTCTTTTTCCACAGATTTTCCCAGACCTGCTAATCATTTTTGACAGTTTTATTTCTATCAAAACGAGAAAATCTGCTGATGCTGGAAATTCAAGCAACACACACAAAATGCTGGAGGAACTCAGCAGCACAAACATTTGTTTCTATTTACCTGGATTCTCCCGCAAAAAGGGCTTACATTGGTATTTTTTTTTTGTAATCACTCAGTCCAAAGGCTTTTAAAGTTATACAATAACAAATTAACGTAAGCAATATTATTAATGGTGTTCTTCAAATCCAGAATTGGTATCTGAGTGTCCTATTGGGTTATTTATATTGGAGCATTATATTCAGCTTTTTGAGCCTGTTTTTCCAGCTGGCTAATGCTAGCTAACTCTACCCAGCCCACTATAGCTTCATATAAAAGCATCATATATACCAGCAAATTTAGCTGCATTCTGGAACACTAGAAAAAAAATACAAAAATAAATCTAGGTGTCTGGGGAAAAATGATTCTATAAAGACTCTAATTTCTACTTTCCATGTGGCATATTACTAGACAGTTTTCTATTCTTAGTCATCTCTCCATGGCTAATGTACCTGTAAACTTTCAAATATTCTTGCACATTAACCATGCATACACTCACTGACCACTTTATTTGGTACACCTGTACACATGCTAGTTAATGCAAATTTCTAATCGGCCAATCATGTGGCAACAACTCAATGCACAAAAGCATGCAGACATGGTCAAGAGGCTCAGTTGTTGCTCAGACCAAACATCCAATATCAAATTGTAGACCAAATGTGATCTGAGAGACTTTGACCATGGAACAAATGCTGGAGCCAGATGAGATGATTAAACATCTCAGAAACTGCTCATCTCCTGAGATTTTCACACACAACAGTGAACGGAAGTTCAGTGGATGAAAATACCTAGACAGATCAGAGGAGAATGGCCAGCCTGGTTCAAGCTGACAGGGGGATGACAGTAACTCAAATGACCACATTTTATGACAGTGTATGCAGAGGAGTGTCTCTGAATGAACAACACGTCTAGCATTGAAATGGATTGGCTACAGCAGTAAATCGTGAAACTTTACATAATTCACTTAGGAAACAATCTCAATGTTTAGTTTAGCTAATGTTTAGCTAATGTTTGCAAGAGGTTAGAAGCTAGATCACACCAGAAGCTGTAGTACATTTCTTTTCAATTTCTTTCATTTTTGTCCTTGATGATTTCAGTCTTCTGAGTGCAGTAACTAATGCTGAATGCTTTACATTTGTCAAAAACCTTGAACTATAACAACCCAGCAGCTATTCTTCTTCTGTGAATCTGCTGTATGCAACAGGTGTCACCAATGGCTGTGGACAGTCTGTGGGGATACTCAGAGCAGGTGGTGGGTGTGCTTATGTACAATGTGGAGAGTTGGGCTGACGGTGACCATAGTGATGAGAAGGAATCTCTGCCTATCTAAGTGATTTTCGGATGACACTAATACATCCTTTGACTCCCTGTGGTGCCAAGTCAAAATGAAGCTGACAGAAATTGGAGAAACAGTTTTACATACTCGCTCTCCGCTCTACGTTGGCAAATACAGTGCTGCGCAAAAGTCTGAGACACCCTAGCCATGTATATGTGCATAAGAGTTTGCACAAAACAGTACCTCACTATTAAAGCACCCTTAATCATAGCATAACCAGACTTCTGATTACCATCCAACACATCCTAACTGCCTTTTAATTAGCAACGGGATCGATCACAGTGTAAAAGGGCAAACATTTTTTAAATCTCATTAACAACTACAGAAAAAAATCCAGCAGCTCATTAAAAAAAACCCAAAATGATTCCACACAGTAATTTTCTGATCTTACTCACTCCTCTCCCTCCCAATAGCCTGTACTCCTCTGACAATAAACTGTGGAGGGCCCCCGTTGGCCTCTTGGTCAGTGCGGTTAAACTGCTGAAAGTACCCTTCGCAATGGAGCCCGTTTGCATCCCGTGGATTCCCGGGAAGTAGAGAACAGCCGCTGTCTCCCGATGTCTGCCTGCCTGTGCAGCAAGTTACTGATTCCCGGACAAGTTTATTCCAAACAAGAAGCGGCGGAAAGACCAGAAAAGGTGATCAGCTAAGTTCCATATCAATAATAAAGCAACGAATGGAAATAGTCTGGGTCTAAATACCGGTCATAAACGACCTGTGGTGTTTTTACTGGTCGCCGTTACAAAAATGAGAAGATATTCTTCCGCAAACTTTAATTCAGTGCAATTCCTAAATTAACCTAGAATGTAACGGGAGCACAGCAGGTTTGGTGATAAAGGGAGAGGGATCACAACTGTAGCCTACCTGTCTATACAAAGGACGGTGACAATGCCCACGGTGGTGAACTGGTTACTGACATCTATAACCGTCACCGCCTTGCACATGAACTGACCGAAGATCCACTGCCTGTCTCTGACCAGCTGATGGATAGTGAAAGGCATCCCCAGCAGAAACAGCAAGTCGGCGATAGCCAAGCTCAGCACGTAGATGTCAGACACCCCTTTGGTCTTACATGTCAGAAGTGTGTGGATGACCAGGCTGTTCGCCCCGACACCCACGATGCACAGGATCCCATACACCGAAGGCAAGATATGCATCATCATCGTGTCATCCAGAACCTGCCCCGAGGACAGATTCGACGTCCCCAAGCTTTCGGTAGCGTTCTGCCTCCAGCCTTCTCCGCTTGTCTGGTTCCATCTATTCATGGCCACCCGGGGAGCCCACGCACTGGTTGGGTCGGCGATTTCAGCCAGTGTAAACGTTCATCGATGTTGTTTTATCAATGACCAAACCTGGTCAGTGCCGTGGACAAGTACTTGATTAGTTTCACCCACTCCTGTTAGTCTCCCCGACCAATTCAACAGTTTAAAACACAGCATCCGATCTCAGGTCCTCAATGAAGTCTTCTTCACTGAAGACTTCAGTGAAATGATATCCTGAAATCACTGGCAGCTATTTTATATCCTCTCGTGTACACCGGCGCTGCTGGTCGAAACGCCGATTGCACAAGTGATGAATTTCCCAGCATGATGTTTGAGATGGAATTCGGAGCCTATTGATGTGCAAATAGGATTTCCTCGTGTTTGAGCTCTTCACAACCTCGGCAGAAAGAAAAGCGAGCAAAGGAGCTGTTTAATGCACGAAAAGAATTCGTCAGTGACTCAGAGAAAATCCTTTTACTTGTCACTTTACTGAAGAGGTTTCAAGAAAACGGAGTGGGGGGGCATTTGCAAACATTTTGTTGCTATAACAATATTTCTCACAAAAAATGTCCTCAGAAATTTATCATTTTTTCACATAAACCAAAAGATATGTCACACGGGCATGTAGTGTCTATCAGCATCACCGGAACCTGAAGCGCTTTTAGAATAAACGAAGTCACTGGAGGAAAAAAAAACAAGCAATTTTCACCCATCTTAGTGAGTTTAAAGCAAAACTAAACACTACAGATTCTGGCATCCTGAAATAAAAACAGGAAATGCTGGAAACGTTCAGCAGATGAGACAGCATCTGTGGCAAGAGAAAACGAGATCAAGTGAAATTATAATTTATCAATTATAATTATTAACTGTTTCTCTCTTTGCAGATACTGTTTGACCTGCCCAGTGTTTGCAGTTTTTTTTTGTCTCTTCTTCTGTTTCAGTGACAATCACACAGGAGGGAGATTGAAAATTTCTTTGAACGGTGCCGTAACGATAACCTCTCACCCACTGTCGGCAAAACCAAAGAGTTGATTACAGACGACAGGAGGAAGAAACCAGATGTCTATGAGCCAGTCCTCATAGGAGGATCGGAGGTGGAGAGAATTCCTTGGCATTCTATTATCAGAGATTCTACCTTGGGACCAGCACCTAAATGCCATTGCAAAGAAGGCATGGCAGCACTTCTACGTTGTGAGACGTTTGCGCAGATTTGGCATGTCAACTAAAACTTTTTTTAAAACTTCCAAAGAAACAGAGTGGAGAGTATCCTGACTGATTGCATCCCAGTCTGATATGGAAACACCAATTGTCAACAATGGAAAAGTCTACAAAAACGGTGGATACAGCCCAGTCCATCACAGGAAAATCCCTCTCCATAATTGAGCACATAATAATAATAATAATAATAATAATAATAATAATGATTTTGCACAACAGTCAGAAAAGTGTTCTAAGAATATACTTTCATCAATGAAAACAGGATTCAATATTCCATGTGAGCATATGTAATTCCAATAAGAAATACACACCACTAAACTTTAAATGAAAGCACAACCCAAAAAAAATGAAGGAATTATCACTATTGAAGAAAATGTTAAGCAATGGAAGAGCATGACCCTGCATGGAAGAGATCCACGTGATCTGAGCAGCCTAGATATCAACAAGGTAGTGTCAAACACCAGGCTCAGAGTTGGAGACCTCTTCCCAGAATCAGAGGGGTTCCTTGTGCCAGTACCGGACAGGGTGTTTAACACAAAAATTATCAAAAAATTCACAATAAAAGTCCAAAAAATTCAAGGTGATAAATGCAAAAAAATGATAAGAGAAACCAGAAACAATCCAACACATTACAAGAGTACCTGGTAAGGCTCTGAAAACTTGTGCCATCCAATTGGCAGGTGTATTCAAAGACATTTTCAATCTCTCACTGCTAGGGTTGGAAGTTCCCACCTCCTTCAAAAGGGCAACAATTATACCAGTGCACAAGAAGAGTAGTGTGAGCTGTCATAACGACTATTATCCAGTAGCAGGCCCATCTACAGTGATGAAATGCTTTGAGAAGTTAGTCATGACTAGAATCTACCCCTGCCTCGGCAAGGACCTGGACCCACTGTAATTTGCCTATCGCCACAATAGGTCTACAGCAGACACAATCTTAATGGCTCTTCACATGGCCTTAGATCACCTAGACAATACAAACAACAAGCACCTATGTCATGATGCTGATTATTGACTATAGCTGATTGTTCAACACAGTCATTCCTACAGTCATGATTGAAAAGCTACAGAATCTGGGACTCTGTACTTCCCTCTGCAATTGGATCTTTGACTTCCTGACCAGAAGAACATGACCTGTGCAGACTGGAAATAATATCTCCTCCTCGCTGATGATCAATATTGGCACACCTCAGGGACGTGTGTTTAACCCATTACTCTAGTCTCTCTAAATAACCATGATTGTGCGGCTAGGCATAACTGAAATGCCATCTATAAATATGCTGATGATACAACCATTATTGGCAGAATCTCAGATGGAGACGAGAGGGCGTACAGGAGCGAGATATACCAGTTAGTTGAGTGGTGTCACAGCAACAACCTTGCGCTCAACATCAGTAAGACCAAAGAGGTGAATGGAGACTTTGGAAAGGGTAAGTTGTGAGAACACAAACCAATCCTTATAGAAGGTTCAGAAGTGGAGAGAGTGAGCAATTTCCAGTTTCTGGGTGTCAATACCTCTGAAGATCTAATCTGGTCCCAACATATCGATGCAGCTATAAAGAAGGCAAGACCGTGGCATTGTTTCATCAGGAGTTTGAGAAGATTTGGTTTGTCTGCAAAAACACTCAAAGTGCCTGTCAGAGTGCTCTTCATGTACCGTGAAGAGCACTCTGACAGGCTGTATCACTGTCTGGTGTAGGGGGCTGCTACTGCACAGGAGTAAAAGAAGCTACAGAAAGTTGTAAAATTAGTCAGCTGCATCACGGTTACTAGCCTCCAAGATATCCAAGACATCTTCAAGGAGCAGTGCCTCAGAAAGGTGGCGTCCATTATTAAGGACCCCCATCACCCAGGCCATGCCCTCTGCTCATTGTTACTGTCAGGAGAGAGGGTCAGAAGCCCGAAGGCACACTCAATGATTCTTTCCCTGCCATTCTATTTCTAAATGGACATTGAGCCCATGAACAGCTCCTCACTTTTTTATTTATGTGTTTGCACTACAATTCTTAATTAATTATTGATATACATATATATACTAACTGTAATTTATTTATTTTTCTATACTTCTCATATATTGCATTGTATTCCTGTCGCTAAGTTAACAAATTTTATGACATTTACAGGTAACATTGAATCTGATTCTGATTCTGCTTCTGATCCTGCAGCAGGTTACAGTCTGATTACTTACACAGGCACAGTCAAGTGGCAAACATCTCTCACCAAAATATTGCTTTAAACGCAAACTCTAAAAAGACACGATACCTCACAAGCCTGATCCAGTTTTAGAGACAAAGTCCTACAAATTATATAATGACTGATCCATTATTACAGAGGACAATCCATAATAACTGACTGGATATAATAGTACAGGATAAACAAGCAAGAGCAACTTATCATATAGCTATATAGCCATTCCAAACAGACGTGAGGTACAGAAATCAATAAGTGAAAAACACCATTAATATGCCAAATTGAAAGTGGAAGTTGAAGGACTATAGAAGATGAACAGGGTATACATTGCCCGATCGTAATATCTACAACTGGTATCATCTGAAAGTCACTACACAATAGCATTAAAATTAGGCTACACAGCAACATTTATGTAAATCTCCAGAAAGCCACAAAACTAAATACCTCAAGAATAGCCCAACAGTTCCTAGCAATTGACAAATGAGTGTGCTTGGCTGTGCCCGTATCCCAGGTTTTACCAGTTTGAGCTGAGGAAAAGTGAAAATACAACAATGATAATAAAGAAAGAAAGCAGCATCAGGGACTTTCACCATCCAGAACATGCCCACTTCTCACCATTGCTATCAGGAAAGAAGTACAGGAGACTTAGGTTCCACACCACCTGGATCAGGAACAGATATTACCCTTCAATCATCAGGCTCCTGAACCAGCATGGAGAACTTCACTCTCCCGAACCCTGAACTGACTCCATAATCTATGGACTTATTTTCAAGGATTCTATAACACATGTTCTCCATTCTGTCTATCCATCTAACTATTTGTTTGTTTATGTATTTGCAGTTTGTCTTCTTTTGCACTTTGGCTGTTGTCAGTTTCATTGATTCTATTCTATTTTTTTGTTCTACTATGTACTCCTGCAAGAAAATTAATCCCAAGTCTGTACGAGGGGTGATTGATAAGTTTGTGGCCTAAGGTAGAAGGAGTCAAGTTTAGAAAACCTAGCACATTTATTTATCAACATAGTCCCCTCTTACATGTACACACATAGTCCAGCAGTCATGGAGCATACGGATCTTGGACCTCCAGAAAGTGTCTACAGCAGGGGTAATTGATAAGTTCGTGGCCTAAGGTAGAAGGAGATGAGTTATACAGCTCTCTTTACATGCACATGCAGTTCAACTCTTTGAGTGATCATGCAGAGAGTTTGAAGTTAATAACATCGCCTTCTACCTTTGGCCACAAACTTATCAATCACCCCTGATGAGTTATTATCTGATGTCAAACTTTCTGCAAAATCACTCAAAGAGTTGAACTGCATGTGCATGTAAAGAGAGCTGTATAACTCATCTCCTTCTACCTTAGGCCACGAACTTATCAATCACCCCTCGTATATAGTGAAATGTACATAATTTGATAATAAATTTATGTTGAACTTTTGAACTTAAATGATATATATGGCAGAATTCCAAAAAGCTATTAATTAGCTTCCAATAACATCAAGAGATCTTTGCCTCCAACAAGAAATCAGAAGAGAGTTCAGCATCCTCTTGAACTGTTGTGTTCCTACCTTCACCCAAGCCTGTTCAGTCCTTCACCACTGTAAGCACAAGGGGTGTTGAAATTCGGCAGTTTAGTGAAATCCGTCTGTCCAAAAGTCTGTATCCCACAGCTATCTTGTGGGGTGGTGACACTATGTGTCCCTACCTCCCATGATTCACGATGGCTTTTTGACACGTCATTGTGCTTTGATCCACAGCAAATCAAAATAACTTTGATTGATCTGCTTCGAAATTTCTCTGAGAATCAAGCATTTAACAGTAGATTTAATTCCATTTCATTTTGGTTCATTGAGAGATACAGTGTGGAATAGACCCCTTCAGTCCTTTGAACCACACCACCCAGCAACTCCAGATTTAATCCTAGCCTGATCACAATTTACAATGACCAATTAACCTACCAACTGGTAGGTCTTTGGAGTGTAGAAGGAAACCAGAGCACCCAGAGGAAACCCACACGGTCATAGCGAGAATGCACAGACTCCTTACAGACAGTGACAGGAATTGAACCCGGGTCGCTGGTACTGTAAACGCGGTGCTAACCACTACACTACCGTGCTGCCCCAAGATGTTCTAAGAACATTTAAGATAATAAACTTGTAGTAAATAAACTTTAAACCATTAGACATGAATTAAAAACATAAAGTAAAAGAATGTGCAGTAAGTTATTTAGAATCATAGTGTCACCCAGCATAGAAACAGACCCTTTAGCCCATTGAGTCCATGGCAACCACCAACCTCCATTTACACTCATCCTACACTAACCCTATTTTATTTGCCCCATTCACACCCCCGATTCTCCCAATTATCAACACACCAGGGTCAATTTGGAGTAGCTAATTAACTTACTTATCCACATCTGTAGGATGTGGAAGGAAACCATACTTGTACGTAGCTATTCAAGGTCAGTGATTTCCCTTCAAGTAATTGGGATCATACTTCCTATCATCGTCCATGGCTGGTGTAAAGCTGAGGGGCAGCTGTAAAACAGAACTGATCCCTCACTCAGGATGTCTGTGCTTGGCCACTCTTCAGCAGCAGACTGAGAGGACAGGTTCTCCAGTATTTGACATTACAGCTCATCTCCGAATTGTGTGTTTCGGTGTTTGGGTATAGAAATCGCAGGTAAGTAACCCTGACAGAAGGGCATTACTTTTGGGTCTCTGCAGAACTGTTGGGGGGAGGTAAGTACATTTTAAGGCAGTAGCTCCAATCTAGAGAGAAGTTTTAGATTAGACGATATGATCCCTGGAGTGGAATAATTGGCCCTCCATCTCAGAGGTGAGAATGCCTTTAACTGAATCAAGAGCGATCAGGAATTGCAATCATTCAGTGGAACCTAAATCACTCCATCCACTATTGTGTCAAGAGATGGTGGAATCATTATCCTATATCCTTCTAAAATCCATTCAAGAATATGCTAAAGGAATCTTAGCATTGTTCTTTTGCCAAGAACCTGTGGGAAATCTGGAAGTATGTTACATTGTTGGAAATTCTGTCTCTTAGTGAGACTTTAAGCAGTTTGCGGCACCACTTAAAGGCCAATGAGAAGCAGTTCTTCATCCAAAGACCCGAGCTGACCTTGTGTATTGAGACAGGACTAATTAGGAATTTCATGATCAGAGATGCTCACCATAATGTTGTAGCCTTAAACCATTACATGACCATGACTGCATGGTGGTCAATATATAGAGCAAAGCATTCCAGGGTGCTTGATGTTTGAAAGAGCAGACAAAATAGGAAAGCTTAAATTAACCATTTATTTTAAATAATAATGTAAAGGAAAAATGGTTCTAATTAAGAATTGGGCTGTAAGTATACAGTATAACAAGAGACTAAAAACAATATTGGTAGAAGTAATCTGTAGGTCTCCACCCAATGGTTAAGATATTGGAAAATGCTGATGTAAAAAAAAAGAGGAGCTCGTATCATATAATATGATAACTCTTTGTGCAAGTTGCATGAATTAAAACTGACAGGTGTTTGGAGGACAATTTAAAGTAAAGCACTGAGAACAGTTTCCTGGAGTAAGGCATACTAGACTGAACCAGGGCAAAGTCTTGCAAAATCTAGATCCTGTCATGAGATGGTGCAATTTTTGGAAAAGAGCGATCATAATATGATGGAAGTTTGCTTTGAGTTTCAGAATAATATATTAATCTTAAAGTAGAATTTTAGACTTAAATAAAGCCAATTAAATGTGTATACAATGTGAATGGGTTAAAGGGTGAATGGGAAATTAGATTAAACAGAAGATAAACACTTTAAATTAATTCTTTATATTACACAGCAATTAATATTTCAATTGGGATTCTTTTTAAACTCTGTGTGAAAAACCCTAAAACCTGTCAACAATTTACTAAAGGTTAAAAACCAAAATTGTGAGGCAGAATCCATCCCTTTTGTAATTACTATGCTGACTTTCCTCAGGTGCAATACTGTGTATCACCTTACCAACTCACCCAAACTGTTAACGTAGAAAATTGGAGAATCGCCTGTATTCAGTTAATTCATAAGAATAAATACCCCTCTCTCTGTAAGGTGCAACAGTATGGTAGATTTTCAGCAGACCAAACTAAAATGAACTTAACTGTAAAGACAGGAATTGCTGCTAGTTACAGAGAGATCCAGGCTAAAAACCCATTAACTTCTGCCAGAAAGCTTAAACTGCAGAGGAAGTTTGTCTTTTAGCAGGACAGCAAACCAAAGCCAGATCAACCATGGTGTGTCTTCAAATGAAGAAAACTGATGTCCTTGAGTGGCCCAGTTAGAATCCTGATCTTAACCCAATCGAACATCCTGGCAAGACCTCAAGATTGTTGCCCATCGCTGCTCCTTAACTAACCTGGCAGAGCTTGAGTAATTTAGCAAGGAAGAATGGGCAAATCTTGCTCTATCACATTGTGCAAAGTTAATAGGAACTTACTTGTAACCAAAAAGACTACTGGTTGTAATAACTGCAAGGGGTGGTTCAACTGAGTACTGAGCAAAGGGGATGAATACTTTTCAACTACTGACATTTCACGTTTTGAGTTTTTAGATTTTCATGTGTTACACTTTTCCCTGTTTTTTGAGGCACTACTGTGAAGAAAAGAACATGTGATTCACAAATAAAAAGTCACAAATAAAATTTCTCAGTTAAATTGACCAAAATGTTTGGTTGTAATACTCATTTATTGAACAAAGATTTGGGGGCCGGATACCCTTACAAGGTACTGTAAGATGAAAGAACCTTATAATGTTGCCAAGAAAAAGGATTAAGAGTTTTCAAAATCTACAAAGGATGACAATAGTTTGACAAGAGCTCTGGCAAATAGAAAATATCAAAGGGAGTGCAGCATAGGCTCACAAGGTTAATTCCCAGGATGGCAGGACTGTCATGTGTCGAAAGATTGGAGCAACTGGCCTTGTATACTCTGGAATTTAGAAGACTGAGAGGGGATCTTATTGAAACATATAAGTTTATTAAGGGATTGGACACGCTGGAGGCAGGAAGCATGTTCCCGCTGATGGGTGAGTCCAGAACCAGTTTAAGAATAAGGGGTAGGCGATTTAGAACGGAGTTGATGAAAAACTTCTTCACCCAGAGAGTGGTGGATATATGAAATGCTCTGCCCCAGAAGGCTGTGGAGGCCAAGTCTCTGGATGCTTTCAAGAAAGAGATGGATAGAGCTCTTAAAGATAGCGGAATCAAAGGTTATGGGGATAAGGCAGGAACTGAATATCCATTGTGGTCGATCAGCCATGATCACAGTGAATGGCAGTGCTGGCTCAAAGGGCCGAATGGCCTACTCCTGCACCTATTGTCTATTGTCAAACTATCACAATGAGACTTAAAATGAATGTGGGAACTCCCACGATTATTTACAAAGGAGGCAAAGTTGTATTTTCTTTCAACATGAGAGTTCAAAAAATATGAGCAGGGTTTGGGTCATTTGGCCCTTTGAGCCTGCTCCATCATTCATTAAGATTGTAATTAATCATCAAGTTAACACCATTTACCTGCATTGTCTTCATAACCATTGATTTCTTTAATGTCCAGAAATATATTGATCTCTGTTTTAAATTAACTAAATAATTGAGTTGCTCCATGGTAGGGCATACTAAGGGTTCATTTCTGTCCGAGTTATATATTTTTCTTATCTCAATATTAAATGGTATTATTCTGAAACTGTGCCCTTTTGTTTGACATCTCTCAACCAAGGGAAACAACTTTCTTTTCTAATAGATTCTCAAGTCTTTTAAGAATTTTATAAATTTTAAAGATCTCCTCACATTCCTTTAAAGTCTGGAGAATGCAGTACAAATCCATTCAATATCTCCTGGAACCACTCCAATGAATCTTCACTGCACATGTTCAAAGGCAAGTATATCCTTTCTCAAGTAAGAAGACAAAAACTGCAGAACTCCAGATATAATCTTAGGGCCTGATATTATTGTACAGAGAGTCCCATGCTCCTGTAGTCAAATTAGAAACAGAAACTAGAAATATCAAAAAAGGAAGAAAAAATGCCAAAACAAAATTTTGTATTTCTCTCCAAAGTAGGAAGCATAACAAACATACTAATGCAGAAATAACATTCCAGTGGGAGTGTGGAGCCTGTTTATAGCAATCAATATTTTTAAACACCAAGTGCCAGATAAACTAACAGCTTTAAAAGCCAACAAACATATTGGACTTAACGGACTAGGTCTACAGAGATGAATGCAGAGATCATGAATGAAATTAGGATTCTTCCAAAATCTCCTAGATTCTGCCTGTATGGCTTAGATGGTAGTAATTGCAATACTTCCATCCTGAGAAAGCAAAGGAGCGATTGAAAAATACAGACCTGTTAGCCTGTTTTCAGCTATTCAACATTTGCTGGAAACCATACATACCTCAGAAATCGAAGTAGAAGTTGGCCACATGGTTTCTTATCTACTTGAGCTACAGAAATCTCATGGTTGATATAATATCTCAACTCTGCTTTCCTTCATCCTCATCTTTCTTGATTCACCTAAATTCCAAAAATCAGTCAATCTCAGTGTAAAAGCCCCCTCCTCCCATGCTTGTACAGTACATCCACAGCTTTCTGGTTTGCATAATTCCCAAGAGTCACAGCTCTGAGTTACGAAATTTCCTCTGACCACAATCCTAAATATCCTCATCTTATCTTGAGACATGCTTTCTAGTTTTAGCCTCTTCAATCAATCTCCTTCAGAATCAAGTGTTTCAATGAGACACATTCTCATTTTTCTTATCTGCAGAAAGAGGGTCAATTTTTCCTCTAGGACAACCTTCTTATCCCAAGAAATCAATCTAGTAAATATCCATTGCATCATCTCCAAGACAAGGTTATTCTTGCTGAGATAAAGAGACTATAATTGTACACACAATACCATTGGGATTGTCTCCTCACCAAAGCCTGTTTCAATGTAACACGATTCAAGTGTTCCATCTTCTCTGCCATAAAGACCAGTATTTCATATGACATCCTGATTGTTTACTGTGCCTGTATGCTTACTTCCTGTGATTCAGAAAGATGACAAAATCCATTTTAACCACAAGAGCTGATCCCAAATCAAAATTTGTCTGATACAGAGTCTCAACCCTAGCAGTTGTCAGATGCTGTCTGACCTCCTGAGTTACTTTAACAGCTTGTTTTGTTTTTCGCTTCAAAGTGCAACATTTTCTAAAATTGATCTATTTGTCTTTTATGCCTGGGCTTGAAATTGTCCACATTGTCCTCAATTCACGATTACATTGTCTATTTACTTAATTAGCTTTGCTTTTATCATTCTTTCAAGCTTTGAATTAAATATGAATACTTTATAGTCAACATTTAAAATTAGGTCATTATTGTAAAAAGCTGTGACCTTCAAACCCCACATTAGTTAGCAGCTTCTAGTTCAGCTATTTATTCCTACATGTCTATTAATCAAGTCTCCACACACAATTATATACTCTAGCTATCCCATAAATTCCTATCTTACAATTTTTATGTGACACTAATTTTTTGTAGTCACTAATTTATCGAACACCATTCCCCCTTTATTGAACGATGTCAATTCTATCTACACATGTTAAACTTACCTATGATTCCAATGATAATATGCTCCTTCATTTTCCTGAGAGGAGTTTTCAAATGAACTGGCATGCTTTTGCTCTTTTTCAATCTCCATTTTTTCTTTCATGAGCCACTCTCCAATTATCCAATCCATGGACATTCTTAGCATCACAATCCGAGAAGCTCATCATAATTTCTCCTCTCTTTCCTTCATGAGGGACCCATTCGTTTCTCTTCCTTATTGCTCTCAGTACTTCTGAGAGCTCTTGTAATTGATATTCACCCTTCCAGATAGCTTACTCTCAATCTTCTTTCCTTTTTTAACATTTTGTGATCACCTATAGCATCTTTTTAGAAATGTTCACAATCCTCAGTCTTATTACTCTTGACAACACTTCTGGCCTTTTCTTTAATTCTAAAGCTACCATATAATCACTGATCTTACAATCAATAATTGAATTATTGTTCTGTTGCTGATTAATGAATGAATGTTGGGAAGGATATTGTGGATAAGTTATATGGGTTTGTTCAAATATTGGGTCCATAAGACTGTAAGACATCGGAGCAGAATTCATTGATTTGACCCATTGAGTCTGCTCCACTATTTCATCATGGCTGATCCATTTCCCTTTCAACCCAATACTCCTGCCCTCTCTCCATAACCTTTCACATCCTGACTAATCAGGAACCGCCTTAAATGCACCCAGTGACTTGGACTCGATTCACCAACCTCTGGCAAAATAAATTCCTGCTCATCTCTATTCCAAATGGCCATCCCTCTATTTTGAGGCTGTACCCTCTAGTCCTAGACTCCCCCACCAAAGGAAACATTTTCTTTACATCTACTCCATCTAAGCCTTTCAATATTCAATAGGTTTCAATGAGACTCCTGCCCATTCTTCTAAATTCCAGTGCGTACAGTCCCAGAGCCTTCAATCGCTGCTCATTTGATAATCCTTTCATTCTGGAATCATTTGCTGCAGTTCCCCTGAACCCTCTCCAATGTTAAAACATTCTTTCTTAAATAAGGGGCCCAAAACTACTCGCAATACTTAATGTGAGGCCTCACCATTATATCCTTGCTTTTATCTTCCTCTTGAAATGAATGCTAACATTGTATTTGACTTCCTCACCATGAATACAATCTGCAAATTATCCTTTAGGGAATCCTGCACAAGGACTCTGAAATCCCTCTGCACCTTGGATTATTGAGTTTTCTCCCTGTTTAGAAAACAGTTCATGCTTTTACTCCTTCTTCCAAAATGCATGGCCATACACTTCACTGCACTCTATTCCATCTGCCACCTAATCTCCTAATTCTCCATTCCCCTAATATGATCTAAGTCCTTCTGCAGCCTCACTGCTTCCTCAACTCTACCTCCCCCTCCACCTATCTTCATGTTATCCGCGAACATGTTATCAATTTCATCATCCAAATCATTGAATACAGCATAAAAAGAAGCTGTCCCAACACAGACCCCTGTGGAAAACCACCAGTCACCCCAGCCAATGCTAAAAGGATTCCTTTATTCTCACTCTTTGCATCGTGCTCGTTAGCCAATGCTGTACACATGCTAGTATCTTTCCTGTAGTATCATGGGTTCTTATTTTGTTTGGCAGCTTCAGGTGTGGCACCTTGTCAAAGGCCTTCAGGAAATCCAAGTACACAGCATCCACCAATTCTCTTTTGTTATTTCTTCAAAGAATTCCAACAGATTTTTCAATAAAGATTTTCTGTTAAGGAAACCATGCTGACTTTGGCCTATTTTGTCATGTGCCTCCACGTACCCTGAAACCACATCCTTAACAATCGACTCTAACATCTTCTCAACCACTAAGATCAGGCAAATTGTCCTATAATATTATTCTTGAAGAGTGGAGTGACATTTGCAATTTTCTATTCCTCTGAAACTATGCCAAAATCTTTGACGGTCATTACTAATACCTCCACATCTCCTCAGCTATTTCTTTTAGAACTCTGGGGTGTAGCCCTCCAGGTCCAGGTGACTTACCTACCTCCAGACTTCTCATTTTCCCAAGCGTCATTTCTCTAGTAATGGCAACGGCACTCATTTCTGCCTCTTTACACCCTTGAACTTCCGGCATACTGCTAGTGTCTTCCACAGCAAAGACTGATGCCTAATACTTATTCAGTTCATTTGCTATTTCCTTGTCTCCCGTTACTACCTCTGGCATCATTTTCCAGTGGCCCAATAGTTACTCTTACCTCTCTTTTACTTTCTATGTATCTGAAAAAACGTTGCATATCGTTTTTGATATTATAAGCTAGCTTACCTTCATACTTCATTTTTTCCCCTGTTATGGTTTTTAATCAGTTGCCTTCTGTTGTTTTTTTAAAAATCCCAATTCTAACTTCCCACCCATTTTTGCTCTATTATACTCCTTCTGTTTTGCTTTTATGTAGGCATTGACTTCCCTTGTCAGCCACAGTTGCTTCATCCTGCCTTTAGAATACTTACTCTTCTTTGGGATGTATATATCTTGCACCTTCTGAAATGCTTCCAGAAACTCCAGCCTTTGCTGTTCTGCCATCATCCTTGCTTGTGTCCTCCTCCAATCAACTTTGGCCAGCTCCTCTCTCATGCCTCTGTAATTCCCTTTACTCCACTGTAATGCTGATACATCTGACTTTAGCTTCACCCTCCCAAATTGCAGGGTGAATTCTATCAAATTACGATCACAGTCTCCAACGGGTTCTTTTACCTTAAGCCAAGGGTTCCTAACCTGAGGTCCATGGACCCCTTGCTTGATGGCAGTGGACATTGGCATAAAAAAGGTTGGAAAGCCCTTCCTTAAACTCCCTAATCATATCCAATTCATTACACAACATGCAATCCAGAATTGCTGATCCCCTAGTGGGCTCAACCACAAGCCGCTCCAAAAAGCCACCTCAGAGGCATTCCACAAATTTCTCTCCTGGGATCTAGCACCAACATAATTTCCTAATCTGCATATTGGAATCCCCGATGACTAACGTAACATTGCATTTTTGACATGCTTTTTCTAACTACCTCTTTAATTTGTAGACCATCTCCTGGCTCCTGCTCTGAGGACTGTAAGTAACTCTCATCAGATTCTTCTTACCCTCGCAGTTTCTGTGAGTCGAGCAACCTGTTTCTGTGCTGTTTCACTCTATTAATCTATTGTAATAGGATATTTTGCAACCCTCTCAGATGGTAGTCTGGAGGCATATGGGGCGTCTGCTATTTAACCATGCACTTGATTTTCTACACAAAGGGGCCAGGAGTAGAGAATAGAAGTTTGTTGATACATGGAAGATTAATCTGAGGGTACAAAGAATCTGTTTTAAGATATAAATTGTTAAGGCAGTGAGCATGAAGGTGGCAGATCCATAGTGACAAAATGAGAAACTATAATTTTAGTAGGAAGGATTAGCACGTAGATTTAAAGTGAGGAACTTGGTGTTATTGTACAGGAGATGAGCATGGCAGGAGACTTACAACCATAACTGGAACCTTGACCTTTATCATAGAGGATTGCTCTACGAGATTCAACATGCTTTCCTGAAATCATACAGAGCTTTAATGAGTTTTCACCTGGAGAACAGTGAGCTATTTGGTTTCATTATCTCAGGAATGATAACTTTGCAGTGGAGATGGTGCCCGATTGATTCACTGATGAAGGTGAAAAGATGTTGATTAAATCGAATGGATCTATACTCAGTGGAGTTCAGAAGGATGAGCAGTGACTTCATTGCAATAAATATCTGGGTGGGGATGAGAGTATAGGAATCATGAGGAGAATGTGGCAGTCCAGAATGGGGAAGCGTGGGGTGTCACCCGGATGGTGTGGAAAGTGCTCTTGGAACAACCCACATCAAACTCATCAGTAGAAAAGACATCTTCCAGCTTCAGCATTTTCTCTATCAACCTCCGGGTACCGGGGAGTCCCCAGAGTTGAACAATTTGGCAGTCATCCTTCCTCTTTTTAGAGAGAGTTTCTCCCCAACTTGTCTCACAGGGACATTGCACATTACCATCACTGGAAAGAGGTACGCCATTGGCATCCTCTGCTTGAGGGTTACTTCCCTCTCCAAAGTGTTCCCGACACTCACTGTCATCCTGTTCACCTGTACAGCCGAGGGCTTCTGCAGTTCAGCCTCAGCAGGTAAGCATGACTCCTCCTTTTAGTCTTCCGGGGTAACCACCAAGAGGGCCTCAGTATCAGGCATTCCGGGAAATTTGGGATTTTCCGTCACTCTAGCTACTTCCCCAGGCCATAACACAACTGATTTGGACTCGGTGCACCGCACAATCCCTCGGTTATGCCCATCATCCAGCCTAGTGCGGCCGGTCACTTCCTCAAAAGCAACTTGGAACATGGGTGAATGGACAGTGTTCTTAGAAAGCTCTTCCAACTTTCCTCTTGCAGGCTCCCACTTGCCTCCTCACATCAGGAGTGTTTGTCTCCACAAGAATTGAACCTTCATTCTTCTCGGCCAGGTCGGGTCAAACAAACACTAACACTAATGTATCAAGGACCTCCCACATCTGCCTCCCAAAACCCCAGCTTCAATGACAAGTAACCATCAGCTGTACTAACACCCCAGATCTCCAGTGCATTGAGTAGCGTCAATGGGAAATGCATCGAATACCAGTTGTAAGATGATCGGTATAGCAAAGTGACCTGAGAGCCAGTGTCAAGTATGGCTCTAGCATAAATACCCTCAATCCGTAATGATACACTGGAGCTTGGCCCCACTAAGCCTTCAGGAATAGAGCATTTTGCATAGGGGCGTTCCTTGATATATTGTTCAGTACATGTTCCCTCCTGAGATGCTCGGTCATTCTCTCACTGGGTCTCTCCTCTTAGGTACCCAGGGGCTCACTCTCTTAGGTACCCAGGGGCTCACTCTCTGAGGGGTTTCCTGCCCTTTACATTCCTGCCTGAAGTGTTCCTCTTCACCACAGTTAGAGCAGACAATACCAATTGCTGCTATTCTCACGAGACCCCATTCAGTAGCAGCCCTCTGCTTGGTCCATCCCCTCAGGGGTCTGACTCCCTATCAGTTTTGTCCGATGGGGTGGCCGGACATGCTGATATCAACCAGGACATCTCAGTTCTAAATTCTGCCACGAGCTCCTTTACCACTCCCTGGGGTGGGCTGTCTGTGATCACTTCAGCCAAGGCGGCTACTACCAAGGTCTGTACCCTGCTGATGGTAGCCTCCCTGTGCCTCCGTTGCATTCGCTTCCTCTTACTTCTCTGATCAGCTTGACAAATGAGGGAGGGGGCACACATTACCAGACATTCGGAGACCCCAAGCAATCATTTCCTGTGACTGTGCCCCTTTTGCCACTTGGTCCATTCTTAACTGATTCACCTCAGCCATTGGAATGCCGCTTCCTCCCCCCACCATGCTGCAAGCAACTCAGCTGCCTCTCTAGCCAAAAAAGGGGCAGAAAGTTTCTCCCCATTCTCCTGAAACATGTTCTGAAACCCTGTCATAAGCTTCATTAGGCTTCCCGTTGCACCAAACACATTTCCTGGCTCTTGCATGTAGCCTGCAGAAGTTGCAAGGGGGTTCTGTGCCTTTAATGATCTCACTATCTCAGCAGCTGATCCCTTCAAGCTCGCTACCAACCACGGTCCTCTTATGTCATCACAGCACTGCCACTCATCCAGCATCTGAGAGGTCTGCTCCACCCAAGTCTCATACTCCTCCTCCCCTTTAGGGGAGAGCTTCATTCCCGAGAATGTGCTGAGCCTGCTATAACTGGGACTTTGAACCTGGGCACTTTGCCATTTGTTCGCTAGGGAGATAAAGGCTGATACCAACTCAGAATGTTCATCCCTCACTGGAGGACTTATTAGACCTTCCACGTCAGACCACTCCTTCCCCTTGCTCCGCAGAAACGAGATCAACTTGTCTTTAAACTCTCCGCCCCCAACTACGGGAAACTCGGCTTCCGATTCAACATGCTCGTCTACACTCCCCTCCTCCTGGAAAGTATGGACAGCCCACAACTCCCCCCACCTCCCAGGGCCCCAATAGTACCAGGCAGATCCACTAGTCAGCACTAGTCTGAACTAAAACAAAGTCTTTGCCTGCCATTTTGTCAAACCTCCACTCCATGATCGTAACTGTCCCTAATGCTTTAACAGTACTTAAAGTCTGAATTAACAATTCCTTGGGGCTACGAATGTCTACCCCACTTAATACACACGTATTTGTTACCTGTAACCCCATGGATTTGCACCACGCTCAACCCCTGCGGCATCCATAACCACATACCTTAGTCACTTTACTGGACAATAGTTTAACACAGGCTTAAACACAACCCACTGGATCAATACTCAGGGTAATCACACAGCATCCAATGAAATCGATCCCAGAGGAGCCCCCACAATTGAAACCCCACTGGTTTCCTTGTCTGCATAAGTCTAGGGAGTACACACTCGGGTCCCACCAAACCCATGAAATTGAGACAGCTCTGCCACCCCAAACCCTGATTTGTGTGGATGCTGTGTAACTTATTACCCTGTTACAAATTCAGTGCCAAGAAATAACAGACACTACACTGCAGATGATTAAATGTAATTTTATTTATGAATCTTAACTAAAGAGTTAGCAAAGAAAAGAAACAAAAAAAACTAATTTCCTTTTCCGCAGATTCTTCCACATTCTTTAGCAGTTACTCACCTTTCGGCCCGAACTTGAATTTCCTTTGTATTGTTTCTCATGTTCTTTGACAGATGCTCTACCAAACAATTAGCAGAAATCCAAGGGAAATAGCATATAGACACAGCTTAGAGCTGTCATGGAAATTACTGAAAGTTCCATCAATGACCTGGAAGAGACCCAAAAAAGAGAAAAGCAAATCCGCTACAGAACATCTCATAATTACACTTAAGTCATAACAATCATAGGATTCTAAAAAATATTTTCACGCACGCAGATTATGACAAGTTCAGCAATAAATGTTGGCTTTGCCGATGTTCTGCCTCTAGAGGTGCTGTTGGTTTTGTATGCACATCATTTTTTGCAAGCATCACTTCCTGTTCATAAGCTGTTTTATTACATCATTTCCTGCGCAGGTTGATTTGGTTTGTGACTTTGAGCAAACACGGTAGAAAAACATCCATCCACATCCACTCTTTATTTGTCCTTGAAACAGCAATATCTGTGAGTCTTAAGCTTTCTCAATATTGGTAAATATTTAGTAGATGTACTTTGAACGAAGTATTATGTTTATCGTTCATCACTATTAAGCTACCTTTACGCCATGAGTTCACGCTAGTCCACGGCATAACTATAGAATGTTGCATGTGCATATAACCTTGTTGTCGGGGAGGGGGGCACTTGTGGCGGATCCAAATGCAAGACACAGACACTGAAGTACAAGGAATAGGACTAGGCTTGTCAAGCAGACAATGGAAGTGGGGAAGAAATGACACTGGACATTGACACAGACCCTGGACGAGACAGGGCCTGGGCTAGGACTTGACTAGGAAAGTGGGACCAGGACAAGGAACTGGGAGCTAGGATCCTGGGCTTGGACTCCAAGTCAGAGACTGGGCAAGGACCCAAAACCTAAGTTTTGACTTGGGCTCGGACCCCGGAACTAGTTGAGGACATGACATGGCTACAGGACTGGACATGGCTTGGGTTCTTCGAGGTTTGGCTGCAGGACTAGATGAGACTTGGGTTCTTTGAGGCTTGGCTGCAGGACTCCGAACCAGAGACTGGGCAAGGACAAAGAACCTGGGTCTTGACTCGAGCTTGGACTCCAGAACTAGTCGAAGACATGACGTGGCTTGGATTCTTCGAGGCTTTCCTGGGCAGGACGAAGTACGCCTGGACTGGGCGAGGTACAAGGACAGGACGAGACTCCAAAGCCTTTACTTGGTCTTGGGAGAACAGGAAACACAGAGCCTTGGTCTTGGCAGAACAGGAACACAGAGCCTTGGTCTTGGCAGAACAGGAACACAGAGACTTGGTCTTGAGAGAGACAGGAACACAGGGACATGGAACACAGAGCCAGGACCCCTCGTTGGGAACAGGACTTGGGGCCAGGGCTCTACACAGAGTCAGGACCCCTCCTAGGGAGCAGGACGTAGGGCCAGGGCTAGTACACAGAACACAGAGTTCGCAACACAAGGTAGCGGCAAACGGCCGGACCTACCTGGCGAAGGTGTGGACACAGAGTCAGTTCCCAACTCAAGGTAGTGGCAAATAGCTGGACCTACCTAGCGAAGGCAAGGACACAAAGAAACAGTTCCAAGCAACGATAGACAGTTCCTTATGTGGACACAGCAAGGCTCCGGTCTTGCTCTGGCGGTAGAATTTGACAGCAATACAGACGAGGATGCAGGCGAGGTTGCAAGCGAGGCTTCAGGAGGAAGGGAAGGGAACAGTCTAGCAAATGAAGCTGAACCCAGGAGCTATTTATCTAGTCAGCCCAAAATGAGAATCAGGTGCCTCAATTAGAGCACCCAAAAGAAAAAGGGAAGACCGGAAAACCTGGAGTAAGGAATGATGGGCCAGACTGTGAATCGAAATGCGGACTTCACAGACCGGACCACGACACTTGTTTAACGTTAATCGTGAGAATAATTGATATTATTAGTGTATTTGTTGTGCATCTAACATTTCAGAAATATTTGAGTTGCATTGTAATTATACAGCATTGTTTATTCAAGCATTCTTTGTTGTTTACATAAGGCATTGTGGGTTATATGTAAAAGTACATGAATGGAATTCGTCATTGCGGCACTACATCATAATGCACTACTCACTAAAATAAAAACAAAACTAAGACACAGAGTCCCAGCTCTGAGTTTTTGCTTTCAATTAATTTTATGTCTTGGAGTTATAAAACATAACAGTAGCAACAAGGTATTTTTAAAACAAACCTGAGACCTGTTGAAGTGCAGCGAGATGTTCAAGTGTAAAAAAATAGTGGCCCAGCGCATGATTCTTCAGAAGGGTGAGAAAGAAGACGATCGAGTTTAAAAAAGATAAAAATGGACAAATTCAGAGGGTCAGAAACAGTGAGTAGCAGGTGATAATAATCATAAATAAAAAGGAGCAGAATTGGCTAACTACACTGGAAAGGTAAATTCATTTGATTGCCCAACACATAACTGGCTCATGTATACTTAATGAATTGAGCAGCTTTTTGAAGCTAATGAAAAGCAAGTGTCAGGTTTGCTGAGGGCATTGAGTTTAAAGGCAGACAGTTTGCTTAGAAGTTCAACTGCTCCAACCAAACCAGCTGAAATGAGCTTTGCTGAAATCATGAAAGTAAAGCAGGAATATATAGAACTAAAAAACATTGTGGATTGCAGAACGTTTTAGGTATCGTAAATGAGATCAAATGGAAGAGGAGTCCATTCCAGGGTATATTGCTAAATTGAAGAGATTGTCTGAACATTGTCGGTTCAGTAATGGGTATAATAATGCACTGAGAGATTGCTTAGCTTGTGGAATCTTACAAGAAAGTATTCAAAAACAGCTAACTGAAGCAAACTTACATTTAAAAGAGCAGTTGAAATCACTGGATAGCTGTATCATATCGCAATATGTAAACAGAAGCTGGCCTCGCTGAACAAATTGTGTTACTATTTTAGCAGTGGCTTCAAGTCACCAGACAAATGCAGATTCAAAAGTGAAATGTGTGAAAACGCAACAAAGTAGGACATATACAAAGTGAATGTCAGGCAGATAAAAATAAATAGACTGCATAAGGAAGAAATA
The DNA here is from genome assembly GCF_030028105.1 of Mobula birostris. Classification (NCBI taxonomy): domain Eukaryota; kingdom Metazoa; phylum Chordata; class Chondrichthyes; order Myliobatiformes; family Myliobatidae; genus Mobula; species Mobula birostris. The sequence continues at coordinate 110,915,728 of NC_092376.1, forward strand.
AAGAGGCACTAATCTGCATGTTGTAGATGAAAACTCAGATAATGATGGTAATGACACAGGATTAAGTAGCCTTGAGATTTACAATGTGAAAACTAACATTATCCCAAAAACACAAACAAAATGCTGGAGGAACTCGGCAGGCCAGGCAGCATCTATGGAAAAGAGCTAACAGTCGACGTTTCAGGCTGAGACCTTTCATCAGAATGAGAAAAAATATGAGGTTAGAGCAAGAAGGTGGGGGATGACAGGAAAAAGTACAAGGTGGTAGGTGATTGGTGAAACTGGGAGAGAAGTAAAGAGCTAGGAAGTCTATTGGTAAAAGAGATAAAGGGCTAGAGAAGGGGGAATCTGATAGGAGACGGTAGAAGACCATGGAAGAAAGGAATGAAGAGGGGAACCAGAGGGAGTGATGTGCAGGTAAGGAGATGAGGCGATAGAGGGAAATGTGAATAGATATAGAGAAGGGGGGGCAATTACTAGAAGTTTGAACAATTGATGTTTATAGTTGGAGGCTACCCAGATGGAATATAAAGTATTATTCTCTCCAACCTGAGTTTAGCCTCATTGCGGAAGTAGAGGAGGCCATGGACTGACATGTCAGAATGGGAAAAGGAAGTAGAATTGAAGTGGGTGGCCTCCAGGAGAAAGTCCTTCTCCAGCCCTTTATCTCTTTCACCTATCAGCTTCCCAGTGTTCAAGGGTAGCATTGGAAAAACACAACATATCAAGAATAATATAGTGTTAAATGAAAATGTCACACTCAAGTTTTATAAAGCTAATTTGGTTTCTTATACTACTCATGATAAAATAGTCAGTGAGCTAGATTGCATGTAGTCTGAAGGAATTCTTCCCTTATTTGAGTGGAGTCAATGGGCAATATCAGTGGTCCCAGTAGTCAAGAAGGATGGGTCTGCCATGATCTATAGTGATTTTAAGATCAACATCAACCTACTGATCTCACAATGGGGGCATTGGGGACAGACCCAAATGCAAGACACAGACACTGAAGTACTAGGAATAGGACAAGGATGCAGGACCTGGGCTACGACATGGATAAGAAACAGGGAAACCGGACAAGGAACTATGAACTAGGAGCCTGGGCTTGAACCCCGAGCCAGAGACTGGACAAGGACCCAGAACCTGGGTCTTGCCTCAGGCTTGGGCCCCAGAACCAGGCAAGGACATGACATGACTGCAGGACTGGAGGTAGGGGTCTAGAAGCTTGCTTGGAGACAGGCTTGGGGTCTTGAGGCTTGAGGCTTGGAGACAGACTTGGGGTCATGAGGCTTGAGGCTTGGAGACAGGCTTGGGGTCTTGAGGCTTGAGGCTTGGAGACAGGCTTGGGGTCTTGAGGCTTGAGGCTTGGAGATAGGCTTGGGGTCTTGAGGCTTGAGGCTTGGAGACAGGCTTGCGGTCTTAAGGCTTGAGGCTTGGAGACAGGCTTGGAGTCTCGAGGTTTGAGGCTTGGAGACAGGCTTGGGGTCTTGAGGCTTGTGGCTTGGAGACAGCCTTGGGTCTTGGGTCTTGGGTCTAGGGTACTTCGAGGCTTCGGTATGGACTCCAAGCCACAGACTGGGCAAAGACCCAGAACCTAGGACTTGACTCGGGCTCGGACTCCAGAACTAGGCGAGGACAAGACAAGGCCCCAGGACTGGACATGGCTTGGGTGAGGAACTTCTGGGTAGGGCGAGACACAAGGACAGGTAAAGACACATGGACAGGGCTCAGATAGGACTGGACTAGGCATGGACTGGACGAGGGCCTTCAGGTGGACAGAGCCTTAGACTAGAAGAGATGGGAGCACGGAGCCTTGGACTAGAAGGGATGGGAGCATGGAGCCTTGGACTAGAAGAGACGGGAGCACGGAACACAGAGCCAGGACCCCTCCTTGGAATCAGGACGTAGGGCCAGGACTCATACACAGAACGCTGAACATGAAGAGACAGATCCCAACACAAGGTGGCGGCAAACAGCCGGACCCACCTAGAGAAGGCGAGGACACAGAGACAGTTCCCAACACTAGGTAGTGGCAAATGGCCGGTCCTACCTAGCAAAGGCGTGGACACAGAAAGACAATTCCACACAACGAAAGACGGTTCCTTATCTTGACCTAAGAAGGCTCCAGACTTGCTCTGGCGGTAAAGCTTCAGCGATGCAGGCGGGGTATCCAGGCTAGGTGAGCAGGTAGAGATTCAGGCGAGACATCCAGGCAGAGAGTCTGGTGAGGAATTCAGGCAGAGAGTCCGGCGAGGAATCCAGGCAGAGAGTCAGGCAAGGGGGGGCAAGACAAGGAGGAAAACAGAACAGTCCAGCAGGGAATCCCATGTTTGCAAAGGTATTTAAGTCACAGCCCCAAAACAAGAATCATGTGCCTACAACAGAAACTGGGGAAAACCAGAAAACGCTGGAATAAGGAACTATGGACTAGATCGTTAACCAGAATATGGACTTCACAGACCGGACCATGACAGTACTTCCCCTCTATGGGAGCCTCCTGGCGACCCAAAAGGCTTTCCCAGGCTATGGACGACACGGGCGGGCGGGGGGTGGGGGGCAGCATTGAACAGGAGTAAACGAGGAAGGCGAGAGTAAAATGACAGTGTCTGTGTCGCTGGATCCAAGTCTGGCTGGGACGTTCTGTCACAATGGGGGCATTTGGGAATGGACCCAAATTCAAGACACAGACACTGAAGTACTAGGAACAGGACAAGGATGCAGGACCTGGGCTAGGGCAGGACAAGAAACAGGGAAACCAGACAAGGAACTATGAACTAGGAGCCTGGGCTTGAACCCCAAGCCAGAGCATGGACAAGAACCCAGAACCTAGGACTTGCCTCGGGCTCTAGAGGCTTGAGGCTTAGAGAAAGGCTTGGCGTCTTGAGGCTTGAGGCTTGGAGACAGGCTTGGGGTCTTGAGGCTGGAGGCTTGGAGACAGGCTTGGGGTCTTGAGGCTTGAGGCTTGGAGAAAGGTTTGGGGTCTTGAGGCTTGAGGCTTGGAGACAGGCTTAGGATCTTGAGGCTTGAAGCTTGGAGTCTTGAGACTTGAGGCTTGGAGACAGGCTTGGGGTCTTGAAGCTTGAGGCTTGGAGACAGGCTTGGGATCTTGAGGCTTGAGGCTTGGGTTCTTGGGTCTTGGGTCTAGGGTACTTGGAGGCTTGGGTATGGACTCCGAGCCAGAGACTGGGCAAGGACCCAGAAAATGGGACTTGACTTGGGCTCGGACTCCAGAACTAGGCGAGGCTAAGACGAGGCTACAGGACTGGACATGGCTTGGGTGAGGAACTCCTGGGTAGGGCAAGACACAAGGACAGGTAAAGGCACATGGACAGGACTCGGATAGGACTGGACTAGGCACGGACTGGACGAGGGCCTTCAGGTGCACGGAGCCTTGGACTAGAAAAGATGGGAGCATGGAGCACAGAGTCAGGACCCCTCCTTGGGAACAGAAAACAGGGCCGGGACTCATACACAGAGCACTGAACATGAAAAGACAGATCCCAACTCAAGGTGGTGGCAAACAGCCGCACCCACCTAGCGAAGGCGAGGACACAGAGACAGTTCCCAACATTAGGTAGTGGCAAACGGCCGGACGTACCTAGCGAAGATGTGGACACAGAGAGACAATTCCACACAACAAAAGACAATTCCTTCTCTTAACCTAACAAGGTTCTGGTCTTGCTCTGGTGGTAATGCTTCAGCGACACAGGCGGGGTATACAGGCTAGGTGAGCAGGCAGAGGTATCCAGGCAGAGAGTCCAGCGAGGAATCCAGGCAGAGAGTCAGGCGAGGAATCCAGGCAGAGAGTCCAGCGAGGAATTCAGGCAGAGTCCGGCGAGGAATCCAGGCAGAGAGTCCGGCGAGGAATTCAGGTAGAGAGTCAGGCGAGGTATGCAGGCAGAGAGTCAGGTGAGGTATCCAGGCAGAGAGCCAGGCGAGGGGGGAAAGACAAGGAGGGGAACAGAACAGTCCAGCAGGGAATCCCATGTTTGCAGAGGTATTTACATCTCAGCCCCAAAACGAGAATCATGTGCCTACAACAGAGACTGGGGAAAACAAGAAACCCTGTAATAAGGAACTATGGACCGAACCGTGAACTGGAATACGGACATCACAGACTGGACAATGACAACTGAAAGTAGATCAATACCCTCTGTCCAGGATGAAGGATATCTTTGCAAACCTTTCTGAACTGAAACATTTCAGCAAAGTGGACTTAGCTGAAGATGGAGATAGAAGAAGAGTCCAAACTGATTCTCATCATAAGCACTCACAAAGAGCTTTATCACTATAATATATATATTTATGGAGTAGCATCTGCACCTGACCTTTGGCAAAAAGCTGTGGACCAGGTCCTACAGTGCTCAGAGTTACCTGAGTAACATCATTGGTACCAGTAAGGGTGACAACAAAATCTCCAGATTCATTAGACTGTGTTAAAAAGATTTGAAGATCCAGGGCTCAGGACATGATGTAACAAGTGTGAATTCTTTAAAGCAAGAACACTTATTGTGGTCACACTACTGATGCACAATTGTTACACAAGTGCTCAGAAAATTCAAGCAGTGATGGATGCCCCAAGGCCAAAAGGCGTGTAACAGTCATCATCTTATTTAGGATTTGTCAATTATCATATCAGGTTCCTGCCAAAGCTGGCCACTGTTCTCCACCTCTTGAACTCATAACTACGAATTGAGAAGAAATAGCAATAGAGAGAGCAGTGTGAGGTGGCTTTCCAAAAGACAAAGGAAATGATGGCATCAGACACTGTACTCTCACATTATGATCCACACCTTCTAGATGAAAAATTGATAAAGAGGACACTCTGCTTGACATATTCTCCTTGACACTTTTATGACAGAGATGATCCAAAGGGAAATCAGAAAAGACCCCGTACTGTCTCAGGTCTACACGGCCACCTAAACAGGTTGGAATATGCAGAAGAAATTCCAGTTCCCCACTTTTACCAGCACCAGCATGATCTTGTCCTTGACTGAGGTTGTCTTATCTGGGGATTGAGATTTTTTGTACCATCCAAGCTGAGAGCTAAAGTGTTGGAGGAACTATATGCCGGTCATCTAGGTCCGATCAAATTTAAAGCATGTCTCGTAGCTTTGTCTTGCGGCCTGGGATGGATCATTGGTTTATTATGTCTCCCCTCTCACTGTGAAATGGGGACACCCCTTTTTCCCTTATTAGGGAGAGAGAGAGAGAGAGAGAGAACCTGTGGTATATCGAACTACCAGTTGAACGAGAGGCTGCTGCATGTCTGTGTCTTCATTGATGCTTTGCTGCACGCTTGAGTGCTCCGTGGAGGGTGCAGATGCTTTTTTGCTGGTGGGGGAGGGGGGAGGTAATCAATTTGCTGCTGCTTATGCATGGGAGGGGGGAGCTGGGCATGTCTTTGGGGTTCTAACATTTAACTGTCATTCATTCTTTGGGGCACTCTTCTGTTTTCGTGGATGTTTGCAAAGAAAAGGTATTTCAGGGTGCATATTGTTTTCACCTCTCTGACATTATACCTACCTGTTGAAACTTGAAGCAGCTTACCATGCACAGTTCCAGATGCCCACACATCTAGAAGATGCCAAGAGCAGCGTCTCTCCATCCCTGGGAATGGCCTGAATTGCCCTGGCAGCGGATTCAGGTAGACTCTGCTAGACCATACATGGGCACAAATTTCTTAGTAGTCGATGCAGCTACCAAGTGGCCAGAAATGTTCCCAATATCCTCTACTACAGCCTCACACACTGTTGATGTGTTGGGAGGCCTCTTCTCCAGGACTGGTGTTGCAGAACACTTAGTCAATGACAGTGGACCACAGTTTGTTGTAGAATAGTTTCAATCATTCCTGAAAATGAATGGATTAAGCTATATTACATCTGCACCATACCATACAGTTACAGGTGGCTTAATGGAAAGGTCTGTCCAGCGTCTAAAAAATGTACTGTGAGCATTTCCAGCAGAACACATGGCACTAACACTGAATCAGAAGCTCACCAATTTCTTCCTTGCGTATCACAGTGCAGTACACTCTACATTCAACAGCTCACCAGCTAAGCCATTCCTGGGTTGTTCCTTGTGCTCATGCTTGGATCTCCTCAAACACAATCTCAGAAGAAGTGTGCAGGACAAACAGCTGAGACAAAATGAGGGTTCCTCAAACAAGGAGACCTGATATTTCACTCTTGGACAAGCAATCTTGATGAGGGACTACAGAGGTGATCAAAAGTGGGTACTTGGAAAGATTAAGGACAGAACTGGACCACTTTTCTACACAGTGGAGATTGCATCTAAATTGAATTGACTTTATTACTTACATTCTTCACATACATGAGGAGTAAAAATCTTTACGTTACATCTCCATCTAAATGTGCAATGTGCAATTTATAGTAATTTATAATAAATAGTGTTTACAACAAGACAGTCAATATAACATAGACATACATTTGTATCAACATGAATTCATCAGTCTAACGGCCTGGTGGAAGAAGTCGTCCCAGAGCCTGTTGGTCCTGGCTTTTATGCTGTGTACCGCTTCCCAGATGGGAGCAGCTGGAACAGTTTGTGGCTGGGGTGACTCGGGCCCCCAATGATCCTTCGGGCCCTTTTTACACACCTGTCTTTGTAAATGTCCTAAATAGTGGGAAGTTCACTTCTACAGGTGCACTGGGCTGTCCGCACAACTTTCTACGGAGTCCTGCGA